>NC_080706.1:45285597-45595097 GCF_943734765.1 Anopheles ziemanni | reverse complement strand
CACGCTTCTTTCTCGGGTGAGTGCCGGGAAAAAGACATAGATGCATTTAAACTAACACCGATCGATTTCATGTGTCATTATCTCCTTTCCACCGCCTAGGTTCGTGCCCTTACCAATCGTCTCAACGTAAACGATGTCAATTCGCCGCGATTCCCAGCGTCACGGTTCATGAACAATCTGCGTCAAACGCAGGCCCCCTTCTGGCATCAGGATCCATTCGGAAGGTATGTATTGGGTTAGCATATTGCCATGCACCACCGCTATTTAAAGGATCCCCACAAGACTGCAATTTATGGCGATTTAGCTTAGTTACCTTATTTAGGGCGATAGGTCTTACAATCTGTGTAGGTACTCTGTGTATATACTTATACGTTTTACTTGTTTTGATTTAAGGAAAACAAATAATAGCAAACCAACAACCAAGTCTTTTTCATTTCGTTTCAATTTGACTTACTTATTAACAGTTTATCGGACAGAATTCTTCATTGTGAATTTAATGTATCAACTATTCTGTTCTAATAATTTGTTCACGTTTGTCCACATTTAAAATTATCAGTTTGAATGTTCGATACTATTCACTTTAAGATAGTTTATAGTAAATCAATTGCATTATTCAGTTCGAAATATAAGTCATTATGGTTCATGTTCTTTTTATTGTCTTGCTCTTTTGCATAAGTTATCCCGAAGTGGTAAAATATGTTTTTCTTCTGTCTTCCCATCGGCGCAGGCACATGAACGAAGGCCACGGGGCCAACGCCGCCTGGCGGCATAGCATGTCGCGGGATCTGAGCACGGACATCGATTCAATGTTTTCGCGCAGCGGAGCCACACTTCCAAGAGGTGAATATCGTAGCTTTTTTTAAGTAGGTGTCGTCACCCATAGGGTTTTTGTTTCTATCACTTTACGATATTACTATTGCTCCTATTGCCATTTACTTTACTCGTGACTGAGTGCTGCGCCAGCTGTTCACGGAATGATAACATAAGCTCGTTTTACAATGATATTTTTACTCATGTGTTTCCCTACCGTTTTTTGTTTACTTTTGCACCTTTCACTTTATTTTTGTTGATCGATACCGCTACAACTCTGAAGAAGCAAAGAATCGCTTTAAATTTTTACTTTGATGCTCTGAGCTCCCTTCTCCCCACCCCCTCTCGATGAACCTTCCCCGAGGTTGAATGTGCGTACCGTGGCCTTTAACGGTGTTGGGGGCCAATTGCAACAATGGCCGAGGACAACAACAGCAGCACGAATTTACTGATAAGAGTAATTGAAATTTAAAGAGCACCAATTAACTGATAAGAGTAATTGAATTTAAAGAGAAATAGTCTATCTCAGCCTGTTGCTGTTTTCATTTGATTTCAACCCATTAAGAGAAGTTTGCCAGACCACAGAAAATATCTAAAAGATTTAAAACGATAAGTGAACTTAGAACTATCATTCATTCAACAAGTGAAGTGCGGTCGTTGCCTTCATGCGCCAAACCATGCTTCCATGTGTTCAATGATCATCTCTTTGGTGTGCTCTAGGGCTTTTGATGGTTGTAGAGGTGTATACCTTTCTTTTTAAAACATGCATTATATTCCTTATGTACTCGACTGGCTTGCAAAGCGCGTACTCGATTGAAGGTAGCTATTTTTGTTTTCTATTTTTCAATTTCTCTAGTTATTATATATTCACTATTACGTTTGCGACTATTACAATCACTGGTTCATTGCATACACACAACTGATCCAAGAAGAACAAAAACTCAAAACAAACCATGCATAACCCAAAACCTTTATAGAGGTAAACGGAGCGTTTTTTTTTTAATTTTTGTGGCTCCTCAGTAATGCCTTCTTCCGCGACCGAACTAATTGGCAAAGCAATTCACACTTTTACACGACATCGAATAGAATGTTTGGATTGAGCGTAGTCCCGTAGCGTGTTCGTTCTTGTTTTGGTTTTTGGTATTGTATTGCGTATATTTATATAAATATATAATATATAATATATATATCTTACAATCGGACACGAGAAAAAAGGAAAAGAAAAATGTTCCAACCCGTATCGGTGGCTGATGAATAAAAAAAAATATGATGGCACGAGATAAGCAAAGAAACAGTAGAACAATCAATTTTTATAAACTTTTAAGGGTGCTGATATGAAAAATGAGGTGACTAAAGAAGCTGCTTAGCTGTCTACCGTAGATAACAACGAATCAAATGATGCGCAAAACATGTCAATTAAATAAAGTTACGTTTTTCTTTCTCAAAAACAAAAGCTGTATTCGAATTTTAAAAGCAATAATCCGTATTCTTTTTCTCTCACCCAATGCCTCTGCAAGTCAATCCAAAATATTTGTTTAGTTATCCTCTCAAACTTGTCGTTCCTTGCCAAACGTGACGAGAGAGATTCATTTTAGTTTATTAACGTTTTTAGCTAAAATAGTTTCTTTTTCAAATTGAATAAAAACAATTATCTCTCTCGTTTTTTTTTTCGCTGAAGAAGTTTATGTTTCGACTATATATTCAATCAGTGCTCTTCTAAACAAAACCGCAAACGATCGATCATGGTGGAAACATTGTTCTTTTCGTTTTCGTAACAATCACCGCACAAACTCCGCGAGAGAGATGGTTAAAGTTTGCAGAGCCAAAGAACTGCATTGCACACATCAATGGCAAATAATTATATAAAACATATAAACATAATTCGAAAAAATGTTAGCCACGCAATTCTACCACATAACAACAAAAGAAACCCGTCAGAAAAATTGAGAGGTTTACTAAAGGAATATTTTTGGTTGATTGTACAAAACACTCCAAGGTTGTCCGAAAGAAGCCCGATCTTTCTTAGCTCGAGCTGGCATGGCAGTCGTCGATTCGATCGACGTTGTGCCAGTTTTCTTCTTCTCTGTCAAACTTTAACCATCTATCAATGTTCGTCCTTAGAGCGAGTGTGTGTGTCTTTTTGTGTATGTGTGTAAACTTATATTATTGAGTGCATTTTTTTATGAGCTTAAAATCATTTATGTTTGCGTTTTAATAATTTTCTGTATTTTCCATATTATTGGGTAAAATTTTTAAAGAGCTTTCATTTCGTCCTTGATTTGTTTTGGCCTGTTTAATTTGTGTGGAAGATGCATAACAAATCATAGGAACTAATTAGAGATATTCAAAAAATATATTTGGTAATAGGTTACCAATAATCGTTTAAACGCGCTGTAAATTTGTGATTGTAAAACTAGCGAAGTAGTAAGTCGCTGGTGCGCAAAGAATACAGAAATGTACTCCTGTTTTAACCAGGCTTTTATGAAAAGAAATTGAGTTTTAAGCAATTGGACATGAAAAACAAATGTATTCAAAAGACTTATACTTGTACCTTAAGAAATTGAAAGTGCCATGAACGTAATTTACAGATCACAATTAACAAAAAATATCGATACTGGTGCATTTGGACATGGGGAGAAAAATTCTTGTTTCTTACCATTGTGGAGGCATCATTGCGATTTCACGGCTTCATAATTCATTATTCTTACAAAAAAAACATAAAAAGGAATCTCGCTGCGATAAGCATACAAAAATAATAACACTGCCGCAACATTGTGGAACATTTCTGTATTCACGTTCGAGTCTCATTTCGGGAACATTATGTTGTACTACTTTCCCGTTTCATTGTCGTTTCATACGCTCGAGCATGATGGCCTCACGGTTCTGTCCCGTCTGTTATGTTGACCGTTTTCTCAATGTTCAGTTTTCTTCTTTCTTCGCCTTTGCATTAAACAGCAGCGGCTATAGAAGGCCAATCTTGTATGCACCTGTAACTGAGCAATGTCTGTCTGTGTTTAAGATTTCCTTTCATTATAATTTCATTGTCGTTTTCGGTTGTCAGTCCATTCCATGCTCATTGTTGCGTGTTATTCTTTTTTTTATGTGATTGCAGTGGGATTCCGCGTTACGTTATCTCATGTACCAAAAACCAGTACGAGTAGTAGTTCCCACACAGTCTCGACTCCACCCGCAACCCTAGCTTCTAGTACAACTTCAGCAACGAATTCTTCTACCACCAACAACAAGAACAACAACAACAACAACAACCAGAACAACAATACCATCACTATCAATACTAGCAAGTCCAGTTCTTCCTCCAAGAACAACAGCAACACAGCAACAACAGGCACTCCGCCGGGCGACAACATTTGATCGTCCCGATGGCGCTTTCGATCGTGAAGCGTATGAGAAGAACGTTAGAACAAGGATAACGAGTCAAAAACATGGCGAAGAACAGCCTCCACTGTTGTAGAATAGCCCAACAGTCATAGTCCGTATACCTCTTAACTGTGCCTATACGATGCCTCTTTGCCACACTAACGCACCAAATAGCAAGTAGTTTTTATGTTTCTCGTTCAGCGACGATCCAACTTTTGATCGGCTGGAATGAAATAGAGTTATCATTTGTTTGAAACACGACAAGGAATTTTAGAGTAGGAAGCTTTTTGGATAAAGGAGTAAAACGAAACAAGCTAAATGGAACAGACAATTGGGAAGCCAGGATTGAATAACCATCGTGACCTCTGAAAATAATTCGACAAACGAATGAAGTAATGAAGTGCTGTTATTGTTGCTTGCTATCTTCTCCATCACTGAACTGCTTATACTACCAAAACTGGCCGCATTGGCAAGGATAAAACGCAATCTAAAACCCCAAAGCGAAACAAAAATGTTAGAAAACGATCGCACTCACCGAGCTACACACAAAAACAACACTCTACTCACACACCGATCGTTCGATCACACGAAGGTGATATGTTGTCAATGCATGCGTTAACATGTGTTTCTTTTAAAAAAATTCTTTTTACGTTTCGTCCCCCCCCCTCCTAGTTTCTATTCCTTTTTGATATATACTAACAAAACTGTTTATCGCTGAACAAATAAACCGGCAAGTACTTAAGTAACTTCCACCAGTTTTCTGATACATGGATCTTTGTAGTCTTTCATGTTTGTAACAGGTCTTTTCTCACAACCAATAGCCTTTATGTAGGGACGTTTGTTTGATGTGTGCAAAACGAAAAAAAAAAAATAGTTTACCATCGAGTAAGTAACACCTTGTTTCGTAACGACTTTTTTTAAACATATTATTTTACGTTATTGAAAGTGATAATAAAATGGAAACAAAAAGCAGTGAAGAAAACACACTTTTTTTAAGGGT
This sequence comes from Anopheles ziemanni, assembly GCF_943734765.1. Classification (NCBI taxonomy): domain Eukaryota; kingdom Metazoa; phylum Arthropoda; class Insecta; order Diptera; family Culicidae; genus Anopheles; species Anopheles ziemanni. The sequence goes on along the minus strand of NC_080706.1, from coordinate 45,589,909 downwards.
ACTACCGTACGCAACCCCACGCGTTAAGATCCGCAGGGATTCTGTTTATTCCGAAATAGGTTGTAGTGATTGTTTTTACATAATTGCTTATCTCAATGGTTATATTATTGCTTTGATTTTTAATTCCTGTTTGTTTTCGATGTTTTGTAGCGTTTGATAATTTTTGCATGCAAGTTTATGTTTGTGTTTGAAAGTACTACTATTTGCTTCTCTGACCAGCAAAGATCGTAAGCTACAGGTGCACCGTTAAAGGACGAATCGATTTTTAAGAAATTGATCTGAAAACTTCGCTGTGCACAAACTACGTTTCCTTAATAAAGCACCGCGGGTAGGCAAATGGTTTTATTTCGAATGGAAATATACCTTCACGCAGGCGTGGTAAGTATGAATTTAAATTCGCCACGGTCTCGTTCTCGCAACAGTTTCAGTTCGAAAGGACCCGTGGTGTGTAGTGTACGATAACACCAGCATAGATCATCATCAATCATCATATAGCTGAATCATGTTTAATGTCACATCGTGCTCATGATTTCCTTCCACTTCCCCGCCACCAATTCCAAGTATGTGAGCCTTTCTCCGCTGTCCCATCCACTACGGTGCTGGTGCTCCGTTTTTATTAAAAAGTTTTTATGCATTCACCTTCCCGGATGTCGCAAAATATGAATCGGACAGAGATAAACGATAGAAGATCAGTAATGAAAGATTGTGCTAGCAATACCCACATTTTTCGCTCCCAGATTATGACTGTGCGTTGGCGATCCCGTTCTGGCCCACTTGAACTAATAGTGTGCTGGTCTCCTTTAGCAGCTCTGCCGGGAGAGCGCTGTGTGACATTCAGAGATCGCATGTTGTGTTCTCTCGCAGCAGTGCAGTAGAACGAGAGTACTTCTTCAGTACTCATAGCAAACGTTAAAACAGAATGCAGTCCTACTCTTACTCCTATCAAGGATTATCAAATTGGTACTCGGACATCGCGATTCTGTTCACTGCAAAGCAAAACGAGTTGCGCCAGATCCTGCAGTAACAGGCAGTGTATTTCTACTCCTTCCTTAAGTTTGATAATGATTATAACACTCCGACTCAACTAACTTAATGACAATTTTCATATAAAAGAATCATTCCTGTTTTCTCTGTTCAATACGTAAAAGTATAAAATAAATTAAAAGAAAAAATAAATTTTCAAAACAAAAGTTTTTCCCTAAACGTACTAAAAAATAAAAAAATAATATATGTTAAATGACATATGCATTTATGTATCAGTTTTTCGTTTTTGTCGTTATTCGCATAGCATCGTAGATGGCGATCGAACTGAGAGCAATCTCGATGTAATGCGAATAACGATAAAGACGAAAAACTGATACATAAATGCATATGTCATTTAACATATATCATTTTTTTATTTTTTAGTACGTTTAGGGAAAAACTTTTGTTTTGAAAATTTATTTTTTCTTTTAATTTATTTTTGTTCTCCACCCCCGACGAGAATCCATCCGAGATGTGTTTGCTGCTTTGGTGAGGCAAAATTTGTGTATCCTCTCATTCCTTACTTTCGATTGATGACGATCATCATCCTTCCTTCGCTCCATCGGTCTTCCCTTTTCTACCTGGATGCTGACGCTCGACGATTTGATCTGATCGTATTGGAAACAAACAAACCAAAAACACATGATAAAATCCTTATCTTACATTTTGGCTATTGCAAAATTTGTCGATTTCCCGTTTGCGAACTGTATTCGTTTTTTCTTTCTCTCTTTCTCTTTCTCTCACTCTCTACTTCTCTCCTTCCAACGCTCGCGATCCTGGTCGATCCTTACTCGAAATGGCTGCCTTCCTACATACTTCCGTCTTTTCTCTCTACCTCTCACCCGCTTTCTCTCTATCTCTCTCCCTCTCTCTTTGTCCATTCTGTGTTCCTCCTGTTCCATACATCCATCTCTTCCAGGCACTAGATCCAAAACACAAAATAACCATGTAACGAACAGTAGTAATAACAGCAGCATCAGCAACCAAACCTACCACCACCACCACCATCACCACCATCAGCAACAACAACCACAACAACAGCAACCACCACCACCTCCACCGCCGCCAAACAGCAGCAACAACAGCATCCGTAGTAGTTATAACAATAGGTATAGCTATCATCCGCACTCATCATCTAACCATCTTCCCCCGTCCACCACCACCACCACCAACAACAACAACAACAACAACAACAACACCGCCGCCTCATCCTCCTCCTTCTACAAGGATCTGGCATCCTTGGCCGCGTACGGCGCCTACAACGGGGGTGAGAGTAAGGACGCCAGCTCCAGTGCGCTGGGGGTTGGAGGAAGAAGAAGTAGTGTCGAAGGCGAGGGAACGGGTTTCGTGGCAAGCGGTACCAATGGTGCGAGCCACCAGCCAGACGAAGCGGACGGTGCCGGCAACGGCACGACGGAGGAAAATCTGGATCTGCGCGATCTCGATCTGTCGCAGTTGCGTCTGTCGAAGCGTGACCTAGAGACCCTGTCCAGCATCACGCCGGCGCTATCACAGCGCGTCCAGGAGCAGCTGCTGGCTCAGCTACCTCCGCAACAGGCTCGCAAGCTCTCGCGTACCCTCTCGATCCAGAACAGCGGAGGGTCGTCACTGGCATCGGCCAACCAGCGACTCTACCGGCGAAGCTACAGCAACAGTTCCGGCAGCAGATCGGTCGATGCGACCGACTACGGTGTTGGTGGTTGGAGTGCGTCCGGAGGAGGGGGCCGGCGTGGTGGAAGCCAACCGCGGGACATCCTATCGCCACCACCGGCGTACCAGAGTACGACACCGCTGTACGAGAAGTACGCTCCGTACGGTTCGTCCAGCATTCCCAGCGATGTCTCCGGTATGTCTGCGTACGAGGCGAGAAAGTCGGCCTCACCACACACACTGTCGACACGTGCACTAGGATCCACCACCACCAACTCCATGACCACAACAACAACATCAACAACAACAACACCATCACCACACCGCTTCAGTCCGGCGGCGGAGGGTCTTGCTCCAACGCAGAAGCGTCTGTCACGCTTCCTTCGGCCCGACTTTTTCGATCCACCGAAGGAAGAACGACCACAACACCACCTCGAAGAGTCTGCATCTGGGGCGATGGAGAATGGCTCGGACTCCACCTCACCGCTCGTTACGATGCGCGAGGGAAGCGCCAGCGGACGAGCACGCCGGGAGAAGCTGGCGAACGATACGATCACCGATCGGTTGAGCTACTTCCTGGAGAAGTACAAAAAATCGGACGCAGACGAGGAGTTCGGTGGAGTTCGTGCGCACCGGCGAAGTCTTTCGCGTTCCCGCGAAATGGAAGACCCAGCGGCAAGATCGGAGCAGTACCGGTCGGCGGCGGAAACACTCTCGCTGCTGCAGGAGCAGCTACAGGATCTGACCAACATGACGTCGCTTACGGCACAGATGGCACAGCTGAAGAATGCCGGTGCAGGTGAAGAAATGCCGCCACCTTCGATTCCACCGTCGGAGTGTAGTGTGCCGGGATGCCCAGATTGTGGTGGAACGCAGCCGGACGATAGTACCATCCCGGCAGTCACGGAAGTCACAGCTTCCACCATGGATGGTGCACCAACGCCGACTGAAGTCGTGGCTCCAGCGTCTATAGAACCGAAGCCTACAACGAAGAAGATTGTCAAGGTTAAAAAGGTGAAGATAGTGAAGAAGGTGGTTGCCGGCGGAAGCACAGGAACCAGTGAAACCGCCACGCCCAATGGCGTGGAATCCAGCACTCCTACGGTCGTGGTAAAGAAGGTGAAAAAAGTGGAACAACAGCCAGATGTAGCCACCCAACCGCGTCCAGCTGCAGCCAGTACAGTATCGGCGGAGAAGCAGAAGAAAGAGTCCAAGTTGATACGCCCGAAATCGTATCCCTGCAAGGAACCGGGACAGGACACCACCAAGCTATCCGTTGCGGGAGACATTTCCCTCGAGGCACCGATGTCGAACGCTTCCGAAGCAAAGGAACTACCGGCTGACCAACAATCGACAAGCTTGGTCGCTGCCGAGTTTCCCGCCGTTACTAGTGCGGGAACTCCTTCGAACGCCGTCAGCAAAATCGCTCGTCCAAAGAGTTTCCCTTCGTCAAAGCTGACTCCTCCGAAAGATCTAAAGTTACCAAAGTCACCCACATCCGAAGGAGGTCCAGTCGTGAAAGAGGATTCTGGTACCGGAGCGACATCTCAGCCGTCGGAGGATATCAAATCGAACGGAACTGGCTCGACGGCAGTGGAAGCATCGTCGGGAAGCACAACCACCAGTCCGCCGAAGAAGGTGAAAAAGGTTATACGGATCGTGAAGAAGGTTTCCAAAGCGTCGACTTCCGAAACCAACGGCAAAGTGACCAGCGTAGTGTCCTCCGTCGAAACTGCCCCGGGGAAAACAACGAAGGAGGGTTCAGTGGCGAAGGAAGTGACCGGTAAAACGGTCACTATCAAGGAACCCCCGACGGTTAACTCTGAAGCGGTGACCACCACTTCGGCGGCGAAGGAAAAATCGAAATCGCCAGAAAAGAAACCCAAGCAGGGCTTTCTGGCCAGCATTGGGCAGAAGTTTGAAAAGTTCCGGGACACCAGCAAGAGCAACAAGGAGAAGAAGGCAGCCGCTGCGGCGGCCGCTGCCGCAACAGCAGCCATTGAGGCGGCCTCCGCCGAAGCCCTTCTCCCCGATACAGCTGTACCGGCGATGGTTCCGGGAAGCTCCTCCGTGATGGAAGTGACCTCCAACACACCGGATGTTATAGGGTCGAAGCAAGCGGCGGATCAATCGGTGCCGCTGAAGAAGGAGAAGAAAAAGAGCAAGAGTGTCACCAACGCAACGCTCTTGCCGGACGACGCTCCGATGGGCGAGAAAGGTTCGACGCGCAAGTCGCGCATCGACTCGGTGATACGGAACCTGCGCGAACTGTCGACGGGGCCGCGCGTGCCCGAGTTGACCGAATCGAAGCTGATCAAGCGGGCCGTCAGCGTGGAGGAGATGCCGGGCACGTTCAACCGGTGTGGCGTCACCAAGGTACTGGGGCTTTTTAGGAAAATTGAGAAAGATTCACGCAATAACCGTCTTCTTAATACCAAGTCGTCTAGCCACATCGTGATGGGTGGTCGGTCGGACGATGGCCCGACTTCCCCGCGCCGTCCCGATATGCCCGACCTGATGCAGCCGATCGAGCGCGACGTTCACAGGCTGCGGGAGGTCGCCGAACTGCAGCCGTCGAAATCATCGGCCGGATCTGGTTCGGTGGTCCGCCAGAAGGCGTACGGTGGTGCCCGTAGTGACACCGTGCTACCCCAGTACCCGACCACCGCCGGGAGCACACTCTCCAACGGGGATGGCGGTGGTGACGGTGAGCAGCGTAAGTTTAGGGTGGCACCGCCCGGTGCCCGCCCGTCTTCGATATCGCAGATACCGGTTAAGTATGGCTATCCCGGTTGCGAGAAAGATTGCCAAACGCCGCCACCCCATGGTGGTAGCGAGGGTGAAAACGCCGGTGAGACTGGTGGCAGGCCCGGCCGGAAGCAGCCGAACAGCAGTGCTCCTTCCCGCGAAGAACCGGACCGAAGGGGCCGGGCCCGTGCGCTGACGATCGATCTCGAGCAGGCCGTACACTCGGCGACGGAAAAACTGAAGCGCCTGCAGCGGGCGAACAGCTGTAATCACCACAGTAGCAACATACCGACAACACAACAACAACAACAGCACCCCTACCACCAGAATTCCCACCATGCCAACAATAATTACATCAGCAATCCTAGTAGCAATAGTCTAGCACTAGCAAATAAGGCTTGCGTGAACAACAACACCACCACCACCACTACCACCGGTTACACTAGCAACACACCAACCGCAGCATCGGTTGCTACGATGGGTAATGGAGGTAGCAGCAATAATAACTATAGCTACCCCCCGCCGTTACCCTGCGAGATGACACTAGGGTCAACGGGCGGTACGACGGCTTCGTCAGGATATAATAGCATGAGCAACAACAACAACAACAACAACAACCACGAAAATAATATCAATCTCTACTGCACACTGACACCGTCGTACGATAGCATCACCAACTACTCCTCTGGTTCGCGAAGTAGTCCGTACGACGACAACTCGTCCAGCACGTTCCTTTCGCCGTCGGAGGAACGCGAGCTGTACTTTGACAGCTGGTCGGTGTGCTCGGACGAGCTGCTCGGTGGCCACCCGATGCACGCGTCCGTGTCACCGGCGTCGTCGTCGTCCGTGTCCCGGCGCCAATCGCGGCTACTAACCACCCCCCAACTGACCTCTGTCTCCCCAGTAGATCCGGACACGGAGAGCGTCATCGAGCGGATCCGACGTAAGAGCTTCTACACGCGTTTCAACGAGAAGAAACCGGCCAAACGAGCCTCGGCGAGTAACCTGTTGGGTACGAATGGTAGTGGACCGCAGGCGACCGCATCAGCTAGCAAGGACGGTGGAAGCTACGGGTACTACGGTGCAGGCGGTGGTGCGACCAGTAGTAGCAGCTTCACACGCGAGAAATCACTTACGCGAGGTGGATCCTCGTCCTACCTGCTGCGGTCCTCGTCAAAGGACCCCTACGGCGGTGGCGGTAAGTACGACGGGTATGCCACGGTTGGTCGCAGTGGCGATCATCTCCACAGTCACCACAATCGCTACGCCACGATGGTGAACCTGAGTAAATCGAACCGAAGCGTGCGCCAGCTGCGTCAGAGTAGCCTGGACGTTCCCCTGGCAACGGGCGGCGGCCAGGACTATCACCAGCTGGCAAACCATCACCACCACCACCTACTACACCATCACCATCACTACCATCCGGTTCAGCAAGCGTCCGCTACGACTGCTTCGTCGCTGTTGTCACGAACCGGTTCGCGGCGGCTCCTCGACCGAGCGACCGACGACGATCCGCTGACCGATGGTTTCAACTACAACAACAATCTCCACCTCCACCGCCACAACAGTAACATCATCAACAACAACAACAACAACAACAACAACAACAACAACAGCCAACACCACAAGTACACACGCAACACATACTACGAAGGCACTCCGTCGTCGTCGTCGGCGGCGGCGGCGTACGGGGCGTCCTACACACCGAAGCGTCGTTCGTCGTTCGTGGGCGGCGGTGGAGTCGGTGGCGCCGCTTCCTCATCCTGCTACGGCACTAATATAGCTTCGTCCTCTTCGTCGATCGCGCTAGATCTGCTCAAGGATAGGGACAATCGCGCGGACGGCGGCAACCACGGATCGGCAACGGCTTCCTCCTCCTCGTCGACTACGCTGTCCGCGTCGGATAACTACGGTGCTGGTGCTGGTGCTGGTGGAGGTAGCGGTGGAAGCAGCAGTGGTGGTGCAACAACCAGTGGAGCGCCACCGCGAACGATCCGGGCGTATGAGGCGCGCAGCAGCTCGCTCCTGACACCAACGGCATTGCGCGACGCAGGACGCTACGGTGGCCGGTACGATAGTGGAACACTAACCAAGTAAGTATTATCCTGACAGCGGGCCGCATGTTCGCGTCCCGTTCATTCTCTGTGTGAATATGTATATGTCCAGTCATGGTTGGGCCAAAATGTTTGATGAGTGCACGGCTATCCTTTTTGGGATCGACAAAACATTTTATTTTGAGCTTTTCACCAAACTCTTTTTAGTCAAACCAAATCATCTCACCGGTTTTTGGGCAGAACTTCTACAAACCGACAAACCTAGGCAAATGTCTGAGATAAAGCAATTAGTAGATTAGGTATTTCGTTTCCTAGTCGCAAGTGTAAACAAAAACCTGTTCATATTTCAGTTTAGTTGAAAGAATTCTTAAATAGTGGTGCGAAATCCAATGCTATATACAATAGAAAATTCTTTACGAATTAGATCCTTATGCAATGCGAGTTTCTTCCTACACATTCCTTCTTCTTCAGGCTACAAATGTGTTCTAATATCTTTCGAGTTCTTTGTAATGGAAACCTGCTTGCATCTAGTTCATTATGTTTCCGGTCAGGGTCAGAATAACTTTCTAGTTTTCGACCGCCTTTACGAACGCCGTTTGTGTTCTACGGTACGAGGCATACCTTGCTGTTTTTTTAATAGTGTTGTTGCTTGTAAATTTAACCAAATGTAAATGTTCAAACGGATGTGTAACTAAAGGTTAAATCAATTCTCTTGTTCACTGTTCCCCGATATCTTCGGAAAGTCTATAAAACTACTTGAACGAATTAACGCAATTTTCGTTACCGCAAACATCCTAGCAACGCAGTGCAACTAATCAAAAGCCGACTCTATTCCCTCTTGCTCCGGTGCACTACCTCCACCGCTGGCAACACGCGTGGCCAATCGCACCATCGTCACACCGACGCCCGATTGTGAAGCCATTCCGCCAGCCCATCCCCCCACCGTCACCGTACTGCCCTTTACCGGAACTTTATGCTTTCCCTGCCGCTAGGATGATCGCGGTCGGGCTTTTCCTAATCTGCCTGCTTCTAGCCTGCCTTCCTATCGGCTTTCTTTTCCCCAAAGCGGCCTCGCAACCGTGAGGTAAAGTAGACTACGCTGCAATAGTAATAACTGTCTTCAAAGAACGAAACATTTAGCAAGCCCCCATCTGCTTGGTTTAATCCTGGCTTTTGCGTGTAATTTCATTCTCCTGCACTATCCTCGTGCCTGCCATGTTCTAATCAAATCGTGACGTTTTCCCCTTTTCGCAGAAACTACCGAACTAGAACGTCGTCCACGTCGAAGACTATGGATGCATAAACCATGAAGCGTTGTATGGCACCGGAAAATGGTTTGCCCCAAACAAACCTTTTTAAAACGGTCTTCGAAGAAGGGTTAATTCCATGAGGAAGCAAAGCTTGGCATCTACACGGAGACCTCTCGCAGCGGGTGTAGACAGTGTTTGTGGTATATAAGTCACAAACCAACACCAAACGGAGAAAAAAAAAATCGGTAAAACAACTGTTTTCAAATAAAGTTACAGACTAGAAAAAATTGCATTTAGCCTATTAGCGAGAAGGAACCATAACTACTAGAAATGAATGATTGTACCAAGCTCACACCACTAGAAGCCAAATAATAAATTATTTTGAAAGAAGTTGACAACGAGGAAGAACAGTACAGAAAATCAAAAGAATGAATGCGAGTGAGAAGAGAATTGAAGATTGATTAAAATGAGGAAACGAGGTGTAATGAGTGAGAAGATTAAGCATAGAAGGATTTAGACAATTTTAAAACGTATCGTATTTTAACAAACAGTTACCCCAATTCTCATTGCCATTGTGTGTCCTTAAACGCAGAAAGTACGGTGTGATCTCGTCAGATCGCCAACCGGCTACGTACTGTTAACGATAGGTTCACTCTACAGTACCGTATTTCGTTCGGAACAGCAGTGCACAAACCAAACCAAGCGAAACCGCCCCCACCAGAAAGAAACTAAAACTGAATCGTTCACAATCTCGCCATACAATCACCATGCGTCTCCATGATGTATCGTCCATGCCGCTTACTATGTGTAGATTCAGGGATTGCAAGAATTCGTCCGTTTACCATCAATCAAACGATCTAGTTTACTGAGGGCTATCGAGTTTTTCGACACCTACTAGATCATATTTTTGACAAAAAATCCATATCCATTAAAAAATCAAAAGCAAATGGAACTAAGATCCGTCTGCTAAGAAAGGGTACGATTGAGTCTGCGCATCACCACCGTTCAGAGTGGTGAATCCTGTGTCATGCCAATGCGGATACCGTATCTTTTTACATATCTTTCTTTTTATTCACCAGTTTTTTTTATTTTACAACGTAAATCCCTCTTGGAAAATACCTTAGGTGCCATGCACTCTGAATCACTGTACGGTATGGATTTATTCATTGATTAATATGTTTATTTCGTTTTCTGGTTACCGGTGGTTGCATGGCGGAATATTTCTAGCTTGATTTTGGTGTGCGAATGCCAGCAGATCGTTCAGAATGATTTTGACCATAATTGTGTGCCATTAAAAAGGGGTTGTAGGAAGTCGACGGAACAAAAGATTGACAAGAAACACCAGGTGTTGAATGTGGAGGGAAAGCATTCACATCGCATAATATAGGAAAGGAACCAAATTAAAAGCATAAAACTACGAGTCGCCAAAATAAATTGAGGGTTAACGCAGTGCGGGTACGGTTGCGAGTATAGTAGAATGGTTGCAAACAGGGTTAGTTGTTGTAAGTTTTGTTAAACCATAACTCATCTTTTACTATGACATATTTTTCTCGTGAGCAATTGCATGTGTTGATGGATCATCCATAGTTTTTAATCGAAATTTGTTCAGGAATTTGTTCAATTTCTTTTCTTGGACGGACGGGACGCTGAATTCAGCTGAATTTACTGAACTTCCTCAAGATGTTACATGATGATCCAATCCCACCATCACTTCCAGTAGGAGACCAAGTTTGTTATGGCAATAACCGGGATAGTTAAAGTAGCATTAGAGAAAGTGATCGAATCGGACGGGGGAAGAAACCATAACTAATCAATCAGACGAAAAACCCCAGGCCCCAGAAACAGGAGTAGTAGTTGTTTTACGTTGAACATACTGTGATTTTAAAGAGAAAAGCAAAACGAAAGAAAACATCAATAAAACTCCTCCGCTGATCAGGCTTGGATCGGTTTTTGGGCGGCGAATGGTTGGCGTTTCTAGAAATATTACCGTATACCGATACCGTCTCTCGGAGGCGAAGGTTTTTTTTACATGTTCTCCATTGATCCTTGAGATCGATAAAGGGGTTTTTGGTAGGAAGCAATAATGAATTATAGACTGTGTGGCCATTAACAACCGAAGCGAAGGAAGATCGATGTTACTCGCATGAATAAAAATGCCAAAGTGTTGAGGTGTCGACAAAAACGGATGAAGTAGAAACAAAACGTTGCCAAAGTATGAGGGAAAACAATCAAGAGCAATCCAACAGTTGGAGCAGCTTATGTCATTCACGATTTAAACACTCCAAGTCCGTTGTATGGGGAGAAGCAGGGGGAAACTGAACGGCAAATGGCAAATTTGGAATGAAAATAAAACTAATAAAATTGACTACTTGGAGAACTCCGTACAGGAACGTAGCGCATGAAGAAATGCTGTTCAATGGTAGCAATATCGAACAAAGTTTGAAAAATAAACTAGACTGGAAATTTCGAACATTACTGATAATTGTTTATCTTGATTATTGTTTATTGATTATTTGTCTGACATAGGCAGTCCTGACAACTTAAGAGTAACTTATCGATATTTTACAATTTTCACTTAACACAACGTAACAATGTCGGTCAGAAACACTAATCTCAACTTTTTCCTTTTCAAATATTGACATTTACTTTTACTTTTTTAAACCGAGAAAAAAGAGAACAACTTGCCTTTGCGTAACATTTGATGTAACAATCGCTAGTGCATTAAAGGACAACAAGTAAAAGAAACAAACATTCTAGAAAAAAACATTCATGTTATACATGAATCACAAGACAATCAACGCTCGTTGCTTACCCCAAAAAGACGCTCACAGTTTCATTTTGTACGTCGGAAGAAATGGCACGTGTCGGGTCCACTTCCACCTGGAAATAAAAAGCGATAGATTATTGTCTGATATACTTTAGTTTTTGGTGGCTCACCGGCGCATGAGACCCATGCCGTACGGGAAGTCGAAGGTGTTTTTCGCAATTGCGCTACCTTCACCGGCTCGTTCGTCGTCCCCGGGATGCGACGCTTCCAGGGTCATCTCTTGCGACCACGCCACCAGTCCCCGTTCCTCCGGTGTGCCCGGTATGAGATTGTCCAGCGCACAGCCGAGCACCCCCCCGACGAGAATGGTCGTCCCAAGCAGGACGGAGAGCGTCGAGTCGACCGTTTCGTTACCGGTCTGGATAGCGCCCGGATGCTCCTGCAGCCAGAGGCACAGGACGAGTGGAAAGAAGAACGAAACACCCAGGATGTAGAGGTTGCGGGCGGACCGAAGGTCCACGTACTGCAGGGCGGCCAGCCCGAACGCCGTGATCATACCGAACATGACGCAAAAGATGCCACCAACCACCGGATCCGGAATCATGATGAACGCGGCGCCGAACTTGTTCAGCACACCCTGGAGTATCATGATGAGGGCGGCCCACTGAATGACCCGTCGGCTGCCCACCTTCGTCACGCCGATCGCACCGACATTCTCGCCGAACGTGTTGGTCCCATTGCCCGAACCCCAGAGGCCGGCCAGCATCGTGCCGAGTCCCTCGATTCCGATACCACGGTTGATGGCGTGCAGGGGCGGTGGCGGTGCGGCACACATCTGCGCGATCGTCGGATAGTAGCTGATCGATTCGACCGTGCACGCGATCACACCAGCCAGCATGCCGAGGACACCCGCCAGCGACACGGTCGGAAGCCCGAACTGGCCCGGATACGGCACTCGGAACCACTCGGCGTCCTGCAGGACACGCAGCCGTACGTCGGTGCGGGCGGGATGGCCCTCGGGGAAGACGCCGGTTGCTGTGAGAATGGCACATACCGTCCACATGATGGCGATCGTGAGCAGCACCGGGAAGAGCTTGAACAGTGGAAACCAGCACACGCGCAACCCAACACCCTTCCGGTAGGCGAGCCCCGGAAACTGCACGTTGCACATGACCTGCGAGAAGAGCGTCAGCATCGCGGTGGTCCCGACGGCGATGCCCCACTGCTTGGAGGCCGTTTCGCTCGCGTGCCCAAACAGCGTGATACCGACCAGCGCCACCGTCGGGACGATGGTGAGCGGAGTGATGAGGCGCAACAGCTTGCCAACCAGCCCGCTGAAGCCGAGCACTATCTGCGACACGGCCGCAACGGCGATCGCACCGGACAGCTCGCGCATGCGGACCTGCCACAGCTCGGTGCGCTCGGAGTCGCTCATTGCGTCCAGCGCCTCGGCCGGTGGACATTTCCACTGGGGCAGATTGAGGATGGCTAGTGTTGGTACGAGGAAGGAGATGGTGCCGCCCTGCACGATCGGTAGCCGGCAGCCCCAGGTCGCCTGCAGGTAGGTGATCAGCCCGGTCACAAAGATCATGGTAGAGATGATGGTGCCCCGGGCTGGATCCTCGTCCCGCATGCAAAGTGCCGGCGTGAGGATGAACGGAATCGACACAATCGCACCGATCATGGTGAGGTAGTGCTGTGGTAAGAAATGAACAAAAATACAGGCCAGTGTAGAGTTTTAGTTAACTAATCTAAGTCATATTTTTTAACACATTCTATACCACCATGAGCCTTCAAGTAAGCCTGTGTGTGCAACAAAAAGAAACCACGTTTCCATTACCGCTAAAAAACTGAAATGTGGGAAATTATCATTTAACAGAGCAAAAAAAAACAAGTGTAAAATATCGAAAACTGCAAATTCAAATATAAACGGTTGCAGAACTTTATTGTACACTCTCTCTCTCTTTTGAAAAAAGCAGTAACTCACATGGACATCAAAATGATCTATAGCTGGTAGCATAATTTCGACAATTAACAATGGAGCTGGAACATGATAAGTCTGGTATATGCCATTCGTTAGTCTCACCTGCAGCGCCATCATGATACAGAAATACCACGGCGGATTGTCGTCTATGCCGTAGTTAATGTCGCTCCCACGTGCTTTTGGTAGTTTCTGCGTTTGTTCCGAAGTCTCCATTTCGATCAGCCACTCGAACTAAATGTCACTGAACAATCAATCTGCTATCAATGCATCTGTACTTGCAATGAACTTCAATGAACGATACGGCTCTAACTGGTTGCAGCTAAGGGCAGGAATTAGTGTCTATTAGCACGAACCCTTGGGGTTAGGTAAGAAAGTAAACGTTCGATCTCAATGATTCTACACGCGCACAAACTGCAACCAAGTTTCAAACTGCTCTCCTACAAAACTCACATAAAACCAATCCCGGATAAAATCCGGCAGTTTCTGTACGACAAAGTGATGTGTATGTCCTGCGCGTGCATACCCAACTAACGTGTGCCGTTCGAGGTTTCCCCGAGGTACTTGGCACTGGAACACAATATGCATCCAACACCTTTTCCCTTCATTTATCTTTCTCTGTATATCCCACCGACTCCGTTAGATGCGGAATGCTACAGTATTTTACACACTTTTATGAATGCTTCGTCGTAAAAGTAAAGGGAACTGTCAATAGCACGGATCAAGTGCTATTTCCAGCTCGTTTGCCACCTTATCAACCGGTCTGGTCTAGTTTGCCATTCCTAACCCCCCTGCAGTCACGGACAATCTCACTAGGTATAGTCACTTCCATGCGACACTTCCTGGTCACCGTTGCTCGTCGTTCGTTTATTTTTTAATTGCCCGGAGGTTATTTTCCATTACAGAATGTGTACCAAGCTAGATAGGACCGCATTATCCAAAGTGTTCGCCGCCGATGTTCCACAGTAGAAACACAATTCGGCTATCGGTAGCCGTGGGGACAGCGTTGACGATGAACGATGAAAGGAAACTAGCGAATCGCGGTATTACGCTTTTTCATCAACATCAATTGGCTTGTGATTGAAATTCTAATTCAATCATTCCATTGTATACTGGTAAGAAATACATACTGCTTGTTATGATCGTACACCAGGTCACCGCAAACACCATCCATTTTCTTTCTCCATTCTTCCCTCAATAAATACCCCAAATGTCTAGTAGAAACCTGAATTAGCATACTAGCAACTAATTGGCGACAATAAAAATAGGAAGTTTGATCAAATAAAAAAAAAATGTTCAATGAAAAACAATACGAATTTTATATTGGATTTATTGTTTTGAGCTTTTAGTTCGTGAAAGGAAATGAAATGCAAGTAGTAGAATCAGTCACGACATGTTGTTGGATTGTTTGCGATCGGTGGTGATTTAAAACTTACTACATCGTCAGCCAACCTAACACCTAGAAAGATTTGGAATGAAGACGCTTATCATGAGAAGCTAAGGGAAAAGAGAGGAAGCCAGGCAGAAGATAGTAATCACCAGGCTCAGGGTGAAAGGGGGAATGGGTGGTCTTTATGGTAGTTGAGCTGCTGTTGAACCAAAGCTTACCAAAACATGTTAAACATTAGCGCAAATATAGATTTCTTGTGGTAAATTGTACAAGTATATACATATATAGATGTATTTATTGATCTTTTCATGTACATTATAATTCATTATTGTAGCAGAACAGAATGCACGTAACATTCCAAGAGTAATAAACTTAAAAGAAATGATACGTCGAGAAAGTACAATCCGTTACACAGTAGGCTAAAGTGGATGATACGAAACGTACGTGATACGATACGAAACGTACGTGATACGATACGAAACGTACATACGTTGATTCTTTCATCTCGTTTACGAGATGAGAAATGAGAAATCATAGCAAAAGACATTTCAAGCTGCATGTGAACATGTACGAAAGAAAAATAAGAACAAATTTAGGCACTAAAACTAATAGTTACATTTAAAAATGGATGACAAAGTACTTCAATAGCTGGAGTTCGTTTTCATCTTTTTGTTCCGTCGTGCTCCGAGCCCGTTATTGTTATTGTTCACGACTTCATCGACGTCGGAACTGTCGGATTCGCGGGAGCTATCATTGAGACTGAGGCCGAGATCAGCACCATCGACAAAGTTGCCCGTTGCACGAGCCTGTTCGAGATGGCGAACTATGGAAGGAGAAAAAGAATGAATATTATTACTTTTAAAAAATCAAACGTAATAAAACCGTATCCCAGGAGGAACTTCTTACTTTGGGTTTCGAGCTGATTGTTCTGCCGGCGCAGATCGTCGATATCTTGCTGATGCGAATTGTTCTTCCGCCGCATAAACTGAATGTACTCGGCTGCTTTTTTCAGTATTTGCGCTCGACTAGCCTGTGTGGTATGTGGGAAAACATGAATGGGAATGAATATACATATTCAAGGTCATGGTCATATTGCCCAATTCCTACCTTTTCGCCCTGCAGCGATGGCACCGAGTCCCGGAGCGAAGTGAAACTGTCCTTGATGTGATCGCGTCGCTTCCTTTCGAGGGCATTGTGATGGGCCCGTTTTTCTGCCTGTTTTGGATGGATCAATCACGTTAGAATGTCTCTCAGTTGCTGCAAAATGACGTCAAGAATTACCTGCGAGTAGAAATGACCACCACCGATGCGCGACTGAGACTTGGTGTTGTCGGAATCATCGCCATCCTGGAAGAGTATGAGTATGCAACATTTGAATACAGGCATAAACTTAGGTTCCTAAGTGTTCCTTACGTCGCTCTCTATGTCGATGTCCCGGTCGTCATCGCTCATCATATTGTCGTACCACTCGCTAGTGCTTAGCTTCCGGCCTTGATTTTCCTCGTGCAAGCGCATCCACGGGCTGTTACTATCAACGATACTTCTAAAGGCGGCAGGCGAGCTGATTGGTACGGATACATGAATACGGGTAGAAAATTATCCCTCGGTATTTACCGCATTTTACTTGCAATATGCAGAATTGTTGGGTACCAACAAAAACAAAACGTTCGCTGCATGTTTACACTTACCCAAGCGCATAAATCAATACTGTACCACAGTTGCGTCTACCGGGAGTCACTTTTTCCGGCACGTGAACTGGGGTTGGGGTAGAATGCGTGTATGCAAATTTCGCTGTTTATCTTAAAAATCGATCAAAAGGACACGGAAAACTCTGCGTAGTAAGTTATTTTCACGAAGATCACTGTCTCGCTGCATGAGCAATTGACATATTTACGTAAACGCATGGAATCCTTGACAGTAGCAGGGTTCAATCGACTGAAATATTTTCACCGGGTAATTGATAAACCGCCCGAACAGAATGTTTTTCCTCGAGAAAACGGTTATTTTTTACATTGTTTTTCGTGAGAAATATCACATTTCATGTTTATTACTCCGGGATGATAGCCGAAATTAATTGCAGAAATATTCTTCAAAAATCCTCAGTTTTTTAGTTTATATCTTTTGCTGATAGAGGCGCCATCATCTTTTGTCACATTTTCAAATAACTGTCATGTTGCACGGATTAAATAACGGAGCCCAGGCGTCGAACAACATCAAAGCAACGAAGCACAGGAAAGATAGATACCGCATACTAACCAGAGATAAGCAGAGCACAGAAAGCTATGAAACTGCTAGCAGTGTAACTTGAAAAGAAGGAAGTGATTTATGAAAAGCAGGTTAATATGGCAGGATCAACGTCTGGCGTTTTGATTTCCGATTTGGTAAACAAGGACGAACTATACACCATCGTTGTTAGTGAGCTCCGGCAACACGGCATCAAATATCGGAAGGAAAAAGGCTCAAAAGGGGCGCACGTAAGTTTTGAGAGGCTTTGGTTTGCGCCGAAAGTTGCGTAAACGATGGATAACTGCAATTTCTTCGCACTTATGGTTCAACAGGAAAAAGCCAAATGCAAGCGTATCTTCAATGCGCCCTTGCATACGCTAGAGCTCACGGATGCGCTTCTAGCGAACGGTGGAATCGTACAGATCCCATTGTTCGTTTCGGACGCCTGCCAATATATTTTGGACCATGTCGATACGGAAGGGTTATTCCGGAAGGCCGGATCATCAAAGCGGCAGCAAGACATAAGGGTAAGTAATACTACTTGGTCTAAGCTTATTTGAGCAAAACAAAAAAAAAACAATGACATGCTCCTATTCTTCATTCCCATTGCAGACCAGTGTAGAATCCGGGAAACCGCTGGGAAGATCGCACCACGTTATCGATGTTGCGAATATCGTGAAAACATTTTTCCGAGATTTGCCCGAACCACTACTCCCATGTGGTAACGTGCAGGAAGCACTCATCCGATGTCTACTCGGTTCGAGCAAGGAGCAAAGGGTGCACAAACTATTGCTGACTTGCCTTTTGCTACCTCCGTTGACACTGAATACATTGGCATACTTCATGCAGTTTCTGCACACCGTCTCGAAGCATTCGACCCAAAACAGGATGACGGTGGAAAATTTGGCCATCATTCTTACGCCAAATATTATGCCCATAGCGGAAATGGTACAGCAGCGATTAACCAGCCACGTTACGGTCGTCCAGTTGCTGATTGAACATTCCCACGAAATTGGCCGCATTCCGGAGACGATTCTGCGTCAGCTAAAGGACGATACAAGCAGTAACCAGAGCGTTCTGGTGGGTGGCGATAAGAAGAAAAAAAAACGACGCAGTGGTTCGCTGACGCGTATGTTCAACGGATTCAAAAAGATAGTCGGTGCAATCGGCTCGTCGGAGAATCTGGACAAAACGGACGAAATTTGCGAAAACGATCCGACGCTACCGGTCGGTACACCGTGCCTCAGTAAATCGGCCAAGAAGCGAAAGGTTACCGAGGGGATTGCTTTTAGTGCGAAGAAGAAGTAGGTATTAACTCTCAGTTGCGTTGAACAACTCGACATTATCCTTTTTTTCTTTCTATATTTACAGGAAAGAAGTAACTTCTTTCCTGCCTGATAACCAAGAGCTCTTGCCATGTACACCGACGGTAGTAATAAAGTAAGTTTGGATGGATTATAACTTGTCCTTGCGAACATCTTCTGACACATATCTTTTCTATTCCAGGGAGGCAAAGAAAAGCCGGTTGAGTCTAGGTGGCAGCAAAAAGCCAAGTAAAATGGTCCATCGGTTACTACCGAGCGGCTCGATACCGTCAATCGCCGAGGGTAAGCCGATGGAACGTCGGTGGAGTGTGGTCGGTGCACCCTGGGGACGAAAGAAGCAAAGTCGTGCAAAAATGGATGATAAGGTCTATACTGATACGGGCGCTAAGACCGAGGACGAACTTGAGCTGTCTGATTCAGCAGGGAAATCTATACATGCGGTTGGTGGTCGTATGTCACCAGTGGTGTCTATGCCCTGTCTCACCACTGCCGACGAGCTGTTCGCACCGACCATTCCAACGAAGAAGGGTGATATGAGTATCGCGGTTAGTTCGACTAGCCAGCAGCAGCTGACCGACCCGCACGATGAAGCGGATGGAGGCTTCCTGAAGATTCGTCGCAGTGAGTATGAAGCGATTAAAAAACGTGTTTCGGACATCGAGACGAGAATATCGCAGGAATTTTGTCACCTGGTCGGACGGGAGGATGTACTGCTGGATAACGTAGAGGACAAATATCGGCAAACGTTGGAGCAGACGGAACCCATCGAGGCCACCTGTTCGACAACGGACCAGCTGGCGAAGAGATTGAGCAGGGAGCTTAAGATCCGGGCGAGTGGTGAACAGAAGATGATCCGTTCGCCGAGTGCCCGGAAAATTGGAACAATCCGTCGACGTAGTCGGGAGGCAGTCCGGCTTTCTCGTAACCAATCTTGGCACATTGGTAGTACAAGCGGTAGGGAGGTGCAAGGCAATAGCACCGGTAGCGGAGTTGGTGGTGCTGGGACCGTGGATCTATCTTTCTATCCCAAGCCGGGAGTTCTTAAGCGAGGCCGGCCGAATACGGTGCAGAGTGGTTTGAGAGCTCCATCGGAATCAAATTCAGATGAAAAAGTTGAACAGAAGAAATCCCCAGTAAAAGTAATAACGCCTACTATGACCAGCGGAAACTTTACCGACGAGGAAAAGGAAGAAAAATGGGTCAATGCTGAAAGCTACTTTGATACACACAACGTAACGGTCGATAGTAGCTCAACAATGATGGACTCGACCGCCGAATTCCTTACTCCCAAAGTATTACTGGAAGATTATTTCAAAACGCCTGATACGCAGCAACCATCTCGAAGATTATCCTTGCGTTCGTCCACAAAGCAACACACGCCTGCTTTCTACACTCCCTCTCCGTTTGTGACAAGGATTGAAGTAAACTCTCCGCTTATTAAAACACCAATGCTTCCCCCTGTGGTGCCGCCACGCACCAGAATGACACCAGCGCGGACACCGAAGCTTCCACCACGCACCCCAATCAGTGCCAGTTTAAGGTATCCGGAGGCTGTAAACTTGCTTGCAAAAGCGCACATAACACCGTTGCAGGAGGAGAGTGGCCGAGCATCAATCGCCCGTATTCGTAGTCAAAACGCCGGCATGGTGATGGCGAAGGCGAAACTCTTCGATGGGCTCGTTACGAATGCGGTGCAGGACCAGCAGCACCAGAGTAGTGGATCATCAAAACGCATCACCCCAACCAACGTAAACCGTCGTCAGAGTGCCAAGTTTCGGTCGACAGCAGTGTCCGTGCCAGCGGCAGTCGTTTCGCCACGGCCAAAGGAAGGTTCGGTTCCGCGTAATTCCTCTGTGCACGTACGACAGGTACAGAAGCTACGATCGACGACGGCCCATACCGGTAGCCCACGAAAATCGACGCCACGCAAACGAGCCTTCACCAAGTCGGCGCACGGGGGTGGCATCAATCGGAGGGAAAAATTACGACAAGCTTCTAGGGGTGCAGCGTCCTCGACAACGACGGTCTCATCGAAGGTACTTAGCTCCCCGCGTATCATTCGTCGGATACAGGAAAACGTACAAGAGCAGCTTTCCACTGCCAGTGTGAGCGCGTGCCTATCGCCTAGCTTGAAGGACATTAACAGTCGGTCGACAGCAGCAGGTCAGTGTAATAAAGGTAATTTCAACGCGTCGACGACGACACCGCACATTCGAAAACAGTTGCTCCGGAACTCACCGAGGCGCATCCTTGCTGCAACACCGGGCCGCGACAATCGGTTGGCGCACGGTGACCGATATCTTACTCCCATGAAGGCGACCCCAATGTCCCGCTTTGCTCTCGCTACAGAAACTACCGGTTACGAAGAAAGCCCCGAAAGGACACCTCAATCACGCGCTGCTGCCCTCGCCCGTCAGCAACAGCAGCAGCGTCGATCTATTAGTGCCAGTTCCGTGTTACGGGCGTAATAAGTAATAGTTTGTAAAATTTTCGAAAAATTATTAGATCTTTCTTTTTTGCATATATGACTCAATACAATAGAGAAGGTAATTGAACAAAAAATTTAGTTTTGATTTATTCCTGGAATATGCTCACCGGGCGTAGGCACAATAGCATTTGATCAGTAGTTCCGTTTTACGTAAAAAAATAGAGTTTTTCAGTTAATCTTCCTCCGAAAAGAAAAGCTCCAACAGATCAGTCTTGGTCAACTGTTCACCCTCCAGTCGTTGAGGATTTTTCCACCGGATCAGCGTCGGAATGACGGAAAGATGCGTGTTTTTATCCTTGCGGAAGGGATTGTTCATGTCTTTCCATCTGTACGAGAAAACACAAACGGTCACAGTGAATATTCGAATTACTAAGCGGCACCGAAACGATTTACTTACGTGGGCCTATCGCCGACATCTACGTAAATGAAGTGCGATTCTTTGGGGGCCGAAGATGCGACGGCGTTTTCGATAAAAGGAGCCGCTGGGAGGGGAGGAATAAGTATTTGAGCCGGGACATCGATTATTATTACTAAGTGTGCTATCCATACCTTCCACGCAATCGCTACACCAGCTTTCCCCATTATCCATTTTGGCGCCCGTAAACAGAACATTGATCGGTGAACCATTGCCGTTAAAATCCTTCATGAATGCAACGAACGCATCGTATCCAGCAACGTAGTGTTTGTTCACCATGATTGAAAAGCAATATTTTCACGTGATATGCAGATTCGTTATAAAACAGATCGCTCGCCCGTGGAATGCACTGCACTGTTAGGTGTCCGTTTGAAGGGCTTAATATATTATCTATTCTGGCTATTGAAACCTAGTTGCCAGCCGTATGATAACCGCTATCAACGCACAATGGGGACTCGTCAAACGAATTCGCGGTGACGCTTGCTTGCAAAGGATTTCCGTTTTATTTTTACCATAGACCGGCTGGCAGAAATGCATTGTTTACGATGAGTTTAACAGTGGTGGACGTATATGTTTGGTAGTCCGTATTTCGAGTCATAATGCGAGCAAAAGGAAATTAAAAATATTCATTGTTGATGTTCAGAGATGCATGTTTGAAATGGGTAAGTAGTTTTCGAAAGCATCTTATTTGTGGCAGAGAAAACTTGAAATGAAAAAGGATAATTCAATGAAAGGCTGTTTCTTGTAATTACCTTAGGCTTATCTCAATGTGATACCCGACCAAGATAACTGGAACCCTATTGGTCATTGTAGTGACCTTGCAATCGACTCAATTTTTTGACAGCTGACGGAAAATTGTGGTGTTTACGTGTACTTTAAGAATTGCAGTACAAAATAAGAATTACACTCTTTCTCGAGCGGATTGGCAAATTTTGTCCGCGTCTACAACTCTAGAAAGTCCTCGTCTTTGTGGCACCGGCCACGGCTCGTTTGATGGGAGAAAAGCCCAACAGTGAAAGGGTAGAGAAAAACCGCAACTTGTCGAGCCCCGCCGTATCCGAAACGGAATCGAATGTACTGCACGGGAGGTGGTGGTGAGGAAAGTCGTAGTAGAAGTAGTAGCACCAACAACAATATCAGTAGGTGTGGAGGGCAGTGGTGCAATCGGGGCTCAGAATTCATCGGCGATCGCCGTACCATCGTCAGGTGCATCGTGTAGTGTCAGTGCATCAAGAGACAGAGAGGAAAGAGAGGGAGGCAGGGACACGTCGGTAGAAAGGTTCTTCCGTTTCACCGTGCACGGTGTCGTGTTTTGGGTGGCAAGATTAACATTTTCTTCGAAAGTATCAGCCAGCTGGCTGAAAATTGCGTGAAGATGCGTACACTCGGCCTTTCGGTGATCAGCATGCTGCTGACGGGGCTGGTGATCGGCAATGCCTACTATCAGAAGAAACAATTCTACCCGTCGGTGGTGTACATCACCAAGTCCAACCCGAGCATGGCCGTGAGTAATCCGTGAACCTTAGCCGCCCGTCACGCATGGTCGCATGGCAGTGCAGAGTTTTGATTTCCCGCTTTTGGTTCTTCTCTCTTCCACGAAGGTCATCTACATCCAATCGCTGGTGCTGGTGCTGATGTTGGGCAAGCTGATGAAGAAAATCTTCCTCGGTACGTTGCGGGCGGCCGAGTTCGAGCACCTGATGGAACGGTTCTGGTACGCGCTGACGGAGACGTGTCTCGCGTTCACCGTGTTTCGGGATGACTTCAATCCGAAGTTTGTGGCACTGTTTACGGTGCTGCTGTTTCTGAAATCCTTCCACTGGTTGGCGGAGGACCGTGTCGATTACGTGAGTGCAGCATATAATCACAGAAGGCGTAGCAGATGGTCGTGTGGAAATAAATATTCCTTTGCCTGCTTTTAGATGGAGAGAAGCCCAGTGATAGGATGGCTGTTTCACGTGCGGGTCGCAGGGTTACTGCTCTGCCTTGGCCTGTTCGACTACGAGCTGATCTCGTACGCGTACCAGTCGACCATTTCCAAGGGCGTCACGGTGCAGCTCGTATTTGGCTTCGAGTACGCCATCCTAATGACGATGGTCATCAATACGGCCATCAAGTACATTTTCCATGCGGCAGAACTGCGCTCGGACACGCCGTGGGAAAACAAGGCCGTCTTTCTGCTGTACACCGAGCTGATCATCGGTTTCACGCGCGTCGTACTGTACGTGGTGTTTGTGATTCTGATGGTGAAAATATTCACCCTGCCCATGTTCGCCTTCCGGCCAATGTACTACACGATGCGGTAGGTTGATTATATTTTAGCACCAGCAATCAGCCATCGGTAATCCGTTCGGTTACTTATCTTATCAATGTGCCTTTGTTTCTCCCACTGCGGTTTGCTCTTGCCACTATTTTCGGGTTTCAGTAATTTCAAGAAAGCCCTCAACGACGTCATTCTTTCGCGGCGTGCCATACGCAACATGAACACTCTGTATCCGGACGCGACGCCCGAGGAGCTGCAGATGTCGGACAACATCTGCATCATCTGTCGGGAGGATATGGTGAGCAACTCGAAGAAGCTTCCGTGCGGCCACATCTTCCACACGGCATGCCTGCGCTCGTGGTTCCAACGGCAACAGACGTGCCCCACCTGCCGGCTAAACATTCTACGTACGCCGATCACCGCGGCCACCACCGCAGCCAATCCGGCGCCGAATAACAATACCAACGATGGCTCGAATGGGGCTGCTGGTGCCGTAACTGACGCTAGCCGCCCCACGACCGGTGTCGCCGGTGCGGGTGGTGCGGCCGGTGCAAATGCCACCGGTTCTCCGTTGCCAAATGGTAAGTTGTGGGATTTACGTTGCTATGTATTTTTCGGTAACAAAATGGATTCGTTCCCTCTGATGTGGTATGAGAATTGACTTAAAGAAGTTTTTTGTTTTTCGTCGACTGGTTGTCGCTGCTGATAACGCAAAAAACATGTTATCTATGCTCTGGTTCAAGTCGGTCGTTTTTGGCTGACTCTCTTTGTACATGCTAAAATGGGTTATCTCTGCCACGAATACATCGCTATGGATAATCCATATAGCAATTCGGTGTATTAGCATATACTTGTATATATTAATCTTTTTTTATTTTTTCTTTTAATTTCTAATGCCTACGGTATTCCATGAAAAAATCTAATTGTTGAATTTAAAAGAAATATTGCGTGCTGAAGGTTTTTTTTGTCTTTGATCGTATTGATTTAATTATTTTTCATTGACAACAAATGAACTATCGTTCCTGATCTTACATTGTTCACTTCAGGCATGGCACCGTCAGCGACGAATGCTTTACCGCTCTTCCCCGGTGCACCGTTGATGCTTCCTCCGTTTCCCTTCGTGGGAATGCCACCGTACACGATGCCGCTTCCGCCGGTGCCACCCTCGCTGGATACGCTGACCGATGAAGAGGTACGTGCGATGGAGGGAACCGAACGGCGCCACATCGAAGAGCGCATCAAGCACCTAAGGAACATACGTACCCTGCTGGACGCATCGGTGGCGCTGATGAACCAGTACGCTGCCATCACGGCCCGTCTGCCACCGGAAGCCGTCTCCCATCTGCAGGCACCACCACCACCATCACTACCGGGGCAACCAAGCACAGTCATCCCTTCCACGACCACGGTGCCCCTGACGGCGGTGCCTATGGTTCCCGGTGAGCCTTCACCGTCAACTTCGGCGGCCATACTCAACACCGGTACAGCCGTAGTGGATCCAACTCCCGCGGCCATGAATGTGGCGGACGGGACGACTACGCCCGGCAGCCCGAAAAGGGCCAGTAACGATGGCAGTAATAAGAGTAGTAATCTTATTAGTGATAGTAATAGCAGTATAGTAACGAACGCCAGCTCCGGCAAAGCTACTAGTCTGGCAAAGCTGGAGGATCTAGGACCGATCAGCAGCGACGAGGATGATGCGACGGTGAAGCTAAAAAAGGAACCCCTTCCGAGCACGAGCAAGGCATTCCTCATCACGCCCGATCAGTTGCTCGATGGGGACAGCAGCACTGAAGGTGCGATTAGCAGCAGCACCATCACCACGGCAACGACGAGGCCGAGCACAGTGAATGGCACCGGTGGTCTGTCCGTCAATCGGCCGGAAAGCTCCGCCATGAGCGAATTGCGCCGAAGGAGGTTGGAAAAGTTTGCCACCCAACCGTCGTCAGCAGGATCGGATAGTCAGTGAGGGGAGCCCCTAGGGGGCGATATGGGTGAAGAGACCCATTGAAAAGTCTCCCACTGTCGGTGCACATACGCGGAAAAGATTCTATAAAAACATGCCAACACACCGAACGATTCTTCAAAACGCTAAGCGCAGAAACATATTCCTGGGGCCAACCAGCAGCAGACAGCAGGTATGAGAAACAGTTTGGAAACATTTTAGGGCACCAAGTTCCTCACTCCCTCCTGGCTGAAAAGACATTCATGGCAACAAAACCATCAAAAAAATCTTCAATTGGTGTTACATTATTATACAAATAGGACCTACAAGAACATAGCTTTTCTCGCTTCCAGCCAGTAATGGAATGTGGCGCAAAACGACACAAACGAAACAAAAAAACACGACTGTACCGTTTAGAAAAGCATTACAAAACATGCTAAAAGAGTACAGAGTATGATTCGTCCCCGGGTAGAGCTACTCTGCTTTTCTTTTGCAGTTATTTTTAATTTTAAATGCTTTGTAAACACAAAACAACTCCGTACAACACAGCAAGCTTCGATATATTGCCTACCGTTTGCTTCTGTTTATCTGTTTCCTTTTTTTTGTAGAATAATATATTATAGACTTCTTTCTGTAATTTTTAGTGAAATGGTATGCTTATTTTCCCGTGTGTTTTGTTGACGATGCATTTGTTATGTTTTGGTTTCCAAATCCGCCGCGTCGTTCATTTAGACTTTTCTTTGTTTGACCAAACATCAGTGGCTTTGGTATATGGCGCTCCGATCGGTACCGACAACTTGAACGAAACGTGAGTGATTTTTGACGCAAACGAGGAAATAAGTTTATAACGATGATAGAGGGTGATTTTTGACGCAAACGAGGAAATAAGTTTATAACATGATTACATGTGAAGCGGTTCTAAGGAGCGAAGAAAAAAAAACTATATACATTATGTACGTAGAAAAGGGGGATAGGGAGAAAAAGAAAGGCAATAGGTAAGAATGGATGAATGCAAGGTTGAAAGTTCGAACATGAAAGTGAGAGAAAAAAATGTATGAAAATATGGGTAATTTACGTTAAAAGAAAGGAAAAGAATATATTAACAAAATTATTGAACACATGCAAGCAACATTACAACTGTGAGCATGAAGTGATGATGAACGACGGTCCTTTTGCAAGTAATGGTCAATGGCATAACGCAAATCAATCAGCTACACACCGGTACGGATGTTAGTTAGTTAGAGTACGTGATATAGAAACCATTTTCCGTTCCTCCAGCGGAGGAGGACGACGAGTGCTTTCGGGGTTTCTCAGCGGTAATCGGGAGTCAAACAAGAAAAATGAAATGGTAAGAGAGGGCAAACGCCACAAAAATGAGGAATAACACAACTGGTTGTTGGTAGGATCAAAGTTCTAAAGCCGTTTGGGCAGAGGTCGGGAAGAAACGGCGATTACAGCTGACGTAAACAGGCAAGAATCAAGAATTTCTTGATAGAAACAATTAAATTAACGAGAAAAAAATACTGCTGCTAAATCGATACGGTCAACTATTGGAAGGTTAATGTAATGTAAATAAATACCATATTATTGTACTGTGAAAACTAAAATAATAAAGGAAAAGCAACAACACACAAAAAAAAATATTATAAACCCACATGCAACAAATTTGTTTGAATAATGAATCTATCCTGAAAAGATAAAGTTTTCGAAAGGCAAATTTACAATCCGATTTCAAACCTGGTCAGAATAGCCTGGCCTTCCTGCTGTTAGTGTTAAAGGTGTATTTTCTGGTGGCCTGAGACAACTTTAACCATCTATTGAGGGTATTTTAATTGGGAGCGCGGAAACGATACGAACTGTCAGATTTCTCGTCGCGGTCCCATACAAAAGGTAAACAACACCTTTGAAAAAAGCGAAAAAATGGCTAGCCGCGTCGTTTCGTTTCCGCGCAACGTCTCGACACGTAGGTGGCGTCGTTATGGATCGTCGAGACGGCCAGCCATTTTTTCGCTTTTTTTCAAAGTGTTGTTTACCTTTTGTATGGGGCAGTGTCGAGAAGTGTATCGTTTCCGCGCTCCCAATTGTAATACCCTCATATATTTTCTCAAAAATAAATTAAATCTGCGTTTTGTAGTTATACAGCTATATTTGTATTTATGATTATTTTATCCAACCATAATGGCAAACGGAAACGTAAACCGCACTATAATTCTCCGCCCTAGCAGCTTTCGGCACTTAACATAAAAGTTGTGTGTGTAAATAATTCAGTGGAATGAAAAGAGATCAACGAAAACCCTATATTCCGGCCGAGTGCTCTATCCATTTGTGACACTCCTGTAGGAACCCGTGTGGCTTCTAGAATGCGTAGTTGGCAGCACTTGCGCAAACAGATTTGCCTGTTTTATCATCGTGCGCCATGTGACCCGATTCGGTTCGGATGCTATCGTCTCGAGAAAAAAAAACAGACGGGAATGAAGAATAAACAAACAAATGTCTCATCCGAGCGATCCGTTACCGGGGAACTTAGATCGTTGGCAAATGGTGATCGGACCGAAGAAATAGGTTCTTCTGCGGGACGCGTGATTCCTGGGTACCGGGCAGCTGCGGCAGAGACGTGTTGGACGTCTTCGGCTTCAAGTCCCGGGTGCCGTTTTGCTTCTGCTCCAGCGTGATCGTCTGTTCGATCTCCTTCTGCTTGCTGATGTAGTCCTCAAAGTACGGGTGCGTCGCCAGCCGCTCGCAGGACCAACGCTTCGAAGGATCTTTATCGAGACATTTCTACCAAGAAGATAGCGAGGTAAAGCGGGTTAAGTCGAGTGGAAAACACTTTATTTGGGGAGGAGTGAAGGGAACCTTCAGTTCAACTTACCTTCAAGAAATCCATCATCAGTGGATTGGCTAAGGTACGTGACGGCATTTTTGCTTCCAATGTTTCCAGCGTTGGCGGAACGGGAAGAGTTATACCCTAAGTAGGCCGGAAGATTATGGAAGTACAAGAAAAAAAAAGTTCGTTAACATTATCTAACCATTTCCACAAAGATCTCCACTCGACTAACCGAAGGAACGCTTACCTTAAAGAATTCATTCTGATTGAAGATGGCCAGATGCCGAGGTAGTAGATCGCCGAGCGTACGCCGGATCAGGTAAAGCTGATCGACGTCGGACCGTCCGGGCCAGAGGGCATCTCCGCGGACCAGCTCGGCAAACACACAGCCGATGGCCCACACGTCCACCGGTGTCCCGTACTGTGTGTCGCCCACCAGCAGTTCGGGGGCCCGGTACCACCGGGTGGCCACATAGTCTGTATAGTTTTCGCCAGGACCTGCAATGAAGAGCGCAATTAAAAGACTAATTCTGCTTCGATTCTGGAATTTCCACAGCCTACTTACTGAGCATCCGGGCAAATCCAAAGTCGCACAGCTTCACCTGACCCTGTGCGGTGAGCAGGATGTTTTCCGGCTTGATGTCCCGGTGCAGACAGCCCTGCTTGTGACAGTAGGCGACCCCCTGGATCGTTTGATACGTGATCTGCTTGGTGAGGTTGTCCGGGCAACCCTGGGCAAAGTGAATACATTTTGTGTTATAAATCTGAAGCAATTACACTCTCTCGATTCGCATGTGTACTTATGACTAACATAAGAATTAACTAATCTGCATTATTTAAAATCTCAATTATGATATGAAAAATGTACAAAAGATTAACTAAAATGTACAAATCGACTCTTGGCAATGAAATTTATCAAAAACACTGCATCGTAAAAAATGTGTGTTTTTTTTTTAAATTATTAACTAGAAGAAACTGGAGAACAAGGTACACTAGGTAGAGCCAAATTAAAACATCACACATCTCTTTTTGGCGCTGCTTTCTTGCTTTAACCCTCATCATTTAAATCCTAATCACACATTTTGTTCAGTGATTTTTTTTTAAATACCTATATTAAGCCACGATTCGTTATAAATGAAATTTATTTTATGGTTAAATAATTTAATGCCGGAAAAAAGATTAGTTTAACCAAGTCGAATAAATTACTGATATAAAACACTTCCATACGGTACGAAAAGAACTGGTAGTGCGAAATCATGAGGTATATTGTCAATTAAACTATAAACGAACTTATATTGTATCAGACAATTTAACTAATTAAAATATTTCAAAAAAAGAATTCCTCACAGAGGTTAACTGGTTATTTACAACATTCGTTTTAATACATTTCAAGCAAGCTTTTGAATATTTGCCAATTAAAGCTGATTTTAGTATTTCTGCAACTTCTTATACATTTTTTTTTCTTATTAAAAATATGTAAAAGGACTGATTGTATTAAAATGCAAAAAATTATCAAAGAAAATTGGTTAATTGGTTTCTTACTATTGACCAAACATTCTAATTTCATGCTGAAATCTAAATCATAGAAAAAATTAAAATAAAACAAAATTGAACTTTTTACACATACACTACATATGGAATAGCTTTTTTTTTTTGAAAGGCGATTGCCGTTTGATAGACTATGTAGAGAATATTGGTAAAAAATAGGCAGCATCACACCAGAACAAAGGCGACTTGAAAAAGGTTTGTCAGGTTTGTTCAAGCTTATTGAATAAAGTTCAAGTTAAAAAAATGCAAGCTCATTAAAATTCTTCCTCTAAATAAATTTGATCAACATACTACAATCGTAAAACAAATAGAAGTACAATCCACAAAACTCACAAAGAAGCTAAAAACTATCTCGAACTTTTACATTTTGCAAGTTAATTGACATTCTGTCTGCCTTGGAGCTACTTCATGAACTGCCTCAGGGTCGGTACATCGATTTTTGCAGCACCGTGTCGAATACTTAATAGGCGAATAGGTCCTTGAACGACTAGCAACTATGGTTTTATCTGTTACACTTCTGTTCGCAGAAGTATACTTGGCTGTTTTTTTTCTCTTACCTCCGGATGTCGCTCCAGTTCATGCAGTACGGTGTGCTCGCAGAACTCGAATACCAGGTGCAGGCGGCGCTTCCGTCGGAACACCTCCAGCAGGCAGACGAGGTTCGGGTGCTTCAGGTTCTTCAGCAGCCGGATCTCGCGCAGCGCTATCTTCCGGATGGCCGGATCGTCCTCCGACTCGACGAACCGCTTGACCGCCACCAGCGAGCCCGTCTCCCGGTCGCGACACTTGTACACCACACCGTACGAGCCCTCGCCCAGCCGGCTCAGCTTCTCGTACCGGTCCATCCTACTGCTGCCCCGTGATCTGGAAAAGAGCGTCGACAGGACGAACATGCCGCCGTAAGTGATGGTGGCGAGCGGTGGCACTGTTTTGCTTGACGGTTCGGATGCCGGACTGTGGCCACAACGATCGTCGGTAACGCCGTGATGGAAGATCGTACGCGAGCGGACGACGGCGAATGTTCCCTGGAACATTCTCCAACGTGAACTGAAACGCCGTGACCGTTGTCCAGCTCGGTTGAGCGGCCGATTTTCCTACCTTTAGGTTTTTCTTTTTCATTTCGGGAGGGGGTACGTAAAAAGGGGGGTAGGGACGGACCACACACTTTGTAGTCGCGTTGCTGTATGGGTCCTGCAGAAATGAAATTATCGCCTGACCGGTCTAACTTTTCCCAAACTTTTTCTACGAATTGGTGACTGGGGAAGAGATGGTGAAGCCCTTTCTCCTACCTCTACTCTTTTACTCACCCACCGTCGGGTGACGCATCGGTAACGTAACCACAGGATGGAGCAAGGGAGATATGGCAAGGCTGAAGCCATCCTTGTTCATCCTCCACGAATCCTTCACATCGTGCGAGTCCTTCGAGTAGCAAGTACGAGTCCTTGGCTGGACGGACCCCAACCGAGGGGCCGTTGGACCCTTCAATGTCAGGGAGCGAGTAAAGGGTATGGATATGAAAAAAAACCTAACAATCCACAATCACCATCCACCGCCCGCCTCAACTCTAGTTCCGAGGGAAGGAACCTCTGCTCTACATCGTCCCTTGAAAATCCTTCTATCCGTAACGATGGATTTGTGGTGTGATAAGTAGTGGACCTCTGTGTTCGCCCCTGCGAGCGAAACACTTGGAACGCAAAACAAAATCGATACCCGGGTACTGGTGTGTGTGTGTTGTGAAAACGGTTTCTTCTTGTAATATTCTGCAGTTACACCTAAGACCATCGTTTCGCTTCGTCCGACCCTAAGGCGGAATGTCCTTCGATTCGTTCGTGTTACGGCACGATATATACATTTTTCGGTGTGACCAAAAAACCTTCCATTCCACACTCTCCACCATCCGCCCCAAAAGTCCGTTTCAGAGGCACCGTTTTCGTCATCGATCTCGAGTGTGTCGTCACCAACTGCTCGAAGATTTGAGACTGCTTGTGACGCAGGATAGGTGGCCATGTCTTACCTTTCCTGTATGGCTTTGATAACTCCTTCCGCTTTCGACTCGCCGGATGTCCATCTGAAGGGTAGATTGCTACAAGGAGAAAAAGAAATGGCGAGAGAATCGAACAAAGAAAATGAATTATTTAAAGTATTCTAGTACGATGAGACGTTTCTGGAAGGAGGTTCAACAGCACGCGAAGTGTCTGGGGAAGGTCTTTGTTTCGGTTGCTTTATTAAAGATACAAGGGAAGGACATTGAAGAAATTTCTAGACGGAAACGATATTTCCTAGCCCAACAATTAAGCCACCCGCGTAGAATTTGTAAAATGCATTTTTGTCCAGCAGGACCAAGATCGGTAAAAAGAGATCTGGCATACCGTGCAAAGAGGGAAAACCCGCGTCGGAACTTTATTTACCTTTTCATGAAATATTTGTGTAAAACAGAAAATTTAATATATTTTATAGTTTTAACTGAACAAATAATTCAGGCGTTGAGTGGAAGGTTGCCGTGAGAAAGGCCTTCACGCTTGATTGGGGCCATATCATGACGACCAACAGGATCCATATCTCATAACTACCGAGGAGGAGATGATGAAGGAGAGAAGAAGATCTCCTACATAATGCAAGAATGTTTGTAAACACTTTTCAAACCAACTGTCAAAACAATGGCGGTGCAGAAAATAGCTTTGCATCGACCTCTCTTTCTCTTCAGCAGGATTATCAAAATTTTTATTCCAGGGAAATAGCCAAAAAGTACAGAATTGTAGAAATTGCTTGTTTAACCCCTTCACAGTCTCAGTGTTTTTTTTAGATTTTTTGTGATTTAGTTCAGTGCTGTGTTAAATTTTGTTCAATTTAATCAATTAGTATCGCATAAATGAGTTAAAATGTACAAACATGTATTAAAAACAAAAAACTGTGAAGGGATTAATTTCCTAATATCCTTTGAACAAACTTTTTTTCCTTCATTTTAGATGATATTTTATGACAAAACCCGTAACTAGACAACCTATAAATCTATCACTCCATCAACGTTAATAATTTATTTAATTCGTCCGTCACCAAACCACGCCACAGACCGAAACATCGTCGATAGCACCCTTCGGAAAACTTTACTCATCACGCGACGGGAAAACTTTTGAATCCAACAACTGCCCTCGTCTTACAGGCACGTATTCATTTTCAGGGTATTTTTCCCTTTTCAAAAGGGAGGGAACAGGCGCAATGATTATTAGTATCGGTAATGAATGATAACCGGCACGACAAACTAGAAGTGGAACACTGGCCCAGTCGAGCAGGGAATCGCTAGACTGTACCGAACGCCTCCACACTTCAAAGGACGGGCCTTTTGGGTTGACCTTTCGCCTTTTGAGCCAACAGTCTTCCAGCGTAGTTGAAATGCTTTCCCGTGTGTTGCTCTAGCTGTACAAACGCAAAAAAGAATTTTCTCCCGTCGCGCCCCATGAGGCTCATGCAGGCCTTCTGCAAGCGTTCTGAAGTTTTAGCGTGTAAGGTCAAAAGTTGAAACTGCCGTTAAGACGTTCGTGAAGGAAGGGGGTCCGAAGAAAAGGAATCGTGCAAAAGGAAGTGGACTGTTGCATCGCCTTTCGGTTGAAGCTCAGGATAGTTAGCCGTTTAAGTGTGTGCCAGTGTGATCCGGATGTAAAACGGAACCACCAGAAGGAGGTGAATCCTTCGTTCCTGGCAAAATCGAGAAGGGAGGCAGTCGTTTTCGCACTAACGGTTGCATTGAGGTCGATCATTAGCAGGTTTCGAAGGGGATATTATAAGGCCATCAAGAGGCAAGGTTGTTTACGGTCTAGATCCAGAACAAGGATTGAAGGAGTTATTTAAGAAAATTGTAACATTCATCAGTCTGGGATAAATTAGGCAAACGAATAAAATCTTTCTTCGTGCACTGAAACTGAAACTGTTGAAATTTAGCAAACTTTTTGAAAATAATTTAAATCTTTTGTAATGAAAATGTAAATTGAACAACATATCATTTTTGGTTTCTTAAAAATGTGGGTGTATATTTTGGAAAAAAAAATTGAGTTGAATGAAACTAATTAACTGCCAATTATGTTCATCAAATCATGAAATATCAAATTGTATTACCATTGTTTTTAAGTAATTCAAATTTGTCATTCTTTGCTTATTTTCTAGCAAAGTGTTGTAGATAATAGGTTCTTACTGTGGTGTAAATGCAAGTATAAACAATCCATTTTGAGGTGTTTTGAGGTGCCTCGTAAAACCTATACTTTAGTAACATTATGGCCTTATCACACTGATCACCAATGGTGGCATTGGTAAAGCCACTATACTGTGACCCGATTTGGAGTCTATAACTTTCTGCAATTCTTAAAACACTCAGCTACAAAGGTTGCAATAATGGTTTCGTGCGTTCCGGATATGAGCCATGGCACCATTGACAAATTTGGTTCGCTCATTAGTTGTTGCCTACACATCAATCAAATCTAGAACATGCATGGAGTCCCCGGGCCGTCTCGGTGAATCATTGGCGGCAATATCATATTACTCAACGCTTATTGAGAATTATGTTTCAATACAAATAAAATGCAATTGATGAACAGCTTTAACTATGTTAATGTTGTTTTCTGAGAATTTTGGCGGTTCAACTTACAGAGAACAAGCCTTACTGCTGCCGTTTTCTTCGATTGCCGGAGATCCGGATTCCAAAGTGTCTGAGTAATCTTGAGCATGTACCGCGCGTCTTAAGTCGCCTAGTGCTATCAGCTAGCACAAGCCGGATAATTTTTGTGTAATTTGTTGTTTGCGGCATGTGCAATACATCATGCTCCTGCCAATGGCGAGATTTGATTCGACGCTGGTGATTAGTGCAATGTTCCATTTTTGATGTTTTGAGATAAGAAATGATGTTCTGCCTTGAGGGTTTGATATATAACGAATTGAGAATCGGGTACTGTGTCATAGACGGTCCCATTCAGTTATTCAATTCAAACGTGAAACTCCCAAACTGCAAGCAAAATGTACGCCACCTTTACCTTCATTGTCGCCCTGCTAGTGGTCACCCCGTTTGTGGCCGGAACTCCGATGAGGGCACTTCCGGTGCCACTGCAGTCCAGCTTGGGCGCGCAGAAGAATATGGACATCCACATACCGGAGGGTGCCACCTCGGTGTCGGCGGAAACGATCAACAACCTGGCCATCGTGATTGCGGAAACCGTCTACATCATGTCGGACGGATCCGTCGTGCCGGAAACTCCTACCACGACCGGCGTTCCCCAAATAACCACTACGCCAGCCAACGGGGGCCAGGGATCGACCACAATCCTCACACCACCTCCTTTCCCCGGCCGAAAGTAGGTTCCCGTGTGATGGTGCAGCTGGAACATACAACGCTGGTAAACGCTGTTCGGAAGCAAGGAATCGATTTTGACCCGTTCCCATCGCACCAACACGTGCTTGCTGACTGGATGGCGGTTGAACGATTTGTTTTTCCAAACACACAACAAAATAAACACTGAAAAGCGTGCACTTTCGAATGTGCGACGTGTGCAAACAAAGCGTTCTTCACTCCACTGAATTTCACTTTCAATGTTGTTCAATAGTAGGCTTTGGCGTATGATGGTGATTTTTTGAACGAACGAATTCTTTGCCTGTCCTTTCCGGTCTATTGAACCACGACGATACGACGGGGTACCGGTGGTGTAGAATAATAAATAACCCGCTTATCCTTAACCTCCTCCCAGCCCGGTACTTTTCGCTCTGCCTTCTCCTCCACTCTCTCCTCAGAGTAGTTCCGAGGCTCCGAACCATGGCAGTTTATTTTCTCTCGCGCCGTGAAAAGCGAACACCAGCGAAAATGTCGTGGCGCGGAGTTCAAAGCACTCCATCCTGCTGCGTCCTCATTATCCTTAGCTACGCTGCAAGCGTCCAATATCTAGTCCCTGTCCCCCCAACACGGGCGACATTAGCAACAAAACCGAAACGAAAAAGCACGAATCAAACGAAACGTGGGTTGCAGCAGGAAAGAAGCGGTAGAAAGTATAGCAAAACGTTGAAAAATGGAAGGAAAAAGGTTTCAGCATAATTCGAGCTGTTTTGCGGGTAAACAACAAACGCCGTCGTAAGCCGTACGGAAATACAGCACATCTACATTGGATCAATCCTGGGAGTCCTCTTTATTTTTGTTCGGTTTTGACGGAACTATTGGTCGCCAGCATTGGATCGATTGCAAAATTTCCTGTCGGTTCTATTATTGTCGGTTGATCTATTCGACTTTGGTTGGAAAGTAATTTTTCTTCTTTTAAAGAAAACAAAAAACATATCCTTCCTTGACAATTTCCCTCCATGAAGTATGTAGATATCAAAGGAGTCGGGAAAACTGGAATATACAATTCATCATTTTTTTACATCATATGATTACGACGGTTCGCCGCAGTAGACGGATGGAAATGGAAAATGGTTCCGATGCATTCGGGATACATAAGTGAAACGACGGGAATAATGGGGTTTGGAATTATCGTGGTGAAGCTGGAAATTACCTGCGTGGTAGTAGCGGTAGATGATTACCAAACAACCACAACCGTTTCTCCCCGAACCATTTGTCCATACGGACCGCCACGTTGGTATCGGTTGTGAGTGGCTGTGGGTTGTTTCTGCTCCTTTGAACTTCCAGTATTAGCTCCCGGTGGTGACGTTGGATACGCAGCCTTACTTGTAACAAATGACTCCTTTCGAAACGTAGAATGCACGGGCGGTAATGAGAAGGATCTTTATGTCCTTTTTGAATTTCTTTGTATTCACTACTTTATACACACTTTTTCACTAAATACGATCGTTGGTGGTAATTACGCATCACTGTTAACACTAGCACCGCCCGATAGAGCCAAGCAACCAAGTTTTGATCCAATAGTTAGCCATCGGATAGACCTCTAGAGTCACGAGGATATCTTCTTAGCGCTTCGAGATGTTCGTCGAACCGCAAACCGCAAACAACTCCTGAGAAGTCGCCTTGCAAAGCAGGACTCGAATCGGGTGAAAATCGATCGCCTATAACCCGATACGCTGGTGAGGCCGGGAGGATCCCATTCCGCGATGGCAAAACCACTCTCTCGACTAGTTTTCACTCGTCCGCTCTCTATCCGACACCGGTCGCAAGGATACCGGAACAAAATGGACATTTACTGGACCTGCAACAACAGAAGATGACCACAACATTTGCACGTTTTCTTGCCACACGACTTGACCGCGCAGCGGATACTTCTTTTTGTTTCG
This sequence comes from Anopheles ziemanni, assembly GCF_943734765.1. NCBI lineage: Eukaryota > Metazoa > Arthropoda > Insecta > Diptera > Culicidae > Anopheles > Anopheles ziemanni. The sequence goes on along the minus strand of NC_080706.1, from coordinate 45,552,758 downwards.
TCCTTTCTTTTCTTAGAGGACAGCGGCACGGCTTCGAGCCCAACTGTCCTACCACTGCACGCGCCAGCTCACGAACCGAAATCCGTGTGTGCGCCGCGGGACGGAAACACAACCTCTACACGCTCACTGTGCTGCGGCCACCATGGTAACGGTGAAAAACAAAACAAATTTGTTGGGTGTTTCGTTGATTCATTCGGTTGGTAGGATATGCGCGTGTTTGCGCGGCCTCTCTTGCGCTCCCATCGATTCAGTAGGCCGAGACGTTGGTAAAAGCTTTTCCATCCAGACCCCTTGGAGTTCCGTTTTGTTTCACGGTGCCGATGAGCAACTTGCAGCACGTAGACACGGTGGGTGCATGGTTGTGCAAGCAGCTGTAACTATTGTTTGGGGAAGATTCTGCTGTAGTCGTAAACCTTCTACATGTAACCTCGCAATACGTTGAGTCATCGTGGATCGCTTGAATCGAATTAAATTTGGGGGTAAGAAAAACGGCTCAAATCACTGGATCGCTTTCTTTTCTAAACGAGGGATTAAAAAGAAGAAGTCTGCATATACCTTGACCTTTTTGTCTTTACATATGTTGCCTAAAAATCCAATTCCAAATCAATTCCGATGAACGACATCCATCTTTGTGAGGCAGTGTATCTTATCGCCTCTTTCTACTGGTAATTTTAAAATGCAGTAAAAAAAACCGTTGAGCACTACAGCACAACAAGGTTACTTGATTGCTCATTCGAAAGGTTATACCAAACAATCTGGCCCCGGTTTTCGTTCAAATCGTTCGAAGCTACCCAGCGAACGGCGGAAAATCGAGCAGTTTTTTGCCTTTTTCTTTCGGACCCCCCGATGTCCGCTTAACGGGGGTTCAGATTACACGCACACAACGTTGAGTCAGAGGTGGCACGCACACCAAGCGCGCCAAGCGATTCTCACCAATGCGTCTTTTTCTACTATTTTGTCGTCATGTTGTCTCGATCTCGAAGTCAGTGCAATAATCACACTGGGCTATTTGTCAGTTGTCGATGCCCGTGATTTAACATCCAATATTAACCTAGGAGGAATGGACATCGTTTTCCATGACGTTCAATTCTCTCTCCAATCACGGCGCACGATTTTGCTCCACTCAGGTGTGAGCACGGATTCGCTGTTCGTAGTCGATGATATGAATGGTGTATGTGTTCGATGCATGCATGGGAATTGTTTTGATTGCGGAGTGAAATTGCGTGAAGCTAATGGAATGAAATTGCATGCATGAAACTAAGTAATTTCTTTATTTGTCGTGTTACTTCTTCTTCTACTTTGTTTTTTGTACATTTTAAAGCCTTTCCCATAGTAAATTTAGCCAAAGAAAGCACGCTACTGTGGCGCTTCTAGTGGCGTCAGCCAGAAACTAATATTTTTAGTAGTATAAGTAACTAGTAACAATGAAGTTGTGAAAGTTTCAGACCTGTGCTTTTGTTTTTCGCTAAATGCCGTAAAATGGAAATTGAACGACCAAAAATAAATCCGCACAAATAACTGGAGCGCTGGTGGACAGATTGACAAGGCCTGGAATCCATAATAAAAGCAAAAACAAAATTCAAGTATTTTTCTTTTGTACAGTTACTCGGGGTCCACACTGCAGCGCGACGTCCCGTTTCAAAAGTAGCCCAGTTTCGGCAGAACAATCGCGCAAGCCAAGCGCGACAGAGGTAGGAGAGTATGTGGAAATATGCATCTCATTGGGGCTCAAACTCGGCTAAAATTTTTTTATTGAATTTTGAGGTAGTAATGCATGATATTTGTTTCGCTACGTATTTTATGCACCCTGAGTGAGTTTGGCGCTTCCACGTTTGAAATTCACTGAGAAAACGAACTTAAACAAACAACGACGATATTTTGGCCCACCCTAGGAAGTATATATTTCCACATCATCTCCTACTTGTTGAAGAGCAGTTTGTTTACGTTTCGGCACCCGAAAAAACTTTGATGAAAATATCAATTAAAACGGAGTTTGATAACTGAATTACATTTGTGAAGCTTAAAAATAAGTAGTAAGAATATTGCTCGTTCCCAGCCAGCAATATCTGTCAATTTTTGGTGACGGTCCGCAATCGGGTCTAACGGAAGCACGAAAGACCGTCAATCCAAGCCGATGGGTGCACGCACACATGTAAACACCTGCTTCACGCACACATAAGCAGTAGAGGCAGCCATTTTTTTATTTTATTATTATTCAATTTATGTCAATAATAAATTCATAATTTCAATGCATATATTCGTTTATTTCAATAAATATACATTGAATTTCAAATAACAACAATTACAATTACAATACAGTTGGTCCCCGCAGTACGCGAATGTTTGGGACCGAACGCAATAGCGTATATCGAATTTTCGCGTATTGCGGATTTCCTCTGCCATATCGTTTATACCTCATATTGAAGAGTTGACACTGAGAGGGAACCGCTTATTTAACATATCTTTTATCCAAATAACTAATAAGTGTTCCATTTTTTATATTGCATAGTTATATCTCTGTTAAAAAATGCATATTAAAAACTTCATTCTACCAAAACAAAGTAAAATTGACTAATCAGAACTCGAGCAACGCTATGAGCTGTCAGTTTTAAAAAATCGCGTATTGCGAATTCGCGTATATCGAGTATCGCGTACTGCGGGGGCCAACTGTATTACTATTCGTTACGGTAACAATACGTTTACACTTAAGATGTCCATCCTGTCTCCGTGTAAAATCCGGGAGATGCCTTTTCCATCGACTGTACCGCTCTGCGTCCGGATCAGCTCAGCGTCAGAATGCCGGGATGATTCGGGGTATGACTTCTTGGCTGCATCTGTTGAGAGGCCTCTTGCTCAGCACAGCGCCAGAATGCTGGGATATGTGATACGGACGATGCATTCTCTATCGGCTGCAGCGGTTGAGAGTCATCCGGGACAGCTCAGCGCCAAAGAACAGCTGCCGGCAGCTGCCTTCCAAAACACAAACAGCAAACGCGGCTGTTCATTATTCCATCTGCTTCACATATATAACACTACTGATCACGAAAAGAACACTAAATCACATATTTAAAATTGAAATTACTCAGAAACATGTTTAGTCGATCACAATTCACAACGCAAAGGTGGGCAAATATGGCGTCTCGTGTAATGCCCATATCGAAAGCTCCTCTTGCACTGAATTCATCGCCGTCCCATGCATACATTCAAACATCGACAGTCCGCTTGCGGCGGGGATTTTCCTTCTACTCGCCCTCGCCTATGTTTTTGACAGATATTGCTGGCTGGGTTTTGTTCGCGTTTGTGATTCGGTTTGTTTACGTTTTGTGCAGCTGTCGGTTTGTTTTCGTTTCGAATTGACATTTGACAAGAGCTATCGCGACGTCGCATTTTTCGCTGTTTCTACACTAGCGCGATTTGTGCGACATTTTTTTTTGTATGGAGTTCAGCCGCCTGTCAGGCGACGTCGCGTTTTGTGACGGGACGTCGCGCTGTAGTGTGGACCCCGAGTTATACTCGATGGATGGATTATGATTTTGCTTGATGGGTTTGCCAGCCATTGCATAACTCCAGACACTACCATGGAAAAATATACTGACTACCCGCTAGGCAGCTCGAAATATCGTTCTCAAAACGTCCTCCGCGCGAACAAACGTCCTCCATTTTTGTATGGGGATGAAACAAAAGGAGGACGTTTTTCGAGCAATCGTTCTCCTTGTCCTCCTCACCATACAAAACTGCTCGATGTTTGTGTCATGGAGGACGTTTTTGAGGACGATTTGGTCGAAATTGCCTAGCGGGTATGCGACGAGGATTGCACTCCATACCGCACACCTCAAACCTCATACTGGCACCAACCTGAAAAATCATTGCTGTGAACAACCAACCTTGGTTTGGTGGTGAAACGTCAAATCATTTTCCATCATGCTACCTGAGAATGCAATTACCTCGTGCTCGTTTGTCAGCGTACAGCAAAAAAAAACAAAAACAACAAATGTGAGTAATAAAGGAAGTTTGTATGCGGCGGGTTGTGCTTCCTGCGGTTTGTGCAACGATAAAAAAGGAATAGTGTCGAAGAATTTGTGCATAAAAAACGGATAAGGTGGCTGGCGGTTTTCCGGAAACACTTGCTCAGGGCGGTGCGTAAAATGCGGTAAGTCGGACAAACGATGCAGTGACCTTTGGGAACATTGTCGTGTTGATAGAGGGTGGCCTGGTGCCTAGCGAGTCTGTGACATTTTAAGGTTGTTCGGTGGTGTTCTAGAAAATTAAATCACAATTTCACTCGGTGCAGTCGCTTTGCATACTTGCTTGTTTTTCTTTACCTAAAGTCATATGAAGAGTTGCAGACAGTATTTTTGATGGTTGAGATACACACTACCTGACTGTTTTTGGCAAAATTAAATCGGACGCATTCGGACCTTATATCGCTCTTCTTCTTCCTTCCACCCACTTGCGCGGGAATGCTGCCATGTGTTCCTGTTTACTAATACTCTCGATTTTGGAAACGTTAGAAACTCCTACACTAAAATTGGGGAGTTGGCAAAAATTAAGATACTGTTAGTATTACGGTTGTTTCCATGGTTCCCAGCCAGCAGCGCTCGTGGATCAGTCACGACGAAGAGGAAACGAACGACGCATATCGACGGGGGACAGAAACGGCGCAATGCCCTACATTTGGCAATTTTCTCTATCCCACAGACGCGTTCGTGTTTCGGTTCATCTAATCATCGGCTGGCATAAATGGCGAATTTCGAAACGGTCCGGAACGGGAATGGTATACTGTAGCATAGTGCTATTGGAAGGGTAGCATGAGATGGTCATTTTCGGCCAACGGGATTCTCTTACTCGTAGCGTCGCTTTACACACCCCACAGCGATGGGCCGTTCGTAGAAACAGCTGATGCTGCGAGCGGAAAGGGAAGGATTGATGGATGTGTTTTTTCGGTCGCTTGAATTTGATAGCTTCGGCGCAAATAACCAATTGCCGTTGAACGCAATGGAGCAGCAATGCGGTATATTTTCCCATTGCAGGGCTACGCTTACGAGGGCCTCTGGCCACCAAAAATGTCGATGTTAAAATTAAACAAGAATCACACTCCACTGAAGGACACTCTCCGGGAGGCGATACTCGACGCGCACAACGGACCGTCGACGGCTGCCCTTCGTGCGACACTGTACTTGTGCAACTACAAATAAAGCTATGCATATAGACCGTACACGCATCAATGAACTTCTTAGCAAACGAAAACGGCCTTCCTTCTGGCCAAATGCTTCCAACAGTAGAAGCGGCCGGTTGTGTGGTAAGCGCTTCCCACCGCAATCTAGTTAACCGTTCCGTGCCTGCTATGTTGGCTCTAAGCAAAACATTAACGAAGGCAAAAAATGACACCAGCTCAAACATGTTCTGATATTTGTCAATGGAATAGATAAGACTGATTGGGGCAGCAAAGTCGGTGAACTGTCCTATCGGGTGCCTCCGGACGATACAAACCTAAAATTCCTAGCAGATGATGTAATGTGTTAGCACTTTTTAAGGCTGGTCGGTTGTTCGTGGCACATAATGCCACTTGCCATCGTGCATCAGGTAGATAGTGGTGGCTTATACCTGGCGTCTCCTTTCTAGTTTGCTTTGTTCTTTTTACACCCTTTGAGGAATTTCGAATTTTGATCACCACCAGAAGATTTACATCGACCGGCTGGCGATGTCAAAGAGAGAGATAGAGCTCATGGCGCCAACACGTACCCATTAACAACCGGATACTGGTCGCGAAAAGTCCGTCACCGGAACCAAACGAGCAGGGCAAACAAACAAGAACGAGTAAGGCATTGCTTTCTTTTGAGCAAAACAACAAAAAAATACATACTTGCTTATTCGATCCGTTGGTATGGTAAGGTGAGGTGCAAATCTTTTCTCGAACTGGGCCAGAAGTTGTAAAATCAGTTCAATCGCATCGTAGAAAGAAGATTCAGAAAAAAGCTCAGTATATCTTCCGTAAATCTAAGAGATGAAATCTTTTCCTACAATAATAAGAAGCTGTAAGAGTTGAAATTTACCATAGAAAAGCCGTTTTAAACTAAACATAATTTAGAAAGACTAAAAGCTATTGGGTATAAAAAGACGAAAAATTTAACTTGAGACACTTTTTTAAGACCAAGATTAACTGTAATAACTTGGAGATATGATCATTAATTGCTAGCTAATTCGTTTTGTGGTAAATTATGCTGAACGAATTTTTAGTTTGATTCTACGTCCATCCAACCATTAAAAGGGTAAGAGGAATATAACTTTACTCTTCGGAAGCTGTTTTAAATCCCATACAACTGAGTCGTTTATCGCTTCATCAACTGCTCGATGATATTCTTCAAAAGGATTAACAAACGGTGTTCGGATTTTTGTTAACTCGGCGTTCAGACGGAACAAATCCGACACTCACTGACTGCAAACATTTTGCGCAGAAAACCGATCGAGTATAAGGGAAAGAACTCACAGATGAAATAAATTATTATTTTCTTTTTCAACTGTCTGTTTTCGTACCCCCTGAACCACACGAATCACTTGGCAAGAATGCATTCTTCAACCATGCTGGAAGATTTCACCATTCAGTTAATCGCGATTCACGAACGAAGAAGGCGTAGAAAAAGCTCACCCGAAATCTGAATCAAGCATGCGAGAGAACGCCTGTGGGGCTGGTCGTGCTTCTAGCTCGTAGATGGTATTTGGTGTTGTTGCCAAGAGCAGCTTTGTGCTGTCCGTTCGTTGATCCGCTGGTGTTGCTGCTAGTGCTGCCAGCCGCTGCTTGTGGTGCTGATCATAGTAGGTTGAATGGTTCGAAGCGACCCCACCAACGGAAATCGTAAGATTCCTTCAGCGACGTGTGCGCGAGACCGGCTCCAGTTTGCTGCACCCGATTGCCCGGTACCGGGGTCCAGTACGTGGTGACTGCTTTGTAGCCGGCAAAGCCGGTGGGGGTTGAACGTCACACGAGTCGCTGCATGCCCCACCCTGACCAGGTGCTGTCCGCACGCACCGCTAAGCATGCCGCGACTCAGTTCAGTTTCTGCGCTGGTACGGAGAGGAAGCCATGAACCGATTCGCCGGTTAGCGTTCTCGCACACACCACATAGTCGCAATATCACGTCGCCAACGATACGAAGTTGTGCGTGCAGTGTTTCGTTTAATGGTTTTATTTTTTCCCGCGACTTCACGCCCGCACAAGCAACGTGCGAATTCAGCTGTGCACCAGTGGAGCGTATCCTTTTGCTTGGAGGTTTCGTTTGAATTGAGGAAGCGACGATCTTTGGCAGTCGCCAGCTGCTAGGTGAGACTACTTGGATGGTACTCGGATGAGTCACGCTCACAAAACAAAAATATGTAAAAATCAACTATGCGTGAAGTCAACCGCGTTGGATCATTTCCTCTCACCTGCTCCGAACAATCGGTAGTGTTGGATTTTTAGTTTCTGGCCAAACTCAAAACAAACAATAACAACCAATATAAGGCAATTGGACATCCCTGAAACCACGCTTCGTGCGCTTTTCGTTACGTTGTTTGGTTTTACGAATTTTTCACCTGGAGAAAATAATGAAATTTGCTCATATCCTCTACTTGATTTTCCATTCCAGTGTATCGTGACGAACGCGGACCCTATACCGCCACAGCTCGGGAACGGAACACAAGAAAGCCGTAAAAGTTCATCGGTCGGAAGTTGCGCTGCAAAAAGAAAATTATCTATCGGCAGAGTTTTCTCCCTGCGGGTGCGAAACGCGAGAACGCATCGACCGTTTATGCCTCGAGCGTTTTGTTTTCCACGGTTTCACATCCCCACCGAGGTGGTCAGTACAACCCAATCGCTCGGCCGGGAGTGAGCGAGAACCACCGACCTCAAGGGAAACACCACGAGCATTGAGCTCGAGCGAGATTAGTTCACAAAGTGACAACAACAAACCCCCCACCAGCTACCTTCCCCGGCCGTTCGGTTTGCGGGAGTAAGACAGGAACGAGACGTCGGGTTGTTTTGCCGTTTCCCGGAGCCGTTTCCGAGCCACGGCCGCGATCTCGCGATCGCGAACCCGATCTCAATTCGAGCTACTTTCTCTTTTCGAGCTTTCGAGTGCGCGCGCGCGGTTCCATCGTCACATCGATCGTCGCATCGATCGTGCGCACATCGCGAGGAGATCAGATCATCGCGCTCCATTCATTGCATCACCAGCGTCGATACATCGGACGTGTAGGGTTACGATTACGAGCCGCACAGTAGTGGAGAAGACAGGGCGTACTTTAGTTCGGCGTAGTGTTTGTTTTTTTAATTAAATATATATACACCTCTTCGGTCGCGCGAGTAGTGCGCTCCCGATATATCTCGATCGTGTGCTGCCGTGCGGTGAATGAGCTTGTTTGGCTTACGACGAGTCTGTGCCAGCGCGTGCCATCCGTCCGTCCGCGCAAGAGGTCCGGCTCCTCATCGATATAGTTGTTATTCGGTTGCCCTTAAGGGAGTAAAGAGAAAAACTCAACCCAACGGTAAACGGGACAAACTTCCGACGATCGCGGTGTAAAACACTAGTGTGGAATTTGAAAGTAAAACCGTGTGGCCAAGAGGAAAGGAAAACGTCGCAAAATGAGCGCGTTCAGTTCGTTGGCGTTTTCCGCGGTGGAAATCACCAACCTGCTCCCGCTGACGGCAGTGATCGTGTGCATCGGGGCCACGATCATGTTTCTGATCAAGTAAGTACCCGCCTGCGTGAAAGTGTTTCCAACCACCCGTTCCCGTGTTCGGTTTTCCCGGCGGTTTCACTTTCCTCAGACCCCCCGGAAAGGGAAACACGGAACCTTGACTGTGAGATGGCAAACGTTGGAGATCAGATAGAAACAATCCACAAGACGGGAGAGGATTTTTGTATGTGCTTGCGTGTGTGTCAGCGGTGATTATAAAGAAAGCGAAAGTTTAGGAAGATCACTAAAAGGAATATCTTTCGAGGAGAATATTGTTGATTGGGTTTGTTTTATGTCCATCAAAGGAACGTGAGCTGATCGCCACGGTTTATGGTTCCTCGAACGATGCGATGAGCCCTTACTATGTTTTATTGGATGATTTCGGTCATTTGGAAGGTCTAGGACGCCAGGGCGTGTTGTGTACCGTTAGCCCGATAGGTATAGTATCGTAAATTCATCAATCCTTTCCGATTTCCGACAGTTTCTCAAGGGTTGATAGAAAAGGGTTTGTTTGAGACCTTTTCGAACCCTCTTCGTGACTACAAAATACCCTCTCCTTCTTCTTGATCCGTCGCATTTGATTTCATTCTTCCGCTACAGATCCCTCTACTCGATCGTGGTATTCAGGTTTGATTGGTTTTTGGTGATTCTCTGATCGCCCCGAAATGTATTTCGGAGGCATCTTTCATACGTTCGGGTGGCGCTGGAAACCGGTTGGTGTTTCTTGTTTTTCAAACCCCGAAATTTCCAACCAGAACCAGAATGTCAGAATGTTCTCTACGGTACGCAAGCGTGTCTCGCGGGCGCCAACGCGATCATCGCAAAGATGTTCTCGGTCGGCCGAAAAACAGCTGGACCTAACCGGGCCGTGCAGTTTCTTACGCCGCCGCCCACAGCGGGTGCGCATGTTCCTCGTCCACCGTCCCGCCGGTGACATCAACCACCGGCTTTTCGATCCAACAACAACAACGAAGATCGGACGCCGACGATCGTTGGCGCGATGTTGCTGCCATCGAAGAACAGAACGGTATTATTGACGTGTTTTTTGTTCGGCCCCTCACATTTCGTTTCCCTTTCCCGTATCAGAGTTGGTGATGTTTTGAACCTTGGCTCGACTTCGCATCCGTTTGAGCAGATGGAGGAAAAAACTCGGGAGAAAAAAGAAAAGAAAAACCGATATCAACCAACCGATTGTAATGCACGGAAGTAGTGGACAGGTTCGCTAGCAGCTTAGCATATACGGGAGGGTTATAAAATTTCGATATGTTTCCAACCACCACAGCACAGGGCATTTGGTTGATAGTTTATTCTTTTTTCTGTTTCCTAATCCGGATCATTATAAATATTGTGACAGACAGCAAAACCTGAACTCTGTTCGCGATAGTTAGAGCTATTAAATCGATTAAGTTTATATTTTGTTCAAATCCATGTAGAATTTGGGCACTTTGTTGGTTTTCTCTGCTATACCACTGCTTAAGCCCAGGAGTTAAGCATATTTCGACATAGATGTGTATGGAAGTCAAGTTTAGACTAGTCTGTTGGTTGCATACGCGAATTTTACAAAAAAAAAAGAGGTGAAAGATTAATGTAAACAAGTTAATTATGCATAATCAAGTCGAAATCCGGCTTTAACCAGTAAGAAATACTGGAAAATTCCTCTTAGCTCGCTCCGCATGAGAACTAACACTAGTTCTGTTCGAATGACTGTGAAATTCCGTTAGAGTTCATGTTTATACTATACGAAGAGCTTCGGTATTTTCGATTTAAAGTTTCTATTATGGCATGGAATTGGCAACTGACTCGATATTGAAAACAAGAATCATCCGCTGAGAATATGGGATTGATGATAGAAAAATCAAAATTAAAATTAGCAATATTACCTTCAGTTCAGGCACGGGTATGTTATTCTTCCTTCTCATCATTCCTTAGTTCTGTTTTTAAATTTATTTATTTACTTATTCATTTATTTTAATCGAGTTCGTTGTCATCGCGAAACTTAAGATGTAGACGGATGCAGTCGATTGAAACATGCTAATATGTGGCTGATACATTCTCAATTGACTCTGGCTATAATCGTCTGAAGGAGGAAGTCGAAACCATCTCACCTTCTTATCGTTGTACAACTGGAGCCGGTTAAATGGGATGGGGACTGGAGGGCCTTCTACGCCGAATAAACGGTTTAACCTCTACTCTTTAACGACCGACGACTAACTAAATATATGTTATACCTTCGGTCTTTTTGTCTTCATTTGCTTACTCCCCAGTTTATGTTTACTCCAATGCAAAACAGTTCTGATAACGAGAAGCCAAATGGTAGTCGGTTTAGGTTTGTCTCACGAAAACTATTTCTGGTCGACCGGTGACTTATTTGACCGCATCATCTACATGTGCGTCCCACAAAAATGGTCGGGTCCAAAATTTATTTTTATGCATGATATTTCTTATCGAAGCCTTTTCCTAATTTTATAACCTTTTCTCGAACGACGGCCAATCCAATATTTTCACATTGGGGTCTGAACGATCAGCATATTTTTTTCCATTCTCGCACATTTGGAATAGATGGTAATATTAACCAGAACCACGGTAGGGTTTGCTAAAATTCTGCAAAACAGAATTAATTTTTAAGGAAACGTCCATCTTATCGCCCGGCCATCTTCGCCATGCAAATTACGCACAACGGGTGCGATAAGACAGCACTTATCCTCCGTTTTGATGTTTTTTTTTCTTTTGGCCCAACCTACCCATCCCGATCGTGATCGTGTGCTGGACTGCGAAACTACCGCTGCTGGCGTCCTTGAAAAAATTGTCCCCAAGCGGTAATGTTCCATTTCGGTTTCATTATCGCCCTTCCGCCGCCGCTAATCATCCCTCGTCCCTGTTCACAACTCTCGCTTACGAACAACGCACCCTTACCCACACGGCTTCCGCTCGCTATCTCGCTCGCATCCTCGGCTTTGTTGGGCCGGCATACGGCATGCGGTCGCTTGGCTTTGAAACCGTGGGTAGCATAAATTAACTTCCAACACCCTTGCATCGTGGTGCGGGCCGCCCCCCCACACCAGCCGGGGCCGGCGGCAGAAGAGGTGCGTTTGGAGGAATCGTTGGCGGGCCCGAACGCGTGCTGGGTTGACACTGACAGCTAGACGACATTCGCACAGCGCACGCACAAGCTTATGCTGCTGACCATGCGACTAAGATGTTCCGATTTGGCGTCTAACCGGCGTTTTTAGTTTCATTATCATCGTTATCCCCGACCTGCGACAGTGCGTCCGATCGCACAATGGGCCAAACGGTGGACGATGAGTTTCAAATGAGTGAACCAAGTATAGTTAAACCAATCTATTCAGTAGTAAGAACTTAAAAATGTTGTTGATACTTGATTACGAGATTGAACTGTAACTAAGAACGGTATCGTCACAAGTCTTGCATGTTTAATTTGTAAATAGTTATCAACGGGTAAACTTAACATAGGGCCCAAGCAACCGTGCAGCTCCTCCGATTGATCCCACTGTGCGACCGGTTGCTCGACTCTCCTTTTCGGTTGCGGTAGGGATTTTATCCGCGTAACAATGAGAAGCACCGCAATATTAAAGCGTCACATACCGTACGGCTGTTCGTGCCCATAAAAGTGTAACAGGATCGCGACATGTTGGACATGAGCATGGCAAGACAAAGGAAATGTGGGGGTAGCAGGGCCCGCGGACGGTTCGTTCGTGTATGTTTAAAAATGGTCCACCGGACGACTTGTCTTCCGCATGACGATCCGACAGCCGAGGAGACCAGCGAAGCTCCCACAATAGAGGATTATAAGGCATAGTGGGGAGTGGACCTTGCGTGATACAGACAGGTTGAAACATTGTCTACCGAGTGCTGGGGTTGCTGGAAGTTTTAAATTTACCCTCCAGCTAAACCTGCTTTTGATTGCCCGCTTTGGCATTAGAATACCATAATGATGGTAAATTAATCGTACTACAGGCGATGGATTGAAATGGTTCGGATCGGGAAGGTAGGTTGAGTTTTTGGACATTCCCAGTTTGGACTCGAATTGATTGGTAGGTCTGGTTGTCGTTTGTTAGGAAATTCCTTCAACTAAGGCTCGTGTTTCGGTATCGCCAGAGGTATTTCTAGTTTGGGCAGCGTTTTATGTTATTACTTCCGGAAGCTGACAAATATTTTTCATAGAACGGTTTGGCTTTTGCAGTTACACTTCAGTTCAAAATTATTTTCTTCGATTTTTTTTCGTTTATCAAATGTAGGCACTTTCTTTTAAGGTGAGTTTTTTAGTTCTACTTCGTTTCGATGTCAAGTATACGAACTCCCTTTTGAAGCTCAGATAATAAGGTTCTTCTGCATAAGATAGGGGCGCCTTAGCTCTTAACCTCAATAGAGTTATCGGAAATTCACATTTTGTTTGTGCATAAAGAAACAATAGGGAATAAAAACACTTGAACATTGAATTGGGGGAAAATCAACTCCTCTTAAAAAATGTTCCACGAGATATGTTCCACCGTGTGCAGCTGTGGAACTCTTAACCTACTGCTAGAAACTCTGCAAATACCCAACCATTTCCCATCGTTTTCGGTGGCCCACATCGAGCAGGTCTCACAACGATTGCTATCGCAAACAGATAGTAATCAAACCGCGTACATTCCTTCGGGTACCGAAACACGTGTGAGCTGCAACCTTCCTTCCAAGGCCGAAAGAAATTAAAATGAGAATAAAAACTGGCCGAACTAAACTACTTGCGTGCAATTGGTTCGGGGGCCTTCGTCGACCGGCGAAGTGGTGATCTCCAATTGTGCTCTCCGAGACGGTCGAGATCAACTTCTTCGTCCGAGGCTGGGCGCCAGGTGGAGGAGGGCAGGGGGGGATGGTTTGGGAGGAGGCTGTATGCGCGATTTGGCGAGGCAAAATGCCGAACCGACCCAAGTAGTTGTTGAAGCTGCGGCGTTGTAGTAGAGCCAACGCGCGCAAGTAGGTAAAAAGGTAAATAAAATAACAACAAAACGCACACCACGCAAACCGTCGCGATCATCAGCCTTGACTTGGTTTTTAAACCGGTGTTGTGCCGTTGTTTGCCGATTTGTGTTTTTTTTGTCTTTCATTTATCTTGTTGGTTCGTTTTTTTTTTTGCTTTTATTGTTCGTAGCGTTCCCTCATGATCGCACACTGCCCTAGACTTCTTTTAACTGCAACTTTTGAGACAGACGAGAACCGTTGCTCGGCATCCCATGACCGCATGACGGGGGCACATACGCCGAGGGTGGGTAGTGGTGGTGTAGAAGTGTGATGACTCGTTACAAGCACGGTGGTGATGCGGGGTTGATCGACAATTGGTTCGCGGGTTGGCGGCGGCAATTGGTTGATCGCATGAATCATTAGCACACCATCATGTGGAGGATGATTGGAGTTTGGCGTTTGGGCCGCTCGGGGCCAAACGCGGGGTCGATGACAGGCCAGCACATACCAGAATTGCCACACCAGCCCGCGAGGTCCACGCGGGGACGAAACGGAGTGTGGCGTGCGTTGCAGTTTGGCCGTTTGTTTTCGCCACCGTTGCATTTTTCCCTTGCACCACTGCCCCTAGAAGGGATGCTGCACATCACCGTCCCGGACCGGCTTTCGTCCTCCGTTACAACCACCCCATATTCGGCTCACGTGGCTCACGTAGGCACTCCTGGGCTGCTGGGACCAGATCTTGGCTCGGTACTTGCGGTGAGTCTCATCGGTAGCGTCACCGGAGACCGTGGAGTTGATTTGATTTTCCTTTCTGCTTCGCAATCTTTCGCCTTAAGATCGGTCCGCCGTTCTCATCGCCGATGGCTATCCCCTTCTTCCACACGGACGGATGGCAGTTGTTGTGCAGACTGATGTGAAGCAATCGATGTCTGTGTCGCTCGGGCCGTGTCCTCTCGTCGCCCCGGGAGATCCCCAGATCTTGCTGTTGGCACGATCAATTACGGCAAGCGCCACATGAAGTCGAGTCTCGCGGCGGCAAGTACGGTTCGGTAAACAGTGCTGAGGGACGCGCGACGGAGATCCAGATGGCCGCCAGGTCGCACCTGAACCCGAGGGTGGGGCACACGGTAGAGACATGGTGTGCATTTCGTCTCCGCCGCTCGAGGACAAGCTCCAGCGAGGTGGAGTCTGTAGAAGAAAGGGCTTGAGAACACCGTTGCCGAGCTGGAGGAGAGCGGATAGAAACACAAATGCAGACGTGTGCAGCCCTGAGCGTGGCAGGTCGTCGCCGTCGTCATCGGCCATGGTTGGTTGTGGACCTTCTTTAACGGTTCTTCCACTTGCGCACGGCTTGATCGCGACGCGACGGTGACGACGATCGGAAGAGAGCCGTTCCGAACTCCAATCCCTCCGGCAGCATCGCGGTATCCACAGTTCTCTCCGTCTCCATCTCTCTATCTCTCTCCCTTTCTCCCTGTCGGTTCCTTCACGGTTCACACCGCGGGCCACCCTCATGCTGCACCGTACAGCTTGTCACATCTTTTGCCTTCTTTTTCTTTCTTTTTTGCCTCACTCAAACATGTACAATTCCAGGGCCGCCGTGATACTCCGGGTGCAGGCCGATGACGTTTTGAGGCCGTCGAACGTAGCGCAGCAGAACCACAACGTGCACGTACCGCGGCTGAAAATGACCCGGGTCCACATACCGTTCACATTTCGGCTGCTCGACGCGGGAAACAATTCCTTCGATGGTAAGTTATTTTGCTTCTCGTCTTTTTCCGATGTCCTTCCAGGGTTGGCTCGCCGGTTCGCCAGGTGTGTCAATTGCAGCAACAATTCGTAGGATTCTTGAAGTATCCTCCGAAAGAATGGGAGGGTCTGGGAAAGGAGGATGGTGCTTAGTTCTAACCAATCTGTTCCGACTCGATCAACTCAGCTGGGGTGGAACATGTACACCGCATCAAAGAACGTTCACGGTTGGCTTTAAACCGTCAAAATCAATCGAATTTTTATTGGGGCAATATAATTGAGGGGTGCGTTTGATAATTGAAATTCAAACTTAAGTTCACGCTATCATAAAACACATGCTCGTGTTTTGTTGACCGGTACCGAGAAAGAAAGGCAAAGTGAATGGTAAAACCAATTTAGCTTTTGCTCTTTACTAGAACTTTTGGTGCAATTCACTTAATATTCCTTAATGTGGTGTGTGGCGCGCACGTTGCGAAGTGCGGAATATTTTAACGCACGCCAACCCCGTAAACCGTGGAGAATAGTTTTTCGACAGCGTGAAAGTGAATGTGCGCCAAAAACGTTCTCCCGGTGTGTACCGTCCTTGGAACCGTTTGTTTGAAGCTAAGCGAACTTAAACTTAAACCCAAAAAGCTGGTCTGGTTGACGGTAAGGAATCGAGAGCGCGATTTGGTCACAGGAATGTGGCCCATCGATAGCGGCGGGCATAAGATTCGTTTTAAATATCATCAATCATCCGATGGGTGTTTGATAGTTTTGCACGACTTTGGAGTTTTTAATTTCGTCGAGAAATTTGAATTTAAATCTGCCATTCGTCTAAAAATATGTTGAACCAAGTTTGACCCGAATATATCCTAAAAGGTGTTTGATTTATTAAAAGTCATCCCATTTGGCGAATTGCCTTGGAGATTCGGAGAACCCTAATGTTTTAATCGGTACAGTAAAACGAATCGTACCCAGCGTAGGCAAACCTGGATCGTAAGTTTCAACGGATGTGGTTTTTATTCATTTTAGGAAGTAAAATAGGTTCCGAGGAAGTAGGAATTTCTTATAAATTCTATTTTTTTATAAATTGATTGGTCACAGGTACAGATACTAGTGCAAAGACTGGCTCCAACCATAGCCGTAATGTTTATGCATTTGGTAGATTGGTAGATATTTTATCAACGATGAGCTAGTGTACAACTTAATCCCCTAAAATTATACAAAACCCTCAAAATTATGATCATCCAAAACAAACGTCGTTAACATAATTATTCAAATGTATAAGAGGTCTTATTGGAAAAGTAAAGGTATTCCTATTTTTGTACTAGTTCAACGATAACTTAGTGTCTTTCTTAAAAACTTCTTTTCAAACAAAATTTATTCACCAAAATTTATCAAACATGTGTAAATTGGTTTGGTTAAAAAAAGTGTAAATAAAATAATGATTTTGTTTAAATAATGTGTAATAACAGATTTTTACAAGTTCGAAAGATTTTAAGAATTTCGCCAAGCTTTCACGGTAGAGCTTTGCACACGTCCTTAAACGTGTTGATTTTTCAAATGACCATCAAAGATAGCTTTTGATATTATAATCAATTTGATCTGTGATTATTGCAAATAATAAAATCTAATGTTTACATTCATCATCCCTATTTGGGTAGTAGAGTAACATTCAATCGTAGCCCCGGAACGACGGTTGTGTGCAAGCATAAATTGCATTCGAAGTTTCACAACAATATTGTGATAATCACAAAAGAAGAATTTATTCTGGAAGATGTGTAAATATTTAGATCAACGGTGACGGAAAAGTTTAAACACAAATTCATACCCGTGCTAATGGGTCGATCACACATTCGTTTTTTACTGCCCTGTCCGCCCTTCCGAAAGCCGTGTCCGAGAATGCGGACCACGTCCGTGATGGGGCTTTGTTGATGAAATGCCACACATTTAGCACATTTTGAACTTTCACGGATTTCGCAAATTCGTCAATGTGTAACATTCAGAACCAGCGTAGATTTTTATTTTTGGGTTGGACTCCAAAAGAGGACAGACGACGGGGTGGAGGAGATTTTTTTCCGGTTTTACTCTAACGCCATGGCTGCGCCAGTTCGTTGCGCCGAATGTGTTTTGAATATAAACGCGTTTTGATTAGAACCACCCTCCCAGATAAGAGGTTCCTGGAAGTCGATGTAGTGTTGGTCGGTGTGGCGCGCGTCTTTGTTGTATGCACGTACGTTTGCGCGCCAGATCGTGCCTGGTCAGCACCACAACCAAGTTTCATCTCCCGTACGGGGAGTCGGGTTTCAAGAGCATTACTCGGGGCCCGATAGATTAACGGTGTCCGTGGAGAGGTTTCTTGGCTGTCCGCCGTTAGGTTTAAGTGCAGTGACAAGGCCACCGGATGGAAGGTAACGATCGTTAAACTCTCGTTGCGCAGGCGAACCAACGTATGAAGTACGACAGGGAAAGCCAGTTGTGCTAGTAGAGGCCGTTTTTGCCCATTCCCAATAATGTGATCGCAAATGAAATGTGTCCAGAGGCGGCAGCATTTGCAAGCGAACATTAGAAGCAATGGTGCCCTTTACGAGAGCTCATCAACTCGAAGACCTTGCAAGCGCTGCTGGCCGATGACGATTGCTAACCTAACCTTAGCCTCGTCCGCCGGGTGCATGGGGTGATGAACGGCGCGGTCTCATTGTAAACAAGCGGCAACATGTGCCACAAATTACTGTTGTCCAACTTCAACCTCCTGCTCGAGTCGATGGTGGTTGATCCACTGTCGATTTCTAACCTGCTCATGCACCCAGCTGAAGTTTCTCCCCCCCGGAGGCTGCGCTGGAAATAACCTTTCTTCCTGAGATCTCAAGCACGACAACATCCACTCGCCGGCAGCTTTGAGTCATCAGATAAATACGGCCGGAACCCTGCCGTCCCGGTTGATAAATGGCCCCAACGGCACCGTCGGGGAGCGTGCCGCAACTAATTGCAACATCTCAAGCGTTATTTAGCGCGAACCAGAACGGGGGTGGCGAAGATTATTCGCACCGAAAGGCGGGTGGGTGAGGTGGTGGTGCGCTAAGTTGTCATTCCAGTTTTTGAGCTTAGAACCGCGCGAACGAGCGAATCTACGTGACCGGCATCACGTGAGAAGTTCTACGGCTTAGAACCGGCGACTTTCCGGTGACTAAGGTGACTCTTGGCATTTTTGACCTGCGCGTATTTCGAAATAGGGATACCCATTAGCGGACCAGCTGGTCTTGCGATGTCGGCCGGACAAAGGTGAAGCCGGTACCGGTGGGGTCGCATTTGCAAACTTGCTCAAGGTACCGCTTACACTTGCAAAGCAAACGTCAGGTCAAGTCGCAAAGGTGGCCCCGTGACGAGGCCGCGGATAGAGCATTGCGAAAGCAGGGCGGAAGAACGTTCCCCCTCTTCGCCGATCGACGATGGTCGATTCAAGTTCCAGCTCCTCAATGGCGCGTGCAAACTTCCTCATAACCGTCATCTTAAACAATCTTCCGGCTTTTGTAGCGTACCCGTCTATAAACACACCGTCTAATTCATTTGTTTTCTTCATGTTCACCACTTCCAGAGGTTCGTCTAGCGGTGTCCAGCCAGGTGAGGTACTCGCTGCAGGCGTTCTGGGGCGTTTCGATCCGGGAGCTGCACGTCTCGCTGTGGCGCACCTGGAACGATCTGCGGAAGGCGTCGAGCTCGCTCATCGTCGACTCCAGCTACTGTCAGCAACTGGCAACTAACGTAAGGTCTGACTTCACTCTTGATTCCGCCATCCTATGTGCTATGTGCCCGATGTTTACTATTATTTTTCTTGTTTAAGATTTTCGACCAAGCGTGTTCCGCGCGGGTTCTTGGTGGTTGGAACGCGAGCGCCTTTTCGTGGTGGATGATAGTAGGTGTTGGCTAGTTGGGCAGACCACGCAATGCATTTTATCGTTCACAGAGCGGCTGACTAGTTTTTCCTATTTTGGCCCCGCCGAACCGGACGGAATGTGAAATGTCATCTAGCTAATTATTTCGATTAGTGTGTCGTTCGTCGTTCAGAAAAGCTGCCCAAGCGAAACGCCCATGCTCCGTTGTAGTTCTTTAGCGTGTGGTCAAAAAACCAGTTTTGTTCCCCACACCAAAGGGAGGGCAACAACAACATCGATAAAGAATAATGTCGAAAATTAAATTCTTTCGAAAAATGTGCGACAAAGAATCGACGAAACCGTCGAACCGCCGCTCGCGTTAGGTCGAACCGCGGAGGATCTGATGGAGAGTAAAAGAACGCCCCAAAACGTGCCAGTGTAGTGGCGGGGGGAGGGGAAAGTAATCTAACGCGAGCGCCACCAGAACCTGCCGGAACCAGTTGGCAAGTTTATTTTTAAAGCTTGACTCGTTGAGGTGTTGCCACAAACAAACACGCAAACTTTATTACCGTTCCAGAAGTGAATGCCCTTTTCAGTTATTGTTGAACTTATCCTTTTTTTTTCGATATTTTTCCTTTCTCCATGGCCGAATCAAAACAACACCCCGCGCCCGAATTTTCCCCACCCACCGGCAACAGATGCTGTCAGCCGCACTCGGAACACATAATCGCGCTACAGTCCCCGAAGCCACCGCTGATCTTGGGCGCTCCCCCGCGGTTGGCCTACCCACTGGTGGTGTTTATGATTCGCGAAACCGAACCGGACGAGCTGCTGCATCCCGATGAGACGGTAAGTGGTAGTGGGTCGGGCTATGGGACGACATTGTATGGTAGGCAACCCACGATCAAACGATCAAGAAGAAGCATCCTTGGATTTGCGTACGTGACTGTTAAAGCGTGGCTTCAGAATCGAACCATCCGGGTTCGAGGAAAGTTAGGTTTTGTTAGAAGTTAGCACTATTTCTCCAAAAAAGGGTTCCCGAGGATCTCTTTTGCATATTATTTGATTGCCTGCTACCGTATTGTCAGTGCTGATCCGGATTAATTGTTCATGATCCATGTATCAAGGCAGAGGCGGATTAAGCGTTGTAAGGGCCACACGTAGCTATAAATTAAGGGTCCCAAAAACAATTTAAATTTAATTCAAACTGCACATTTTTAATAAGGAATCAAATTTAAATTAAACTACAACTTGCTTAATGTTATTCCATTGAAAAGTTTTCATTGCCAAAAGTGTGGCTTAGTGCACGCGAACCCATACATAACTTTCCAGGATAGTCATTTTCCACGAATACCATTTTCTATGTACCAAATTGGCAAGTGTTCAATCTTATACATTTTTGCCTAAAAACCACGGTACCTTTTCTGCATCAAACATAATTCATGATAAATTGGACCATTTTCGCATTATAGTGTTCTTCATTTACATTCATTCATGAACGTAAATTCATAAATTCATCACGCATTTAATGAAACAAGCAAGTTTGTTACAAAATAATAAAAATAATTCCAACATTAAAATTTAGTAAAACATGGGCTAAAAGGAAGGGACTCTTGAAAACTAGAGGGCCTAAAGCAGCTGCTTATTTTGGACATGAAAGGAACTCAAGTGCCTCATTATTTGTCTTGCTGTATGAAAATCTTTACTTCTAAGCATACAACAGAATCGTTGCAGTTACTAAGCTAGTAAAGCTTTCTTTTTATTGCTTTGTTTATTTCTTTATGTTTAAGTTCCTCCGTTATTGTCATCTGTTGTTGGGTTATTGAATTAAAATTGACCGAGAGGGAATTATTTCACCGGAGCTGAGATTATCCTCTAGTATCAGATGAAGGATCGACGCTGTCACACAACACCGATGATTACGTTACGCATTGGTGGCATCCCGGCCGCCGATTGTGCTGGTGTTTATTGATCTTTCCGTTCCGTAAATTGTGTATGTCTTCCCAATCTTTCTCCTTTCCCCGATTACATCTGGGCCGGTGTGCATAAATTAACGGTTAAGTAATACCAGCTCCCAGTGCCCGAGCCTTACGTGGTGGTTTCCCTTTCCGTCGACCTGTTCTCGGAAATGCCACCGCTTGTGGCTGTCGTGTGCAAAAATCAATAGTCGGCCAATAGTGTCCTAGATTTGGGGATTTATTTTATTTACCTGTTTTTTTTTCTCATCGATGTGTTGCTTTCGTGGCGTGGAATAACACTTTTTGGGGGATGCGCACGGCAGGAGAGTGTTACGTAACAATGATGGTTTGTTTCCTCATTTTCATATACAAATACTCCAGGTTTGGGACGAAGGGAGGGAAGGGAAGGCGTCTCCAAACACGGGGGGCTGGCGGGATCCTGCTAGTCGTCAAATTTGCAAAAACCACGTATGGGGGTGATTTATTTTTTTCTTCCTTCCTCCTTCCCGCGCTTGGTCGTCGTCGCGCGCAGAAGAAGATGATCTGTGTCATACGGCCACGGCGGAAGATGACTCTCACCACCGCCAGCGCCGCCGCTGGCTCGGGTCTGAATAAATATGTTTTTATGTAAATAGATCCCCAAATGTGGCCGCGCGCAAGCACGCGAAAACGCTGGACGCCGGTCGTACCGTTTGCCAGGTTTGTTGGGTACGCGGAAGTAGGAAACCGGGCAGAGCGCCATGGGAGAGATTTTACGATCGGCACATTTCTTTTTGCGTAATCGTGTACCCGTTGTGTCACGACGATCGCGGATTTCGGCCGCGTGACGGTAGCATCATCCTACCATCCCGTGACACAATGACCCTTTTTGTTGTTGTGTGCTCCGGGAACCTTAAACCTTTCATCGGGTTTATGAGAAAGGTAAACCAAAAAGATGTGATTGTAAATGAATTGATTTTCGACTCCTTCATCTGCTGGTCTCTTCTCACGGCAAATTCCAACGTGTTTTTTATTCAGTTTTAGCTCTCGATCGCAGCTGTGTCGACTGTGACCGAATGATTAATTGCTTACGGATAAAGCAGCCAAAATAGGTCATCGCTCTGTCATCCGACTGGCCTCCCCCGTCCCCGCCGGCTGCTCAATCAAATCCTCTTTCTCTCCGGGGCCCGAGCCTTGTGGAAAGCGGAATGGTAGCACAAATACTCCCCGGGAAAGCGACCCCAACGGCGGGCCCCAACAGGCGAGAAGAAAGAAACCGTCAATCAACGTGAAAGTTTCTCCCTTAGGGAAAGTTCATCTGGTGGTCCGCAAAGTACACCCGGGTGCACACCACCGATGGCCGGCCAGCCTCGGTGTCCTACAAACACCGCCGACAGAAAACTGGGAAAACGCGCCGAAGATCACCACGCCAGGGCCCGGTTGTACACTTTGCAAAACATGCTCGCCTGGCCGTGCAAATTGATGACGCACCGACACACGCGTCGCTGTCGGTGCTGATTGTGACGATGATTATGGTACGATCCGGGGGCGGTTGATGAGCGCCCTGAAAAGCGGAGAGTCCGGGAGCTCTCCCAATCATCGGCACGTCCTCGGGATGGACTTTCACTCGCCGCATACGACCGGATTGCGGTCCCGCAGGTCAACAAGTATGTTTTGTTGTGCTCAAATCCCGGTACCGCAGGATTCACCTCATGACACGCTGCGTTTGCGATCGGTTTCACTTTCTCTCTGCGTACGTCCCGCGACTACCGGAGGAACCGTGTTCGTGGAACCGTCTTGAAAAACGAAATTGTGCTTGGGGATTTTGTGATTTTTTTTTCTTCAACCTTTCTTTTACTCTTTTCATTCAAATCGATTGCTTTAACACGGATCGTTGGGTAATAACCACTTCCTCAGCCCCCCAAATGTACTTAGTCAGTAAGATCCGGGCACGGGAGAGAAGCAATAATTCGTCGCGCAATCTTGTCGCGAGCGTAAATGAAAGTCGGAAACAACAAAAACCCCAACCCGTGTTGCGTGTGCCAAAGAAAGTACCGCCTCACTTCATCTCAACAACATGGGCAACATGCAAACGGGTGATGCATGCTGGTTTTTCTTTCTGCCTCCTAATTTCACCATAATTTTGGAGCTGCTTTCAAGGGGCGCAAATAAAAAAAAACATGAAATCAAGGCCCACACTCTCGTACGTACCTGTAATGATGTTATAATATTCTGCAGAGTGGCATCAAAAGGTTGCTGTCTGCTCCCTCCCTCCCTCCCTTCGCGGCAACCGTCAGAGGTTGTGTGAGCATCATGCGTACGTCACAGATCGGTTAACCGGTTTGTTGTACGAGCGTCCCACTCGACAACCGCCGGCTACAGATTTCAAGCGGCGGAAACGTTACGTTCATAACCATCGTCGTCGTGCTTTGAATGCGCGAATATGGGGGCAGAGATCACCGGGCGGGGGTTGTGCCCACTGCCCGCTGAGAGGGTGTGCTTTTCGATTTGTGTGTTTGTGATTATTTTTATTTTTCTATGGCCGAATTGTTTGGGTGGTGTTGTTGGTTTGTTTGCCGCCACACAGAATGGGTCGCAAAATTCAATCTCTACTTTTGTGTGCGCCATCCTTCGGAATCCTGTACCAGATCAGATTAACTGCGCCGGGAGACCCCCGCGGGAGCATTAGTCTTGGCTGCGAAAGGGTCCACGGTTCAGGATGTAACCGGATTTGGATCTGGCTGTCGGCGAGGACCAGTCGCTACCACAGTTAATCAATCGTTCAGTGTGCGGTTCGATAAAACTCTCGCCATGTTTGTTCACCAGGCGAACCAGCCCCGTCCGGTTGACGTCAAAGAGATAAGAAGATCACAGTTGGTGTCGCTCCGATCAGAATATCGAACGGTGGTCTCGTTACACTGAGAATGGGAAACGAGCTAGAGCTGAAAATGTCATACCATTATTGTGGGCAAACCCAGCATGTGAGTTTTAATAAAATATAACATCTTATAGTTCATTCCATTGTTTGCAATAGATTCCTTTACCGAAAATTAAAATTCAAGAAGTAAAAAAATAGGGGGTCATTCCACAACACGTTCGGCTGATAAAGGAAATAATTTCAGCCATAAAAAAGTAAAGCTCAACATTACAACTAATTGACTTCCCTATGGCAATCATAAAAGTGCCAAACAGAAAATGCAATTAAAGTACAGCACGCAGTTCGTTTCTATTAAAAAGTTGCCAGCTTTGTTCAACGTGCATGGCATTTTGCACCAAAGCGATTTGTTTTTTTTTTCACACGGAACTAATGTTTTATACCAATGGGCAGGAATCGTAAAACTGGAACCATTTAATACACATAAAGTTGTCACCTGGTCTTTTCGGGAGCCTTAGGTTTATTTATGTCCGAGGTTGTAAAATAAAATATCTCAACAATAAAACTTTTAAGCGAAATAGGTATAAAAATCGTATAATGTATTATGTTGAAAAAAATATCTAAAAAGTATCTGAATGCTTTAGGCGAGATAGGAGGAATATTGTTACACACGTATTCTACCTGTGGTTTGTCTTTAGCTTTAGCGGTGTTTGCGACATACGATCTATTGGTTTTGCAGGATGGTTTCATACTTTAATTTTTCATGCGTGTTTTTTTTACTTCTCCCCCACACAGGTGATTCTGGTGAATGTCGTCCACCTGCGTGACCCCGTCTGCCCGCTACCGACGTCGATTCTGGCGCAGTATCTGAAGCAAGCGAGCGGTCAACTGTCTTGTCTGAAGGTGAGTGGGAAAACGCTGGTAATTCTCGTGCCTCCGCTCATGGGGCTGAGGCTAACGGGCACGTAAGCCGTGTGCTGTCTCGGATGCTGTAAGAACTGGAAGTGATACTGCTGCTAGGCGTGAACCTCGGGGTAGCGTTCGCGAAAAAAAAAGAAACCACCACCGTACGCTCCTCAAGAAGCCGTTCGAACCGGGCAACTACAATGGGTTCAGAAACCCTCGCCTAAAGCCCTCGCTTCGCTCTCTGCTCTCCTATGACCCCTTTGCTGAGCGTTATTAATTGGCTAGCGGAATTTCGGTTAGAACAAACACGCGCGGTATGTGTCGGTTGCACAATCGCACCAGAGTTGACCAGACTCGCGTAGAGCAGACTCGACCTTCACCGTTCGATTCACCTCCACAGACCGCGGCACCGCGTGTCGATAGTCTTATGTGGCCAACCACAGAGCGATGGTAACTTACCTCGTCAGCTAAGAGATCAGGCTTAGACGGTAGATTATCGCTTCTGTACGGGATCGGGGTACGTGCACTGATGAGGGATGGTTAAATCGTGAGAAGAGATTCATTAAAAACTTCCGTGCCAGATCAGCTTTGTGTAGGTGACATTTTCTGTTCACGAGCAGCGGGCTGCCAACCAGAAAGTGCAGTCCTATCGCATACATGGCTAGCGAAACTATGCTTCCAAGTTAAAGCGCATGGATGGGTGAGTACTAGGCCTGATGCTCGCTGCTATCCGCGCCTTTCGCCACTTCGGTGCGTGAAGACGGACACCGGACGGCAGGTACCGGGCTGAATAGACTGGACGAAAGCTGACTGGTTTTATTTACACCGAGCCGTGCAGTTGAATGTGCCGTAAATGTGGCAGATAAATGAACTCGTTGCTGGCGGTAACTACTATACACCGAAATACCGGTTTACTACCACCATGAGGCTCCATCAGTAGGGTGCCATGCTGTTTGTTTTTTTTTTTTGTATCTTGTTTTCGATCACCCCCGGCCAGTGTCACTTTATCTATTTATTCGCCCGCGAGCCTTTGGTATAAGAGGCTTGCTGTGCACGGTCGGTTCGCACGGTTCATTAACGGCGGATGGAGACGGTTTTTTAGGCAAGCCGTGACAAGGAACAGCTCTCCTCTTGCACACACACACACCCACCCTTGGACCACTCCTCGAAAGGATTGGAAAAACGATTGGCCAACCATCAGCAACGTGGTCACGAAAAACGCACAAGTCGCGGGTGCGCAACTCGCGAAAGGAAATCGAATGGTAGAACCACTTCGATTCTGGTTCTTCGGTCGATTGCGTTACCGAAGGTCACAGTGGTCGGTTCGGAGCGAAAATTGTTGAAGAAACTGCATGAAATGAAACACCAATCCGGCTGGAAACGGATCGGGGGAGCCATAAGGAAGAAACTAATTTCTCCACTATGGCAATGCTATGTGTTCATCTGGTTCTTTCATCTTCTTTGTTTGTAAAACTGCAGATATAAAGATTGTTAATGATTTAATAATGTAAAAAAGTTTGTGTTGGTAAATACCGTATTTTCGAAAGGAAGAATTACACAATTACATTGTATGTATATATATATGAGATCAATTGGTATAATGTGTGATAAAAGATGAATTTCTGGCACACTTTTATTAAAAAAATGAAAAATACGATTTAATGGTAAATTTATCGAATGAAGTTCCGACTTTTTTTTTAAATGGGGAATTTTTTGGGTGAAAAGTATATTCCACTTGTAATGTATTTTCCATTTTTGCAACTAACCATTCTGGTACTTTTTTTTTCGTTTCCTTTACAGCAACTGTACCTGGCCACCGGTGATCCGATGACGGCGGACGAAGGAAGTGGCGGACCAACGGCAACCAGTGCTGGAGGATCGAACAATGGTGGTGCCGGTGGTAGTGGTGGCAGTAGCGGAGCAAGCAGTGGTGTCCCGACCGGAACACTTTCACTCGCCGAACCGGTGGCCTGTGCCGGGAACAACGAGCCGCTGCTCTGTTCCGACTCGGCACCCCGGGACTGCCCGGTCGGAGAGCAACTGTGCGTCGTGTGCCATTACTTCCCACTGTCCCGTGCGCTGCTTCCGTGCCGACATACGTGCATCTGTGCAGTTTGTTTCTGTAAGTTGGTCCTAAGGTCGACGCTATCCAACTTTTCGAAATCTAATTGAACAGCCGACATGCAAAAACACACGTTTCTTTTAACATTCCCTAACATCGATTTGTTATGCAATTGTGGCCTCTTAAAGCAAACCACCATACATAATTAGTTCCTATTTACATTTTGTACAATAGACACTCACCCCCTTTTTGTGTGTGTATCGATGCTAATCGCGAGTAATGAGTAAGCCCCTTGTTGGCCCTTTTCCTAAGCATCACGGTGTGTGCTTAACGTGTGACCTTTTTACCAGCTCAATTTCAACGGATTGAAGGTCGAGACCTCCGCCTTGCCTAGACCTCTACGCACTTCAATTTACCGTTTCGTTTGCGTTTTCGCTCTTTCTGCTCACACTCTTTCCTTTCGCTTTTCCCTTTTTTTCCCCCTCTCTTACTCCCCACCTCCCAAACAGCCAAACTGGACCGGTGTCCAATGTGTCGTGCAACAATTACGAGCTACTTCTGTATACGAAACGAGGAATATCTACCGGCTAATACGACAAACGAGCTTAAGGTCAACAGCAAACCGAAAGGAACCGTTCACTGGCTGGACGCACTGAACGATCGGTTAACCGATTTTCTCGGCTTTCGGTGAAGCCCGCCGTAGGAGACGGCGAAATTGCAAACGATACGGTGGGGCAGGTTCCGGAATGGATGTCGGCGAGAGGAGAACGTCTGGTAGGGGTTGGTTTGGATGGATGCTGTTAAATTTTACTATCCGCGTCGCCGCAGTGCCCTCGCCCCAACCACTATGGTTTCTGTGTAAGCAGGAGATCGTCTGCATCTCAATCCCGCCTCGATCGCCGATGAGTGTCTTCCGCTTCAATTCCTCAAGATGACTTCATAGGAGACACTGCTCCTCAACACTCGCCGATGGAAGGAAAAACATTTAATTATGAAATATATTATTACTCGCTAAGTATTAGATAACTGTCGGTGCAATGTTCGCACATGTGGAGGTACCGTACCGTTGCGTTGTGCCGTTCGAAAGGAAGAAGGTTTATTTTATCGAAACTCAAGACAACCGGAGATGATCGGTCGAACTACTAACGGGAGGGTAGAACTTTATCGGTTCAAATTGTCCTTTTTCATTTGATGTGTTTAAGAAAACTATTGAACAGTTTCGAAGAGGATTATTTCTTTAGCTGTGATTTTTAAAATGAGACCGTAAGTGATGTGTTACAAAAAGGGAGAAAAAAATATGAATGAAGCAGAAGAAAGGGAAATCTTTATCCACGGATGACTGATTTGTGTTTTAAATAAAGAGAAATAATAAGCTGTGAATCGAACTTCTACGTGATATATATTTTGGTTGCGTCAATATACATCCGAAACGCATATTTTGTACTATTTGGGCCGTGAATTGTCCTTTAAAACTGGATAGAGATATTCCACAAAACGAAGAGGTTGCAATTTTCTTTCGTTGATCCTGTAAAATTAGTTCCAAACACATAATGAACAGTTTTGTATTATTTTCGATTGGTTTATACTGTCCATATTTAAATTAAAAAAAAATAATTAATTAATTAATAAAAATGCAGTAAAACATCATCGAATACTCTAAATTTTTTAAATTACATTTGTAAACAATTGTTTACCGTGCAATTCAAACATCTATCGTCTCACTATACTGAAGAGTGAAGGGCTCCTTCCACGACGCGAGTATGGTAGTGAGTATGGTAGTGAGTATGATGATTGACAGGTGCTCCGACACTCATCATACTCACCAGGCACCCATTTTCATACTCACTACCATACTCACCATTCCCGGCATCGCCGGGAGTATGGCTGATACGCAGGTGACTGTCAAATGACAGAAACCTGGCATGACATCTGCAAGCATACTGTAAACGGGGTTGAATACCTAAACATAGAGTTGCGTGTAGTCTTTTCGGTCATACGTCCTACGATTTTAGTGAAATATTCAACAATGTTTGAAAATAAATGTTCTGTTGTTCAAATCTACTAATCGAATGAAATCGAGTCGTTCTATATGATACAAATGATGCGTTAAGATTGATAGATTTTTTTTTGCGAGATTAATTTTACGCACATTCGTATCATTGTACATCCGTGGAAAGAATAAAACAAAGTATGTTTACAGTAAGTATTAGATATGCATGCAACCAAAAACTTTGTTTTACGTTCAATACAACTAAGGTATTATTTTATCAAAGAAAATTAGTATTTTACTCCAAAATTGTTTCCAATGTGTCAACAACCAACAGCTCCAACGAAAACATGCCGTCAATTCCCATTTCATTTCCCAAAAATTCTGAGAACTGGCTTCGCGAACATTACTGTGTACTTTTTCAGTTCAGGTTTGTCTTTCAAGCTGTGTAGTTTCAAGTAAGTCAGAAAGTTATTTTTGTAATTAATGAAGTGAAAAAGAGTAGTTTTTAATTTGTGCAATTACAGGCCGCAAAATCCATCAGGTCGATTAAAATGGGTGAGAGCAGTGTGTCTAAACGAAAACCTAACCAAAAAGTAAGCGACGAACGGCTTGGAAAGAATGAAGTATAGTTAGTGAACTTTTTCTTTTTTAGACGATTGTCATGAGCGATGAAGAAGCTCTTATCTTTATAGATAAAGTAAAGCTTTATCCAGCAATATGGGATACAAAGTCAGCGGATTATAAAAACCTACAAAAAAAGACAGACGCATGGAACACCGTTTCGGCCTCTGGGTGTTATTCAGTGGAAGAATTGAAAAGCAAGTGGAAGTCCCTGCGTGGAACTTATAGAAAGTTGCGATCTGTCTATAAGAACAGTATGGTTACTGGCTCGGGTAAAGTAATGTTGTGTGCTCTGTTTAAGTATAACCTAACATCATGTATTATACTTTCCAGCCCGCACCGATGTTGAAAGGCCAAGTTGGTTCGCCTATGAAGCCTTGGAGTTTTCAGATCCACAAGAGGCGGATAGCGAGGACATTGGTGTGAGTATAAGTTCATAATCGTAATGGCAATTGCCCTAGGTTTTGCATCGCTGTAGTTGACGTATTACGCCAAGTTCCTTCTACTACTTGACCCTCCACAACCCTGTCTGTCAACTCTGATGGCGAATAAGTATTTTGTGAATCCCTTTTTCGCAGAAAATTATGCAAGCATACAGTTGCTAGCACAATTTTCTTCGCAACATCAGGGGTTTGTAACATAGGGCGGGAATATACGCGGAATGCTGAATTCCAAAGGCATTCTCTACCGTTCGCCGAGCACGAGAATGGCGATAGTTAAACTCTCGCTCAGGAGATCCGGTAGGATGCGTTCCGCTGAAAGGCCTAATACAATACGACGAAAAAGCAAAAGCTTTGTCTCCAAGCAGCATATATGGAACGTTGATGGCGTAGGGAACCCTCAAAACAGCCGGCTCAGGAATATTTAGTGTATTATTCTCAAATTTATGATAAATTTGAGTATGCTTCCATACACCGCCATCTGACATCCTGCCTGGACAGCCGACATCAGCATATAGGAAATTGTAGTCCGCGTCAACAATAGCCATTAGTACAACACTATAAAAGTGTTTATAGTTGAAATATTCGGAGCCACTGTTTTTCGGTGCTTGAATTCGCACGTGCTTTCCGTCAATGGCCCCGATGGCGTGAGGAAAATTCCATTTCAGCTCAAATTGATTGGAGACACGTAACCAGTCTTCTCTAGTAGACGGTATCTGTAAAGAAAAGGAAAGCAGAGATAGTTCGAATGAGCACATACTATACATTTTAGCATTTCTTCTTGTGAATAACATTTTTTCAAATTTTGTTTACAGATGCCAGATGTATCATCACACATCTCAAATACACATGAAATAGATCATCCATATTTCCTAGGCGCCGCACCAGCTGCAGACGAAGCTCACCAATCACGAACACCAACATCACCTGCTTTAGGTAACACCATAACCACGCATGATTTTGGTTATAACTCTAATAACTCCACAACTCCCCTCGCAGATCCTTCTATCCAACCAGTCCCAGAGCCACGTGCCAAGTCGTCAAGAAAAAGGCGCCTAAGCCCAGATGACTTAGACGTCGAGATATCTGGAGTCTTAAAAGAACTTAACGACACAGTCAGATCCTTGGCACCCCCTGCTAGAGATATCGGCAGGTATTTAAATGATACGATAAACGCTGTTGAACCAGATATAGCCGGTGATCTTGTAATAGAAGTGGAACAAGCCATAACCAGGGCAAACATTAGGAACCAAAACAAAAAACGAAAAATTACTATAGACAAAGGTACTAACACTTAATAGGTTAATGAGGTATTTAGGCGTGGTGTTTTCTTGCGCAACACTGAACCATGTGTATCTCCAAGTCTTAATATTTAGGTTAATATATAATTAGTTTTATCTTTTTTGAATTTTGTTTTGAGTTCGATAGTAGTAGCGTATACCGGCTAAATTATTTTGAAAAGTAAATGTACTTATGGAATGGATTTAAACAATTGTACTGTATCCCTTCCCTCTTACCTTCACATGATGTCCTAGAACCTCGATGAGGCAAGCACAAACTTCAGGAACAATTCGGGCTATAGTTGTAACGGACACCTGCAAAAGCAGTTGCAATTAAAAGAATAATTCAATTTTCTACATTGTAAACCAAATTTTAACTCGAACCAGTTGTTACAAATTATATGAAATTTTATTACGCACCTTGAAAAAAAATTGCAAACTTGTGTAGGAGTCTCCGGTAGCCAAATACTTTAACGTTATAGCTAATCGTACCCGTGGTTCGATTGGCTCGCGCATGTTAGTAGTTTGCCGTATTATCCGCGGACTAACTAGCGATAATATGAAGTCGAAATCCACTTTCGACATCCGGATAAACTGGACAACTGTTTGATCTATTCTGTTCTCCAAAATAGTGGATAGATATAGATCGTCATTCACCCGGCATAAAAAGATGTCGTTCATCCACATACGATGACGACGTCTGTGGTTTTCTAGCCGGTCGCGTTCCCGGCGCATTCTTCGCAACACCTGCAGGCGAGCTAAATTACTGATAGTCAGTAGCAGTTGTTGCCTTACATCCATGATAATGTACGTAGTTTTCGCTTTTAAACTATCCAGAGTATGTAACAATACAAACAAAATTAAACTGGATCACGGTCCACGGGCTTTCAAGCTTGGCGTACATACACTCTTGTGCAGTATTTTAGCACATGCTAAATTTGAAGATCAATGCCGTACCAAAGCTTTGTTGTACATATTTAACGGGCATAACCAAAAGGTTTTTGATCATTTTCTTTCTTAATAATCACAACAAACATCAATTTTGGAAAAATAAAGATTATTTAAGGGAGGAATGTACAACTTGGCAGATTTATCCAACGATGAATATTAGTAACATGTGCTTAATAAATCACCCACACTGTAGCTTTCTTTGTCGGCTTCATCAGCTGGTGCGCCATCTGTCAACAGATACCATACCATACTCACCTGGCTTCGTCCACACGGAAGCATACTCACCCATATACCCCGCTAGGCGAGGTCGCATGCAAGTTGTCCTCCACTTGTGTCATCAGGCCTCGGGCCTGGGTAAAGGGAGGACGTTTTTATATGGGAGCTTGCACGCGGTAGAACGATGGAGGACGTTCGAGCAGTCAAATAAAAAAGCAAATGGGGATGTGTGCGTGCATCCAGTGGCCCAGAAATTGTAGCTGTGTGAGTATGCTCGGAGGAGTTTAGTTGTATTTGTGATACCTACCCATGTATGTTTAATGCTAACGAATTTCTTTCGAATTGAAAGGCAACCTCGGTTCATACCTGAAATTGTTTCTTCAACGTAAAGAGTCGCTTTATTCTAAAACGAATTGTACCACTTCTACACATCCTGGCAAGATCCTCCATTATTCTTAATGCGTTTTTCACTTGCTCACGTTTGTTTACGCCGGCATACGAGAAAGAATGCTTTCGGCCCCACGGGACCGACGTAGCGCTTAACGTGTTAACACAATAATAAT
The DNA here is from genome assembly GCF_943734765.1 of Anopheles ziemanni. Lineage (NCBI taxonomy): Eukaryota > Metazoa > Arthropoda > Insecta > Diptera > Culicidae > Anopheles > Anopheles ziemanni. Next base: position 45,519,643 of record NC_080706.1, on the reverse strand, counting down.
CTCACTTTAAAATGGGTCCGCTTTTACACTACGTATGAATAGTTTTCACTAAATTTTTATCTTACCAATTCCAATGTCTGTTGTCGCTGAATCTTCCGGAACATTCGCTGAACCCTTCTTCTCCAACAATTCTGATTCCACTTCCACTCTAACTCCACCAGAAAGCGAAGACGATGCCATTCCTCAACAGTTGCGCGTAGATCATCTAAAATATAGTGTTGTCGTTAGTACGACTTGCTCTTGACTGAAATATGGGCGCCTACCTGAACTTGTCAAATTTTCGCCGGATCGTCGAGCAATTCTCGCATCAACACAAGTAAAACACACGAGTGTACAGATACGGGTCACCATGTTTCACACACCACGTTGGATCGAAGCGGTACGTTCATTACACAGAAGAGGAAGATAGCAAAAAATAGCCTAGGCGTGTAAGGGAGAAAGCATGCACCAAGTCTTGTACACAACATCCAAAGTATAGGTCAGGGGTGGTTGCGGATCGAGGAAAGTACTCGAAATCGCCTAGCGGGACGGTGCGCGTTTTTGACATCTGTCAAAAACTCACTACTAGAAATCCGGCCCATACTCGCTGTGTGGAAACGGTCCTTGAGAATTTTCTTTTGTGAGCTCTGATTTCTCATCTCACTTGTCATATGGCAACAAGGTGACTAGATACATGGTTTAAATCTATGTACCTTGTACGAAACCGGCAGAAAACGCGAAAAATAGTAAACATTGCGGAACATCAACATTACGTTTGTTTCTTTGTGTCCACCTTTTTGTTGCGATGAAAATGTTTGATGTAAGCTAGTGAAACGGTTGCTTGAATGGGTAATTGTGAATTGCGTTTTCCTCCTTTTTAGCCGGCCTGGTTAAAGAAGCCTCCGCCGATCGTGGATGATACCGAGGACGAGGAGCGGGCATATATTCTCGAGCCAAAGATTCCACTGCACGAGCCCAAACCAACATTTTGCCCACGTCATCCTACAGTAGAGCATCTGTACGACATTCCCAGTGCCCCCATCTGCACTCGCATCGTACCGGAGCGATGCACGGAAACGGGAAAAGTGTTGGATTTCATCGAAGCGCAGGTGCAGAATGCCGGTTCGAATGCTAAAAACTCCATGTCACTGCAGCGCGAACCGACCGAGTCGCTCGATTCGGCACGCGGCTCGGCCTCGAACTTTCCGTTCTGGCCCGGTGGGTTTGATGAGCCCGAAACCGTGCTGGCAAAGCTGCAGAGAAGCGATAGTCCTATGTTTGAGATGAACCTGAAGACGTGCCCCCCGGGATTTTCGAACGGAATTGAGTTTTCCCAAAGCCGCACACAGGGTGGCTACAATCCGGGTGGTACCGGGGTTGTCGATCTACTGTCGGCGATCGACGATGACGATGGATTCGAGCTACTATCGGAGGATCAAAAGAAAAATGCCGCTATCGTCGGGTCGGCGAAAGATACTGTTGGCGTGCCAAAGGCCACCCCTATGACGTTGGAAGATGAGAGTCTTCTGGTGGTGGAAAAGGAACGTTCCGTGGATCAGGTGCTTAAAATTGGGGCACTTAACCTGAATCGCAGCGCTCAGTCGGCCGAGTGGGCCGAAATGCTCGACATCTCAAAGCCGGTCGACGATTTCTACGTGAAAGTACCAGTAATGGCCCATCGGTTTCCGTTCGAGCTGGACATATTCCAAAAGCAAGCAATCCTGAAGCTAGAAGAGCACAGCCACGTTTTCGTAGCAGCACACACATCCGCGGGAAAGACGGCTGTGGCGGAGTATGCGATCGGTCTCTCAAAGAAACACATGACCAAGAGCATCTACACGTCGCCAATTAAGGCGCTGTCGAATCAAAAGTATCGCGACTTTAAGGCTACCTTTCAGGATGTGGGGCTCATCACGGGCGACATACAGATCGATCCAACCGCATCTTGCCTTATCATGACGACGGAGATCCTCCGCTCGATGCTGTACTGTGGCAGTGACATAACGCGTGACCTCGAGTACGTCATCTTCGACGAGGTACACTACATCACCGACTCCGACCGCGGTCATGTTTGGGAGGAGGTGCTAATCCTGCTACCGGACCACGTGTGTATCGTAATGTTGAGCGCCACCGTACCAAACACATTGGAGTTCGCCAACTGGGTGGGCAAGACGAAGAAGAAACGCGTGTACGTGGTAAGCACGGCCAAGCGGCCCGTTCCGCTCGAGCACTATCTGTATACCGGGTTTGGGGGAAAATCCAAGAACGACTCGTTCCTGATCGTCAACGAGCACAGCCAGTTCGTGGGCGAAGGTTTCGCAAAGGCCAAGGAAAGCATCGAGGCAAAGTCGAATGTTCATCAGCGCCCGGGCAAGTATTCCCAGCGACAGGAGCAGACACTATGGGTTGGACTGATCGACCACCTGCAGAAGAAGGAGAAACTTCCAGTGGTGGCGTTTACACTCTCGCGAAACCGATGCGACAACAATGCCGAAGCGCTTTCGTCCTGCGACCTTACGACGGCTCGGGAGAAGTACGCCATCACGAACTTCTTCCAGCAGTGCCTACAGCGGCTTATTCCGGCCGACCGGGTGCTTCCACAAGTACTACAGATCCAGCATTGCCTCGAGCGGGGCATCGGCGTGCATCACAGTGGCATCCTGCCCATCCTCAAGGAGATCGTGGAGATGCTGTTCGCCCGTGGTCTCGTGAAGATACTGTTCGCCACGGAAACGTTCGCCATGGGCGTCAATATGCCGGCCCGCACGGTCATCTTCGACAGTACGCGTAAGTTCGACGGGTCATCGATGCGCACGCTGCAACCGTCCGAGTACACGCAGATGGCAGGTCGTGCCGGTCGCCGAGGCCTCGATAAGACCGGTACGGTGATGATAATTTGCAAGCGTGACCTACCGAGTGAGTTGGAACTGCGCACGATGATCCTGGGCAAACCTGTCCGACTGGAGTCACAGTTTCGGTTAACGTACGCGATGATACTGTACCTGCTGCGGGTGGAGCTTGTGACAGTGGAGAACATGATGCTCCACAGCTTCCGCGAGTTTGGCAAACGGCAGCAGATGCCGCAGAGTAAGCTCGAGCTGAGCAAGGTGGAGGAGAAGGTATCTGCGCTGAGCAAACTTGGCGATCATCTGAAACCTCTGTGTCAGTTTTACGATGCGGCGCGAGAGTATATCGATATTTGGCATCAGCTGGTGGTACGTTGCACAGCAATCCCTATGCGGTGCTAAATATTCTTCTTTAAACTTTCATAAGCCTTCTTTTCACCATTTCAGCCGCACCAACTATGTCAACAAAAAGTGCTTAACGACATCAAACCGGGCCGGGTGCTGATCGTAACGGACAAAGATCACTACAACAAGTTAGCGGTCGTGCTGTCGATCTCACTGCAGTCGTACCGAGAGGCGAAACTGTCCGTGCTAGTGCTCGATCATCAAACTACATCTACGAATCAGCCAAATCCTATGGAACAACCGACACCAGCCCTCGATCGTGGTCCCCTTTGGCACCGAATGCTAGCCCTCGCGGCGCACTATCAGTGCTTCGTTCCCGGTGGATTCGGTGGCCATCGGGTGCTTCCGATCGGGCTCGTCAACGTGATGGCCGTCACGAAGCACATCGTGCGTTGCGACGAACGGAAAATACTGCAAAACTGGGAAACCCGCCAAATACCGCGCTTCCGCGATACGCCTCCCTCACCGGCCACACTGCAGGCCGTGGCCACGCTGAACGAAATAAACACCATGGTCCTATCGTTCGGTGGTCCGTACTCACTCGAATCGATCACACTCGAGTGCAAACTGGAACAGCTCGATCTCTCGAAGGCACTGTCGGCAGCCGGGTTGCACGTGTCCCAGTATACACCGTACACGAACATTGCCAACTTCGAGCACGAGTTTGCGATCGTGTACGATCGGAAGCAACTAGAGCGCAAGCTGGACGATCTGAAGTTTCAGGTGTCGTACGAGAGTTTATCGCTCTATCCGGACTACTGTCGGAAGCTACAGGTGCTACAGGAGCTGAACTACATCGGTGAAATGCAGCAAGGTATGAATGAAATAGTTAAGTCACATGCGTGTTTTTCTTGTTAATAATTATATAAAGAGTTATTACGTTTATTACATTGTTTTCACGCCGGACTCTTGTGAGCCGAACTTTTTCTTATAAACGTTTAAATGCTAAGCGAAGGATACTATGACTACAATGTCGTTTACTAACTAACTTAGCCTACTATGTTCACCATTCATTCATTCATTCAATCCTTTAGTCGCGATAAAAGGGCGCGTGGCGTGTGAGATGGGACAGAATGAACTGATGATAACGGAGCTGGTGATGCGCAACATATTGACCGATCTTCAACCGGCGGAAATTGCTGCTCTTCTCTCGAGTCTGGTGTTTCAGGCTAAAACAGAAAACGACCCGAAGCTGACAGAAACACTGAAAACGGTAGCTAAACCAAAAACGATAAATAAAATACACTATTGATTCACTTTCTCGGTTTTTTTCGCCATACTTTCAGGGTGTCGCACAGTTCAAGGAGGTGGAAAATGATATTCAGCGCGTCGAACGGCAGCACGGTGTGACCGATGCGCCCCGCAAGGAGGAGCTTAACTTCGGCCTGGTGGAGGTCGTGTACGAGTGGGCTTGCAATAAGCCGTTCGCCGAAATTATGGTCCTCACCGACGTCAAGGAGGGAATCATCGTGCGGTGCATTCAGCAGCTGAACGAAACGCTGTGCAATGTGAAAGACGCGGCCCGTATTATTGGTGACCCGGTGCTGCACATTAAGATGGAGGAAGCATCGAATGCCATCAAGCGAGACATTGTGTTTGCCGCCAGTTTGTACACTTCCGGTACGCCAATCGTTATTGGGGAGGTTTCAGGCCCGGTCTGAGTTTATAACCAACGCCACCGAGAGTCCCCATAGACTGACTATCCATGTACGCAAAGGTAAAAAGTCTGGTAATCTTTCTGGCGCTATCGTTGTTTTTAATAAATGCTTTAAGGCATACAATGGCAAAGAAATGTGTGAGAAGTTATATTTTAAAAGTATTTTATTGAATATATAATGGAATACAATGCAACCGATTCGTTTTAGTTTACCTATAAATTTCGAGTCCAAACCAAGCTCATCTAAAGTGTCCTCTGTTCCGGTATGAAATTGTTTTGAACCGGTGCCGCCCCACCCGTCGCAGATGCACTGTTCGTGTCTTCGCTGATACATGTCCATTGCGCCTCATTGGTTTCCTTCCACAGGCTCACCTTGTTGTCCCCACCGGACACACCGAGAATGTTACCGGTGAGCGACCAGCTGACATTCCATACGACGTCGTCAAAGTTGTTCAATACCGTCGGCTGCCAGCTTACTAGATCGTCGCTCGTCCAAATCACCACCCGGCGGTCCTGGGAGCAGCTTGCAATCTGATGTCGCGGCATGCCGACACTTGGAGCCCACGCCACGTCCCGCACCCAGTCCGAGTGCAACTCTAGTCGCTTTTCCTCCTCCCACCGGTCACCTTCTTCCTTCCAGATCTTCACCGCATTATCGCAGCCACCCGAAACGAGCCGCTTGACGGCTAGGTTCGTTTTGTTCGGGCGCTGATCGAACGCCGGTTCCGGAACGGTTGCCGGGCACCAGCTGACCGTATTGCAGCCGATGGTGTGCGCGTTCGGGATCTTCTTGCAATCCCACGTGCCGGATTCCACGTTGGCCGTCAAGATCGAGATGGACCCGTCGGAGCTACCACAGGCCAGCACCAGCCCGTACTCGGCCGGAGCCCACGCAACCGAGTTGACGGAGGAATCGTGATTGCTGTACTCGTACCACTTCGTCCAGTCGCCCGGCCCGGCTTCCTTCCACACTATCACTTTGCGATCGTAGGAGCAGGACGCCAGTACGTTTCCATAACGGGGATGGCCCCAGGCCACCTGCCAAACTGGCCCACCGTGGCCCTTCAGATCAGCGGCAAGTGTTTGGGCACCGTTTTTGATGTCGAAGATTTTCACCGAGTTATCCGACGAACAGGTGGCGAGCCGCAGGCCGTAGTAATCCACGTCCGCACAGTGGATCATGTCCTCGTGTCCGGTATCGATGGTGTTTAGCACTGATACCATTTTTGTGGTGCGAGAAATCGAGTTAATAAATGCAAAATAAAACCTCCGCACGATAACTACTGAGTTTCCAACTTTTCGTCAGTGTTGTTTGACGTGGAGAAAAACTAGTGTTGGCAGAATCGGGATTCGGAAGATTCAAAGATTCGATCCCTAGAGGGATACCAAAGATTCGAATCCCATTTGATGGATTCTATAGATTTGGATCCCATCTGACAGATTCTAAAGATTTGATTCGATGATTCGAATCAGATTTGATTGTTCTGGGTCTCCATTTGTTTCGATTCTGACTTGTTCCTAAACTGTTTGAATCGACTCACAAATATTTTGAGTCGAATTAGTCACATAACTAGTCGATCTAGAGACAATGTTATTGATTAAAGTTTACTCAAATCGAGCGCTAGGTAGAATGGTTTATTGCACATAGATTGAGTTTTTTGCGCGATTTGCAAGTTAGGCTCTAGAAAAATTCCTGGAACCTATTTTTGACAAAGAAATACAGTAGAATGTCCATTATCCGAGTTGTTCTACCCAACCAAACCCATTTAGCCCGCGGAGTGACAATGGTTCAGATCAGGACCAGACCATTATTACCGGATTTTGAATAAGGCTGGTGTCAGTGCTTTACCGCGTCAGGTTTTGACAGGCGAAAATGTATGGGATTTGACAGCTGCAAGCTTCGCACGGATCGGATGGACGCATCCGATTTTATCTGTCAACAAAGTTGGACTTTATAAACTCGGAGTTGTGGTTTTCATCTAAGAAAAATAATAAAATTCATTTAATCGTCTTAGAATTTGAAAAATTACAGAGAAATTGGCGGACCTATCGTTCGACAAAACATCATGTGACAAAGCACTGACACCAGCCTAAAACTATCACACAAAATTGATAATCTTCTTAAGACAAGTCTTAACATGTACACTATAACACTGCAGTGTTATATACAAAAATAACTGTGCCCGATTTTAAATCCTCGAAGCGAAGAACATCGTTTCCTTACGAGAATAGATTTTCATGATCAACAGAACTACTAACACGTGTGGCACGTTTTTATTTCGGAAAAGCGAGTTGTGATTTGATGGGGATTCAGATTTGGATAAACAATTTCCAGACCAACATTGTTTTCTTTATATAATGATTTGGTTAACACCGTCAGCTATCAATGATTGATAGTGTGGTGAAGCCCGCCAGTGCTGCTTAAGGGACCTGATCTTGTTCCTTCCATACAACGGTTCCAAGCAATCACCTCGAAAGGTAAATCGCCGAGTCCCCCAAGGTTAACGATGCACCACTTTCCGGAGTGTAAGAGGGTGTTTCTGCTCTGTTTGTAGTTCACACCGCCAATTACCATTGGTTGAGAATGTGGTGCCACTATCAGAGCCCCGCTACACGACCCGAAAACTCAAAAACTGTTGACATATGTATGTTGGCATGAATGTACTGTTCATAGAAGCGTCAAATGACAGGAGAAATGTCAAACCGCGATGGTGACAAGGGTGAACCTCTATATGTATGAACTTTGACCATCTGAATAAAAGCACGGCGAACGCTCGGCTCAGTGTCAGTCGTTTGTGTATCAGCCATAAAAGATAACACGCTGGTGTATTTCGTTCAAAGTTCAACAGGTTATGGGCCCAGGTGAAATGGCGGATACGCAACGGTTTATGGTGCCTAAGTTGACCAATCAAAACTACCAAACGTGGAAGTTTAAAATGCAAATGCTCCTCGAGCGTGATGAGCTTTGGTGCACAATTGGCGAAGCAAAGCCGGAACCAGAGACACCGGTATGGAAGCAGAAAGATTCGAGAGCACGTGCAACGATTGGGCTGTGTGTCGACGATAGCCAAGTTGGGCTAGTGCGTGACGCAACGTCTGCAAAAGACGCATGGGATGCCATAAAAGGGTACCATGAAGCGGGATCAGAAGTGTACCTGCTAAAGCGGCTGACGCGCTTAGAATTAGCAGAAGGCGGGGACATAGAGAATCATCTACAAACGTTCTCTAACTTGGTCCAACAAATCGCTGATTTAGGAGAGCCAATACCCAGAAAATGGCAAATAGCGATGTTGCTATGTTCGTTACCGGAATCATACGATCCGTTAACTACCGCATTGGAACAGATTTCCACCAATAATTTAACCCTAGAGTTGGTGAAGAGCAAACTTCTAGCCGAAGGAGAAAAACGACGTGAACGTTCGGGAACAAGTTCGGCAGAAGGCAAAGTGTTTCAAGTGACGACGAAGAACAAAGTGAACAGGAACAAACCAAGTGTAGTGTGCTTTCATTGTGGCAAAGCCGGCCACATGAAAAGAAACTGTCGTTTGCTTAACAGAACAATGCAGGAAGCAAAACACAATTCCGCGAAAGTGACGGTGAGTGACGAAGGACCGGTGGCTTGGACTGCAAGCAAAGGCCTACCAGGAAACTGGTATATAGACAGTGGTGCGTCGCGGCATATGACGAATGATCCAACGTTCTTTGAAATTAAAGTGAATTGTGCGGAAAGTAGTGTCACACTGGCCGATGGAAGCAAGGCGAAAATTGAAGGTGTTGGGTCAGGAACCCTAGTATGCGTGACAAAAGATGGCGAACAATTGGCCATAAAAGTTAGCGATGTACTTTATGTGCCCACACTGGAAAGTGGCTTAATATCGGTGAGCTGCCTGGTGAAGAAGGGCATGCGAGTAATTTTCGAAGAAAATCATTGTCTTATCGAACAAGGAAGGCGAGTTATAGCTGTGGCAAATAAACTCGGAAGTCTTTATCACCTGTGTATCATCGGCGAAAATGCGTTGGTGAGTAGAACATCACCAAATCATTGTCTACATTTATGGCATAGACGGCTTGGTCATCGAGACCCACAAGTAATAAAGACATTATTCGGCGATAAGGCGAAGTTGGAAGAACTGAACATGACAAATGTCTGCACGAGTTGTATAGAAGGGAAGATGGCCCGATCCCCATTCAGAAGAACAAACAAAAGAAGTGAAAACAAGCTGGACATTGTTCACACGGACGTGTGTGGTCCGTTTCCTCACACACCGAGTGGTCACCGTTACTTCATCACATTTATAGATGATCATTCGAGAATGGCGTTCGTTTACCTTATGCGACAGAAGTCAGATGCTAGTGAAATTATTCAGAATTTCGTGGCCTTCTGCAAGACACAATTCGGGAAAACACCCAAGGCCATACGATCAGACAATGGTGGTGAGTACACCGGAAAGGCGCTGCAAAAGTTCTTCAAAGAGCAAGGTATTATGAGTCAACTAACAGTGCCATACTCGCCTCAGCAAAATGGCGTCGCTGAGAGGAAAAACAGATCACTTCAAGAAATGGCATTGTGTATGTTACAAGATGCACGTTTAGAAAGCAAATATTGGGGAGAAGCAGTACTTACTGCAGCATATACCCAGAATCGACTACCATCGAAAATAATCGGAATGTCATCTTTTGAAAAATGGTTCGGTAGAAAGCCATCCTACAACCATTTCAAAGTGTTTGGATGCGAAGCATGGGTTCAAATACCTAAAGAAAAGCGTGGAAAAATGGAACCCAAGGCAAAGCAACTAAGATTCGTCGGATATTCCATCCAAGAAAAGGCATACAGGCTTGTAGATACTAGCACGGACCGCATTGTGATTAGTCGTGACGTCGTATTCAACGAAGCATCGTGCGAGCAAGGTGATAGTGTTGATGTTGATGAAATTATACTCGACGTTGATCCTGATCGATACAAACATGATGATGTCGATGAAGAAAGCAACCCGATCAACGTGCAGGAGGAGAATTTTGATACAGCGGAAGAAAACGAGCATTACTCATCGGGCTCAGAAGACCTAGACCAGCCGGTTGCCGATCCATTAACACAGCGATCGACAAGAGGTAAACCACCAGCTAAATTTACCGACTATTTTTTAGGTTTGGTAAGAACAAGTGTGGATGAACCAGCGTCGTACAACGAAGCCATAACATCCGTGGAAAAGGACAGGTGGATGGAGGCTATCGAAGATGAGTTCCGATCCCTGGAAGCCAACAACACGTGGGAGCTAACGTATCCACCCGAGAACAGCAACATTATCGGATGTAAATGGGTTTTTAAGAAAAAGTTGGACGCGAATGGAAATGTTGATCGATATAAGGCAAGACTTGTAGCGCAAGGTTTCGGGCAAAGGAAAGGATTTGATTACGAAGAAGTTACTGCACCTGTAGCAAATCAGTGCACATTAAGACTCTTGTTGACAATAGCAGGGCACAAGAAGTTTTACGTTAAACATCTAGACGTCAAGACTGCGTATTTGTACGGTGTGTTAGATGAAACCATTTATATGCGACAACCACAGGGATACTCAAAGAAAGGCAAGGAAGGTTTAGTGTGTCGCCTGAACAAGAGCATGTATGGACTAAAACAGGCCGCAAGGGTCTGGTACCAAACAATATTGGGAATACTTGAACAGAACGGATTCAAACAATGTAAAGCGGACACATGTCTCTTCAAGATGGAACGTAAGCATGATATACTATATTTGTTAATATATGTAGACGACATGATCATTGCAGGAAGTAGTGAAGAATTAATCGAGAGCGTGGTTAAAATTATCAGTAAAACACTACAAGTCTCATCCTTAGGAGACATAAATTGGTTTCTGGGGATGCGAGTGATAAAAAATAAGGACGGATTTTATAGCTTGATACAAGATAGTTTCATACGAACAGTTGCAAAACGTTTCGGTTTGGATCAAGCAAAGGTTTCCAAGTACCCTATGGATCCAGATCATTTCAATAATAGGCTGAAGAGTGAGGGTATGAAAAACAATGATGATTACCAAAGGCTTGTAGGAAGTCTACTTTATTTAGCAACACACACACGCCCGGATATAGCAGTAGCTACAAACATATTAAGCAGATATGTAAGCAACCCTACAGAATCCGATTGGTTGGAAGCGAAAAGAGTAGTGCGTTATTTACTATTTACAATCGACAATGCGTTGAAATTAGGAAGCCAGAATGAAAAACTTGTGCTTGTAGGATATAGCGACGCTGACTGGGCTGGAGATACCAGTGACAGGAAATCTTGTAGCGGATACCTATACCGCTTAGGAGGAGGCACAGTCAGTTGGTCGAGTAGAAAACAGACTTGCGTTTCGATGTCTACAATGGAAGCCGAATACGTAGCTCTATCTGAGGCAGGACAGCAAGCGGTTTGGTTGCGTAGGCTATTGGAGGAAATGGATGTAAAACAAAGAGAAGCAACCATTATTAACGAAGATAATCGTGCGTGCATTGAATTTACTTTGTCAGGTCATGAAAAGAGAAAGTCAAAGCACATAGATATGAAATATCATTATACTAGAGATCTTTGTAACACGAAAGTTATCGAATTAAAGTATTGTGCTTCTGAAGCAATGCTAGCCGACATATTAACCAAACCACTAGGGGCACAAAAGATTAAAGAACTCTCGATAGGACTCGGTATTAGCAAGTTAGTAACGGAATGAACATTAGATTCATGAGGAGGAGTGTTGACATATGTATGTTGGCATGAATGTACTGTTCATAGAAGCGTCAAATGACAGGAGAAATGTCAAACCGCGATGGTGACAAGGGTGAACCTCTATATGTATGAACTTTGACCATCTGAATAAAAGCACGGCGAACGCTCGGCTCAGTGTCAGTCGTTTGTGTATCAGCCATAAAAGATAACACGCTGGTGTATTTCGTTCAAAGTTCAACAAAAACTTCTCGGCGAGAAGAGGGGAACAACCGAGAAGTTTACGTCAAAAACTTTTCAGCTCCGTGAGCTGAAAACTGCACCCGAGAAGTTTTTGGCAGCTAACCGAAAACTCAAATGCGTCAGAAGAAGAAGACGAAAAAGAAATAAATGTAAACATAACAAATCTCAAAAACAAAATAAACGAACATATGGTGATAAATTTACGTGTTTCTTTTGTAGTTACGGTTAGTTAATATTTTGTTATTTTATAGCTAGAATATCAATTATAAATTCACTATAGATCAGGGGTTCGCAAAGTCCGGCCCACCAACTGATTCCAAAATATAAAAGTTTCAAAAAGTTTAATGATAAAGATTAAAATATTTTATTTTACCACTTTTTATGTAACTTGAGAACATCAAAATCTTCCTTCTTCATGCGAAGAAAGTTAATTATAGTTTCATTTGCTTGCTCTGCTACAGTATTGTCCAGCAAACGGTTGCCATCTTCTTGCCTCCGCACAATACGCCTGTTGCGTTGTTGCAAGTTTTGTTGACATATGTATGTTGGCATGAATGTACTGTTCATAGAAGTGTCAAATGACAGGAGAAATGTCAAACCGCGATGGTGACAAGGGTGCACCTCTATATGTATGAACTTTGACCATCTGAATAAAAGCACGGCGAACGCTCGGCTCAGTGTCAGTCGTTTGTGTATCAGCCATAAAGGATAACACGCTGGTGTATTTCGTTCAAAGTTCAACAGGTTATGGGCCCAGGTGAAATGGCGGATACGCAACGGTTTATGGTGCCTAAGTTGACCAATCAAAACTACCAAACGTGGAAGTTTAAAATGCAAATGCTCCTCGAGCGTGATGAGCTTTGGTGCACAATTGGCGAAGCAAAGCCGGAACCAGAGACGCCGGTATGGAAGCAGAAAGATTCGAGAGCACGTGCAACGATTGGGCTGTGTGTCGACGATAGCCAAGTTGGGCTAGTGCGTGACGCAACGTCTGCAAAAGACGCGTGGGATGCCATAAAAGGGTACCATGAAGCGGGATCAGAAGTGTACCTGCTAAAGCGGCTGACGCGCTTAGAATTAGCAGAAGGCGGGGACATAGAGAATCATTTACAAACGTTCTCTAACTTGGTCCAACAAATCGCTGATTTAGGAGAGCCAATACCCAGAAAATGGCAAATAGCGATGTTGCTATGTTCGTTACCGGAATCATACGATCCGTTAACTACCGCATTGGAACAGATTTCCACCAATAATTTATCCCTAGAGTTGGTGAAGAGCAAACTTCTAGCCGAAGGAGAAAAACGACGTGAACGTTCGGGAATAAGTTCGGCAGAAGGCAAAGTGTTTCAAGTGACGACGAAGAACAAAGTGAATAGGAACAAACCAAGTGTAGTGTGCTTTCATTGTGGCAAAGCCGGCCACATGAAAAGAAACTGTCGTTTGCTTAACAGAACAATGCAGGAAGCAAAACACAATTCCGCGAAAGTGACGGTGAGTGACGAAGGACCAGTGGCTTGGACTGCAAGCAAAGGCCTACCAGGAAACTGGTATATAGACAGTGGTGCGTCGCGGCATATGACGAATGATCCAACGTTCTTTGAAATTAAAGTGAATTGTGCGGAAAGTAGTGTCACACTGGCCGATGGAAGCAAGGCGAAAATTGAAGGTGTTGGATCAGGAACCCTAGTATGCGTGACAAAAGATGGCGAACAATTGGCCATAAAAGTTAGCGATGTACTTTATGTGCCCACACTGGAAAGTGGCTTAATATCGGTGAGCTGCCTAGTGAAGAAGGGCATGCGAGTAATTTTCGAAGAAAATCGTTGTCTTATTGAACAAGGAAGGCGAGTTATAGCTGTGGCAACAAAACTCGGAAGTCTTTATCACCTGTGTATCATCGGCGAAAATGCGTTGGTGAGTAGAACATCACCAAATCATTGTCTACATTTATGGCATAGACGGCTTGGTCATCGAGACCCACAAGTAATAAAGACATTATTCGGCGATAAGGCGAAGTTGGAAGAACTGAACATGACAAATGTCTGCACGAGTTGTATAGAAGGGAAGATGGCCCGATCCCCATTCAGAAGAACAAACAAAAGAAGTGAAAACAAGTTGGACATTGTTCACACGGACGTGTGTGGTCCGTTTCCTCACACACCGAGTGGTCACCGTTACTTCATCACATTTATAGATGATCATTCGAGAATGGCGTTCGTTTACCTTATGCGACAGAAGTCAGATGCTAGTGAAATTATTCAGAATTTCGTGGCCTTCTGCAAGACACAATTCGGGAAAACACCCAAGGCCATACGATCAGACAATGGTGGTGAGTACACCGGAAAGGTGCTGCAAAAGTTCTTCAAAGAGCAAGGTATTATGAGTCAACTAACAGTGCCATACTCGCCTCAGCAAAATGGCGTCGCTGAGAGGAAAAACAGATCACTTCAAGAAATGGCATTGTGTATGTTACAAGATGCACGTTTAGAAAGTAAATATTGGGGAGAAGCAGTACTTACTGCAGCATATACCCAGAATCGACTACCATCGAAAATAATCGGAATGTCACCTTTTGAAAAATGGTTCGGTAGAAAGCCATCCTACAACCATTTCAAAGTGTTTGGATGCGAAGCATGGGTTCAAATACCTAAAGAAAAGCGTGGAAAAATGGAACCCAAGGCAAAGCAACTAAGATTCGTCGGATATTCCATCCAAGAAAAGGCATACAGGCTTGTAGATACTAGCACGGACCGCATTGTGATTAGTCGTGACGTCGTATTCAACGAAGCATCGTGCGAGCAAGGTGATAGTGTTGATGTTGATGAAATTATACTCGACGTTGATCCTGATCGATACAAACATGATGATGTCGATGAAGAAAGCAACCCGATCAACGTGCAGGAGGAGAATTTTGATACAGCGGAAGAAAACGAGCATTACTCATCAGGCTCAGAAGACCTAGACCAGCCGGTTGCCGATCCATTAACACAGCGATCGACAAGAGGTAAACCACCAGCTAAATTTACCGACTATTTTTTAGGTTTGGTAAGAACAAGTGTGGATGAGCCAGCGTCGTACAACGAAGCCATAACATCCGTGGAAAAGGACAGGTGGATGGAGGCTATCGAAGATGAGTTCCGATCCCTAGAAGCCAACAACACGTGGGAGCTAACGTATCCACCCGAGAACAGCAACATTATCGGATGTAAATGGGTTTTTTAAGAAAAAATTGGACGCGAATGGAAATGTTGATCGATATAAGGCAAGACTTGTAGCGCAAGGCTTCGGGCAAAGGAAAGGATTTGATTACGAAGAAGTTACTGCACCTGTAGCAAATCAGTGCACATTAAGACTCTTGTAGACAATAGCAGGACAGCAAGCGGTTTGGTTGCGTAGGCTATTGGAGGAAATGGATGTAAAACAAAGAGAAGCAACCATTATTAACGAAGATAATCGTGCGTGCATTGAATTTACTTTGTCAGGTCATGAAAAGAGAAAGTCAAAGCACATAGATATGAAATATCATTATACTCAAGATCTTTGTAACACGAAAGTTATCGAATTAAAGTATTGTGCTTCTGAAGCAATGCTAGCCGACATATTAACCAAACCACTAGGAGCACAAAAGATTAAAGAACTCTCGATAGGACTCGGTATTAGCAAGTTAGTAACGGAATGAACATTAGATTCATGAGGAGGAGTGTTGACATATGTATGTTGGCATGAATGTACTGTTCATAGAAGTGTCAAATGACAGGAGAAATGTCAAACCGCGATGGTGACAAGGGTGCACCTCTATATGTATGAACTTTGACCATCTGAATAAAAGCACGGCGAACGCTCGGCTCAGTGTCAGTCGTTTGTGTATCAGCCATAAAGGATAACACGCTGGTGTATTTCGTTCAAAGTTCAACAAGTTTTGGGTACTCAACTCGATGACCCGCGATAGGGTAGTTAGCCACACTTCAACAGATTATCCATCTTTTACTTTTTGTGTGAATTGAAATAAGATCTTGTTTGCTTTGAAGGAAGATTTTTGAGTTAACTGAAAAATCAAAAACAAAAACCTCGTTGCGCCGCAAAGTTTTTGAGTTTGCGGCTCGTGTAGCGTGGCTCACAGAATTGGTACCACAAAACGCGGCTACACGAACCGAAAAGATTTTGACGTAAACTTATACGGTTTTTGAGTTCTCGGTTGGAGTTTTCGGTTCGTGTAGCGGCCCGGTCAAGAACAGAAAGGGACCCAACTACAGCGAGATATGTAGATTCTGCTAGTTCTTTTCGTACAACCATGACCACCAATTGTCCTCATTTACGCGCGCGTGTCTCAAAACTATGTAGACTCATTCATTCTATTTAGTTAAATAAGGTAATAAAAATGAAAAGTCCCTGTTCTTTTTTTTTACTCATCATCATCATAATCGAAGACCATGATGAAAAATGCAATACTACGGGCTCAAAAACTACAACATTTACTAAATACATTGCAAGCACAGCGTCAGACAACCCGCTTCACGTATACGGCGCATAGGCGTTTGAACTCCCTAAGATTTCGCGCTTGTTTAATCTCTCTCGGCATCCTGTTGCACCATTGTACTCCTTTGAAAAACAACGAATTTCGGGCGTTTCCAGACAGTTAGCCCGGAAGTCTTGGCTCATCGGCATTACGAGTGTGATACCGATGGACGTCAGTCCCAACTACTATCCTTTCCTCTAAATACGTTGGTAGGGGAAGGTGGGGCAAGACGCGCCGGTGGGGCAAGATGCCCCGGCCTGTTTTACGCTGAATTAAGCCATTTAAAAATAATTTAAGTAATAGAATATGTTCATCAACGTATCTACTACAGCCTATGTAAATTTCACTGCACGAAATAACCATTTCAAAAAGAAAACGAGAAAAAACCAAATTGACTCTAAATGATCTAATATTTTGTCACTTTTATGTAAGGTATGGCATGCTTTGATATTATATTTTTTAAACATCGAGGCCTTCTTTTACTACCTGATAATGGTATTTAACGAATACCGAAGAGAAACTGTTTTAAAATTCTCAAAATTTTGAATAAATTACATAAAACGGACGATCCTCAGAGTGGGGCAAGATGCGCCGGCCTAGGTGGGGCAAGACGCCCTAGCATTCCAAATGTAAACAATGGGGCAGGACGCACCATCAAAACAAGAGCAAGTCGCACGGTGCCTCCATTATCACCGCATTGTTGATTTAAATAAGTCTAATATTAAACATGCCATGTGAGTTTCATAAGAAACGAATAGTTTTTAGTTCTTCATATGAAATTTGTGTTAATTTTTTATGATGTTCAACTGTGTTTTCAAACCACAGATCATCTGGATTACAAAGCGTCAAATTTTGACTCTGTCAGATGTGCTACCTGCAAGGTTGATGTAATTGTAAAGGTTGTACTAAGGCGGTTTGTATAAAAGGCCAAAAACAGATCCGTGAAAATATTCAATAATTGTTCGGAATTCAGCAACGAATTTATACCCAAACTGTCTTTTGAATGGTACACCACAAAATTCAATCCAATGTGGGTTACATGGGCTCAGTATCGGACTGTTTACTAGTGCCTCTGCATAGACTATCCTTTCAACAAGCAACCTTGCCATCTCCTGTCTGTTTTAGGCCATCTTGCCCCATGTTTACGTAGTGGCGCGTCCTGCCCCACCGGTTGGGCCATCTTGCCCCACTATTGTCAACGGAGCTAAAAATTGAAAGGCCCTTCGAAAATCTTATTTAATATGAAATTGATTAGTTTGATATAGTGTTTGATATTTTCCATACATAAACAAGATGTTTATTTATCTTACTATGAAAATTAGAGACTTTTTAATGAAAGGAATGGAAGAAAATAATGTTTTTCGCTTAAGGGGCGCGTCCTGCCCCACCTTACCTTACTAGGCCTTTCAAAATTTTTGCACAGCACAAAGACTACAGTTCCAAAGGACCACTATCCGCTGCTTGGACTGTTCCGACTGTTTCTGGGATTGGGATTCGGATTTGGGGATTTGGTTTACCCACCACTACGAACGAAACTGCGCGCCAAACAGACATCAACAAGCTTCAAAAACCTTGGTCACAACTGTAAATACAGGGTCCGCAGTCATACAATGGCAGGCCCCAACCGGTACAGGGATTCATGAACGTGCTAGGGGGATTGCCTGTACCGGTAGAGGGATATCCGCGGGCATATAATTGCAAACCGCGGTGGCTGAGGGGAATCAAGCTGGCGTATTGTTGCGATTGTCAACCGGTCGCAAAATAGTAGGTATCTGGCAACCGTGCATGATTCAAATGTGTCGCACAAATGACCGTTAGATGGCGTGCTAAACAACTAATCGAACACGTTGAAAGGAAATATCAAATTTAGTTTTTGATATAATATTTTTTCCGTAAATACTAAATACGAAATTTCATTTGAACGTAGTTTTTCGTCGTTTTTACTTGAAATCTAACGGTTACTCATGCGATACATTTGAGTGTGCGGTGCACAGCACCGCTCATGCACGGTTGCCAGATACCTACTATTTTGCGACCGGTTGACAATCGCAACAATACGCCAGCTTGATTCCCCTCAGCCACCGCGGTTTGCAATTATATGCCCGCGGATATCCCTCTACCGGTACAGGCAATCCCCCTAGCACGTTCATGAATCCCTGTACCGGTTGGGGCCTGCCATTGTATGGCTGCGGACCCTGTAATGGCTAAAGCAACTAATTTCTCAATAACTTTTTAGTGGTTGGGCCAATTTTTGCGCCAGACCCCTCAAATGAAAGGTCTTTGAAAGACACATAATTCTCTGTAGCAAAGACTCTTCCGTGATTCTTAGTTTATGAAATTCGGAGGCGTAGGTGCAGAAACCTTGGTTGGTATTTTCTACTGAAATAACAAATTTGTTAATAACTTTACAACTGCTGAAGCGATTTGTACATGTGACCCCTTAAATGAAAGGTCTGCTCAAGACACACAACTTTGCGTAACAATAGATCATTCTATATTTTTTAGTTTTTGAGAAAGTTTATTTTTTGAAAAGCTTCGGAAATCTACCGGTTCGACCGGAACAAGGTAGTCAATACTTCGAATAGCCATTTAGGCAAAAAATTGCCAATTTGTTAATAACTTTCCCGATTGCGAATCTCTCTCTCGAAGAGAGATTTTGCGATTTTGCGAGAGAATTTTCAATTCTCTTTTCTCTCTCAAATTGGCGCATAGTGGTGGGAAGTTTCCTCGGAACTGAAATGAAACAGCTCCCTCTGGGAGCGGATAGCGATAGCGATCCAGATGGTCCTGGGGACCATTCACAAGCTCGATTTAGCCTTTGGATCAATTCAACCATTGATTGTACAATTGTTAAAGTAACAAATAATATGAAAAATCGGTAAATTTGATAGGCACGCAGGATATGACGAATTGGGACTCGGATTCGAAGATCCGGATCCCAGAATGGATTTGCATCGAAAGATTCTGGGATCACAGGGATTCAGTTTCCCCACCACTAAGAAAAACACTGCACTGACAGTGCTGTCAGTGAGCGTTTATGATGAAATTGACAGCAGAGTGGCTATGTCCCGCGGACTCGCGTGGAGGACATACCCGGCTTTTTTATGCTGGCAGTTTCAAGTTTGAGTGTTTAAAATAAATAAAATTGTGAAATGTATCAATCAATTTGAAATCTTAACAGGTCCGATCAGAATACATGGACAATCTTGAGGCTTTTATCACATTTGAAAGGGAAAACAGAGTTTAACATAAATACAGTACAACTTGAGCCATGTGTAGCATGCACAGCTAGCAAAACATTTAAAAAATATTTAAAGATTGTTTCAGCTTACTTTAACATATTCAAATTATTTGATTCGATTATCACATTTTTAAGTCTGGGATCAAGAATAATGAAGCTAATAATGCTTTCCCCTGCAGTAATTTGTGTACTTTCGTTGAATATAATAAAAAAATAACCATTTTGTCCCATTCACAGTATATTTTTATTAGACAGACATATATTTTATTGGAATATTATTGTGTTTCAATGGTTTATTGTCAACAACATATCGACGAACATACTCATGTGAGGAGAACGAATTTGTTTAAATTAATCTGATTTCATTGCACTGCCACCACGGCGCAGGGTACCTTCTTAGCCAAGGTGCGGCCAAACTAGTAAAACAAATAACGATTCAATCATATAGCGCCTGGAATGAGGTCGATTGACGATAAAGGATTTGTTTTGAACACAAACGCTTACGGAAACTAAGAAAAAAAAACTACAAATACAAATTTAAATGGTAAAGGTATCCTGCACTGCAGCCGAAATAACATTTATCGCCGTGCTGGCGGTTATCTAATACAACAACGAACAATTCGGTACACATCTAGATAAATAGTATATAGAGAGGAGCGTTCGCTGTGGAAAGAAATCAATCGACACATGTTGCGATTGTGGCGCGTTGGAGGGTTAGGCTGGGAGACAGAGATTGCCGAAATTGTACACTCCAGACGTTCGATCGTCGATACGCTATTGTCGCGAAGACCCGTGAAGAGTTTGAGCTAAAGTTGTGGAACGGAAACCACCACCATTGTCATGTCCAAGGGTGTGTGAGTGTTTGTATCCGCTGCAGCTTTAGTTGGCAACGGCGGCAATCTGCGGGCAGTTCGGTATCTGGCAGATGACTTCGGCCGCACAGCTTGAGGACGCCGTCGGCGCCGATCCCTTGGTGCGGGACTCGAAGCGATCGAACAGTAGCGGCTTGCGGCAGAAGGCGCACTCGGCCGGGCATTGGTTACCGCCCAGCGGCATACCAAGCTCCTGCCAGACCACCTTCATGTCCCGAACCATCTCGTCCATCATGGGGCGCGTGTGGTGAGGCGTCGGAGCCAGCCGTAGCTTCTCCTCACCACGTGCCACCGTTGGATAGTTGATGGCCTGCACGTAGTGTCCGAAGCGCTGAATCATTCGATCCGACACATCGGTGCACTGACGCGGATTGCCAATCTTCACCGGTATAATATGGCTCGGGGTGTGCTCCACCGGGAAGCCCTCCTCCTGTAGCCGCCGACGAAGGTAGCGCACGTTATCCTGATGGCGAGACCGCAGCTCCCGACCCTCGTCGGATGCCAGAATCTCGATCGCCTTCAGTGCCCCGCACAGGACCGTCGGTGGAAGCGACGTGGTGAAGATGAAACCGGCCGCGTACGAACGAATCATATCGACCAGCAGCTCCGTTCCGGCGATATAGCCACCGACGTTACCGAACGCTTTCCCGAGCGTCCCCGAGATGATGTCCATGTTATGCAGTTGGCCCTCGCGTTCACCAATGCCTGCGCCGTGCTCTCCGTAAAGGCCGACCGCGTGCACTTCGTCCACGAACGTGAGTGCCCCGTACTCGTGCGCGATTTCGCACAGCTCCTCCAACGGGCACACGGCACCGGTCATGGAATGCACCGTTTCAAATGCAACGATCTTCGGCAGCGAACGATCGACCTTCTCTAGCAGCTCGCGTAAGTGCGCCGGGTCGTTGTGGCGGAAGATGTGCTTCGGAACGCCACTGTTCCGAATACCCTGGATCATCGACGCGTGGTTACCCGCGTCGGAAAAGATGTGGCACCCGGGCAGTGCCTTGGCAAGCGTAAATAGTGTCGAATCGTTTGCCACGAAACAGGAAGTGAACAGCAGCGCACTCTCCTTCTTGTGCAGCTGGGCCAGCCGCTTTTCGAGGTTCTCATGGTTCATTGAGTTGCCCGAGATGTTGCGCGTACCACCCGCACCCGTGCCGTACGTCTCGAGTGCGTCCGCGACCGCTCGCTTTACCTCCGGATGACACGACATGCCGAGGTAATCGTTAGAGCACCACACCGTGATCGGTCGCTCACCCCACGAGTACTCGAGGGCACGCGGGAACTGACCTTCGGCGGCCAAACGGTTCACCTTCTTGAACACCCGGTACGAGTGGTCCTTCTTCTTGCGGAGGATTTGCTCGTGGAAGAAATCTTCGTACGCGAACGTACGCTCCGTCGGCACTTCGACACTTTCCACACCCAGCTTCTTCACGTGCGGTCCGGCCGTGCTCAGGAACGGACACTTCTTCGACCCTTCCACCGACGATTGTTGCGCCGGTTCGGGCTTCGGTTGCGAGCTCAAATTACGACGCGATTGCGCACTACTCAGCTCGGTACCCTTCGCCTCCTTTCCTACCATCGAACCAGTTTCAGCTCCCGGGGCAGCGCTTCCGGTTCCTTGCGATCCTTGCAGCGTCGAGATGGTACGCTGCACCACCGGACACTGCGCGCCGTACGTCTTGAGCAGGGTAGGCGCATAGTTGCGCACGTAGCTCGTGCTGAGGCGAGTCAGGAATGGGCAAGGCATCTTCTTAATGCTGCTTACCGTGCGTGCGAAGAACAAGGAAGTGTTGACGTTTAAGAGCTGTAGAAAAAGGAGCAAACCGGGAGAAAGAAGATCAGAGAGATTAATTTATGACGCAAAACGTAACGCAATTCAGTATCGTTGACATTCATACTGCTTATTTATCATAAATTTATTTCATTTCCTACGGGAATGGCACTATCTTTACCGGTACTGATATGTAATGCATGACTAAGACCTTTCAACGGTTCACCGAATTGAAAATCAATTTGTTAAAATAAACGCACAAACACCGTCCATCCAAGAGCAATCTGTCGTCAAGTAACCACCTTTTGCCCTGTCGTGAAGGTGCCGTTGCCAAGCAAAACATTTCGAATTGCAAATCACACTGAAGAAATAGAAAGAGGAAAACCGTCACACGTTTGGGGTCGCCAGTTCTGTCGACCGCGTTCGATGCGCTACTTTGCATAGTACGGACTCCGTGCGGTCAAGGTGATCCTCACCCACCGTCCCGACAGACTACGTGGTTCTTGAAGAGTTTTGTAGACGTATTACCAATATGGATCTATTCAGATGCAATGAATAAGCATTTTTTAATGCTTTTGAAATCATCCGTTATAAAACACTCTGTTGCAATATTCATTTCGCCCAAAAAAAACCATGGCTAACTTGATTTATCTGTGGTGCGATCAATAATGATTCAAATCGTCCTAAAATCGCAGTTAAGAGTTGATATTCAGATAGGCCTCTCAACACAACAAAAAGTGAGTTTAGTATACGGACCAGGGAGAGTAATTACCCTCATTTGATTATCTAGATGCATTTAAAAAACATAGTATATTAAAAGTATATCATTGCACACAAACAATGAGAATATGCCACATTCTGTTCCATCAACTCTTCTGGAACCTAATTACTGAATCATCAAAAAGCGGCTTTTAAAGGTACTAACGAACGGTATTTCAAACATTATAGAGCACACGACCAACCTGAATCATTTTGGGTGTTTCTATTCAACCACTGAAGCTACAGAAGAAAATCGAGAAATAACGAGATATTTCAAGACAATCCTTGCCGTCGAATGTGCGACCCAAAGATCAATCACGCGTAACCGGTTGGTGGCGAAGGAAACCTACGGCAATAGCCTTCTTTTAACGGCGGTCCCTCCACGGTTCAGTTGCGCGAGTTCACTTTCTCGCGCCTTGAGTCCTGTCGTAATCTCAAATTACGCTGCTAGACGTGGAACAATAAATCAGTGATGCTGGTTAAACACCCGCTTGCTTTTGCGTACACTGACACTGGATTAACAAAAATTGAAACCGGAAATCGGCGTAAGGTATGATTGATCGAACTAGAATTCACTCAAGTCCATATCCACTTGTCAGCTCCTTGGGAGGTCTTCGATCGCTACGATCCACGATCGTACGAAACTGGCGATGAGGTAACGTTTCACTACATATGCACACTAACACACGCGTGGGTAGGTTGGGGTAATTCTTCGTCGTTCAGGGGTTGAAGTGAAACTTTCAAATCAACCGTTCACGTTAGCCCAGGGGTCCTGCACGTCTAGACGCGGCCAGGTATCGGGCAACAGTAGCAGTGCAAGTACAAATTGGAGTCACACGAACCCAAATGCGAAATCCACCTCCAAGCGTTTCTTAGCGAACGGGGCTAAGGTTTTTATGTGGAGAACTTAGCGCACGCCAACACTAAACCGAGGCCACCGAAAGCCGACGATTTAAGACACTACCGGGGCTACGCGAAAACGTTTTGCCAACGGGCAGAGAGCGACAGAGCCTGCAAAGTGCCACGTGGAAGATAGATCTCTGGTTCCTCAAAAGGACTACCAATCGCCTACAAGATTCTGCTACGGACACTGATCCACAAGCGGGCTCGGTACACTTTGACCAACGGCACAGCCTGACGCGACCGTTTTATACACCTAGACAATCTCTACAGCTACCGATTGTGTCTGATGATTTGTGTTGCTGAAGTTATTCGGTATTCGGTATTCGGTATTCGAGTATATGATTCCGTTTAATCTCTCCGGCAGGTACCATTGCGGATGCGGTTGCGCCATCGGATCACAAAAACAAAACTTCCTTGCGAGGCGGGATAAGGACATGCTGCAGCTTGGACAGTAGCGCGCAAATGACCGACGGGTAAGTGTCGGAGTCAGGTAGTGATAGCCACCCTCTATCACACCCTACCGTCTGGTGCAAACCGTCTGAGGTCATGATCCTGGGGGAACCAGTATCAAAGACACAAATCCCGTGCTGCACGCAACCGAAGACGGACCTTTAAAAAATGCGATCAAGTCAAACAAAAAGGTCTTGTAGCCGATTAATTGCCGGAGGCCACACGAATGGACACTAGAATAAATTATGACGCGCCTCTAACGCGATCGAAGATTATTAATAAAATGGAATAGTCAAAGGGAGGCCCCGCTTGACCGACACGGACGGTTCATGTTTCGAACTAATTCTTCATCAAACATTTCAATCATGTTTCGTGACACGTTTGAAACAATCGCGTGTTAGTTCTGTATCGGTAACAATCATTCCCGTGATCGGATAAGAAGATACCGGATCTTCCTCCTTCCCACAACGGAGTATTTTTTCGATCTCTTACGCGGCTTCAAATAAACAGCTGTGCCAATTGAACCAGTACTTCTACATTCAGCTAATTTTTGGTTTCTTTTCCAACGTGCCTAAGGATTGTCGGGAGAGTTCCGTCCCAGGCGATAACAACATCTCCATTTTGATTAAACAGTACACGTTTGTTTTTTATTTAAACAACCTGGTTGCCAACCACGGTACACGCCTATGTCTCAATAGACTTTCTTTAAGGCGGACGACAAGCTAATGTTTCTTACAAATGAGGCTTTTCGTGAGCCTATCACCTTCGATCATTTCTATTTTTGCCTTTCCTTTCCCGTACGTTTGTTTCCTTGAGTGTTTACGTTTGAACTTGAATTAAAAAAATTTCATAATATTAGATATTCCAGCGGGAAAGCTGATAACCTATGCCAATTGGAATTTGTATGCAACACCTAGAGAACGACCAAAAATTTAGCATTATTTTCCAAACATACTATCACAACCATGTTAATTTCTACAAATAGCCAGTGCGTTGCCAGCAAGTGTGGGTCAAATATGGAATTAATCAAACCGATATCGCTTCGTCATGCCACACAAACACGCGCTGGCGGTTCGTGGAGATAAGTTAAATTTTATTCACGAGCAGCAGCAACAGCAATCACGAGGAATCGTAAAATAGCTAACTCATCAATTCTGCAACCCGTCCGTTGAGTCATGCACACACTTCCTCCTTGTTTTTCCCCTTCCCCACCATTGAAGGTGCTAGTTCGGAGGAATCGAACGACGTGTGGTTTAAACGCAAGTAAACACTTATGTCTTTCCTCAAGGACGGCTGCAAGGAGCGGAAGTTAAATGATAGAGGAAAAAAGTCTTCAAGATAGTGGGAACGAAAAACCAGGCAAGAAAATGTACTGAAAACTTTTGCATGAATTAAATAACCAACAGTTTAACAGTGAAGGGCAGAGAATTAAGAACAAACAAGGCAATGTTTGGATTTAAAAAAATATTATAAAATAGAACAACAACTGTTCACTATTTTATATACAATATACAATACAGGCGGCTCCTTATTGAAGCCATCGAAATGCTGTGCAGAATATTGTGTCACAATTTCAAGACGTTTGGTGTTCACAATTCACACAAAAAGATGTAATCATACACCAAGCATATTTTGGTAATGCCTGACCCTGGCCAGTCAGGTCATCTGGACAGGCCCAAAATATGTGACACGTCTGTCTGTACGCTACCGACGTCGTTTATTTGGGTGACAACATTTAACAACATTTCAAACGTACACTGATACCCAGGGTAGTGTAAAGCAAAATATTTGTGTTGTTCCATTGCAACTTTTTGTAATGATTACAGCATGACAAAAGAAACAAAAAAGGATGAAAGCCACAATCAATGTCTGGCACGGTTTGTTGCTGCAATTCTTGCACAACACGTGTCTGAATATGGGAGGTACTGCATATCGCAGAAGTCAGCCAAAAGGTCGGCCTAGATAGGGGTGGCCAACAGCTACCTCAATGCAAAACATCTTAGCTCGTCCTGGCGAACTTTCTTATTAAAAACTTGCCTATCGGAATCGTCCAATGTGAGTGGACTAATTGGTGGGCTCTGCTTTTCGTACCAATTTCTATCGATTGGCAAATATTTGTCCAAACATCCTGTTAACAGGGCGGGCGTAGGTACAATCAACCGTTGTAACGCCCTTTGCTGCCTGTTGTGATCAAAACCGCCGAACAGTCGAAAAATGTATTATCATTCTTCGTCTTCAACTGCTACTTACATGTCGCTTTTGAAACGTTTGCTTCTCGAGGACTGGGGAAAGCCCTGTTGGTTCCGTGATGGATGTTACTTTTCTTGGCGCACTGAACACTGAACAACCTTCTTCGGCGGGCGTCTTTCGGGGTGCAAAGTGGCCCCAACAGGGGATGCGAAGAGGTAAACTTTCGTTTCTACAACCTACTTCTTTGCGGCGACGTTCATCAACGGTTTTCTCGCGCTGTTGCTGTGGGTCTGGTGTTGCGTCTGGAGTTTTTAACGCAGATCTGTTGCCAGTCAGACTCGGATGGAAGCTCGCTGCGGACTGTCTCGTCGGGTTCGTGCCTCGTCGACACCTAGGGGGTATCGAAAACCCTTTTCCGCGCGGACCACGTTGTTGGTGGTGTTGGTCCAACTCGCGCTTGGTTTTGGAGTTGGGTCGTGATTTGAATAGGCGCGAGCGAAAGGCATAAAAAGAGGGGGGTACAAGTGTGCGTCTCCCCATTGAAATGCCTCGTGCCTCTGTGGCAGTTGATAAGTTGCCTAATCCCCCCAAAACTGGTCATGAGGGTGACAAACAATACTTTTACGGGTTGTGTACCAACCAATGAGATGGGCAAAATAGAGAGTTCTATTTTTTCAGTTAATGAAAATGATAACTATGCCAGCCAAAGTGATAAGGCAGTAAGAAATAGGAAGCAAAATCATTGATCAAAGTTCTTTGGAAATGTGGGAGCGTATTATTTTTCCATATACTATGACTTACGGGGCACACGCTCAATAAAAGTAAGCAAAAATGGCTATCGTACCATGACAATTTTTTTTTATGTCCAAGACGATACCACTTACTCCCGCATCCCGCGCGGTTGGCTCGGAATCCGAAAGGGGACGATAATAAATACGAAACTTTCCTTTTTTGATTTTATATGACCAGACGAGATTTTCCGGTCGGCGCCGGTGTCACGACGAAGTCGAAGCATGAGTGTGTGTCGTTGTTTATCTCCTTTAACATGTTTCTTTTTACTTATTTTGTACAGTGTCCAGTGGCTGCTAATCGTGACTTGCCGCAAAACCGCACGCAACCATCCGTTGGTACTGATTACATCAGTGTGTATTTTGCGGGAGGAACGTAAACGAAACATGGGGTGGATATCGCATATGGTAGATCGTGACCACGTTCCCGGCTGGTGTGGGATAAAGCTACAGATTAAAGCCATAAAGCATAGAGATATCGACGAATATGCAAACAAACGCTTGCGGTCTTTGGAGTATGGGAAAGAATTAATCGTAATTAATTTCAATCATGCCAATGTACAAATTCCAACGCTTTTTCTGAACCTTTGCAATGCGCAAAGGGTAGGATTGCTGTGCCACAGGGTCACAACTTTAGCAGTAACGACAATCTAGTAACTTTCAAGGCCAGCCATGTAGATAAGTGCTGCTAATCCTTGGCGACAGATGTTTGGACCATTAACCAGTTCGGACTGGTATGGTTAGCAAAAGTCTTGTTCACCAGACAGTCGAAAGCGAGTTGGCTAGAAGGACAATCTCGTTGAGGTCACTGTGGCTGTAACAAACGAGAAACGGTGAACATAATGGAGCAGGACAGCATAACTGCATCACGTGCCGTTCATCGGGGCTCCCAATGTTGGTCAAGCAGCGATAGTAATGATTTTAACGAACCTCTTGTTAGTCACCGATATCCGTGGTGTGGGTGAAGGATGCTAATTTTACACCTTGTTGAACGTACGTTGGCGTTTGTCCAAAACATTATGCAATCCATGCATCGCAATGAACAGGCACAGAATGCCAGGCCTTATATCACAACACATCTTTTTGTATGATTTTCACTATCTTCATCCAAAGAATATCCTTTTGCGCCAATAGATTGCCGTATTCATAAGCAAAATGATCGATTTTGTAGGGGAAACATTGCAACATGAAATGTGTGCCATTGCATAATGGCATGAAGGCTGGAAAGGTCCACCTTGTGCTCATTCATTTAGCTTATGTATCCAAAGTTTATCGTAAACTTGTGGGTTGAGTTTGATTTAACACTACTCACCTGGAATACTCTTGGGGACTAAAAGTCTCCTGCTTCGAGGTTTTATTCGACTTTTCACTTACAATCACTTGGGTAGAACACGTTCGTTTTCACTGTTTCGAGTGTCTGCTGCTCCAAGGATTATCAGGAATTACCAAAAACAACTGTTAAACTGTGACTAGAGTTCCTACATGCTGCAGCACCTGTAGGTGCAATGGTTTTCGTGTGGGAACGGGAAGCACTTAGTTCGTGGAAATAAAATAGTTATAACAACAATTACTTGTCGAGTTGTGTATGTATTGTTGTACAGTCTTTAATTTTAAGGGGATTTTGTTGATCTACATTTTTAAACCAGTATGATGTTAAAATGAAAAAATGGATAAGTGTAACGTTGGACTTATTTAGTCAGTTCTTTTGAACAAGACTCATGGATCATCACACGTCCGCGTCATCCATTTTGACAGTTGATTTGTTGAGTTAGCGATGTGTATATGTTGATGTACCCGGACGCTCGGGAGCTGTTCAATTAAAGGCAGGAACAATGTTAATATAATAACCAAAACTATCCAAAAACCATGCGCGGAGGTTGTGTTCTGTGTTGTTATGAAATTATCTTTTTTGTGTTAGTTAACCGAAAGGGAAATGTAAACAAATATATGATTTTCACTCTTTGCTGGGTGCACCGGTCGACTGCAAAGATCGGAGCGAACCTAGTAAATGTAGGTGGGAACTCTAGGGCAGCATCTAGAACCGAAACGAACATAGAAAGAGTTGCGTGCATTTCGATTGAATTCGTCGAGTAGCTGTACTGTTTGTACGGGGGACGTAGACAACTGTTCTACCGCAATTCTTTTCGTTCGAGTGGTGCGGGTCGAAAGTGATCGTATCCCGCTGCGGGCCACATTCCGATCGGCGTTGCGAAGTGGTAGCCCGAGGAGTTGAAATCTTCATTGAAAATTACACTCCTGCATCTCTACCGCCGCTGCTCCCACAACCCCCCGTGTCGAACACCAACGGCAGCAGACACCGACGACGAAAAGGTTGGAGCAGCGCAACAAAGACCTAAACAGCCGCAACTGCAATCGGACTGTCCCACTCGGACCCATATGGTTTGCGCCCCAATTTCACTGCGACCGTGTGCCCCGTGACCAACACCATCATGAAAATAGCACCTGAGGCGTAGTGTTTTTCCACCAGTGCAGTGACGCGGGGGTGCCGACCACCCACCTCCGCGCTCCTCCGTTCCGGCGAAATTCAGTGAAATTCTGTACAGTTCATGCAAACAGCAACCTGCTGCAAGAATTGCACTTATCATTCGACAAGCAGGCTCTGAATGAAGAGCTTTCATGCACCCATCTTCTGATGGACCGCTGACGATGGGTGCATGTTTGCATGTGTGCACGGGAGCAATGTTTTTGTTTTGATTTTTCCGACATTCCGTCCGCAAATCGTCGCGGAAGCTTGCTTTGGAATGCTTTAGAGACATTTGCCCCTGCCATCCCGGGGATAGGCAACAGTGTTGGACAGAAAGTGGACGGTGTTTACGATTCGAACAGGTCGCTGTCGTACCGGTTATTTTGTCAGTTGGACGGAAGAGGAAGCAATGAACACACATCGCCCACACCAGCACGGTCACGGCGGTGGTGGCGGTGGGGTTGGTGGTGCAATGCCAAATCTTCGCTTCGAAGAAGATAAGCTGTCCTGGGAGAACGCCATCCGAGCGTACAATGCAAATGATCCGCTGGACCTTTGGTTCAACTACATCAACTGGTACGAACAGAACCGGGCGTACGATCGCGTGGACAATCTGCGCTCGATTCTGGAGAAATGTTTGACGCTTTATCAAGACAACGAGAGCTTCAAGCAGGACGTACGGATGGTAAAACTATGGTTGAAATACGTAAGTAGCTAGGAACAGCGTAATTGGACAAGACATGTCCCCTTAACTACTCTCTTTTGCTTTTAGATCGACATGCAACAGACGGCGGGCAGCTACTACCAGATGCTGTACAAGAAGAACATCGGCACACAGTGCGCCTGTTTCTACATCGCATGGGCGCACTATTACGATGCGATTAACGGGTTCAAGCAAGCAGAATCCATATACAATCTGGGAATGCAGATGAAGGCACGTCCGATGGAAGAACTGCTGGAAGCCCAGCGAAACTTTCGCCAATCGCTAGCCGATCGGAGCTTGTACAGTGATTCGATGCCGAAAAAACGATCTGCCAGTACGCTGCAGGTGGAGCAAAGGCAGCAGATCGTGTCGCACAGCCCACCGCAGAAAAAGTTGAAACATGAGACCTCCGGCGTAGTCGAATATCAATACACGGAACAAGCGAATTCTCAGGTTCACACCCAGGCTCCGGCAATCCACCCAGCGAATGGTACCCTTACTTCGGAGGTTCCTCAAGCAGCACCCAGCACGAGTGGTGCTGGTGCATCGTCCTATGTAAACCACGCTTACTATCACCAGCAGCGAACCACGCAGCATGCTATCGCGCAGCAGCCAGTACATCAACAACAGGTGGCCCACACGTCCACTAACACTTCAAGTATGTCGGTCCAGGGCCAACAACCGTACTACGCAAAGCAACACAATGGTATCTTCTACCCGAGTAATGGGCAGCACAACGGATATCAACAGCCAATTGAGACTACCGTACAGACCTCTCTGCCCTCTGTCGCACCGCCAGTTGTTGGCTCCAATCATAATCAACTCCCGCATGATGTCGAGCCGTCCGCCCAAGAAACTTACGATTCCTCGCAACAGCACGTACCATATCAGCAAACCGAGGACAGCACTCGATTGGAAGAACCATGTGGCGAACCACCGGTCGATGCGAATGACAGTCTGGACGATAGCTTAATTGAATGTAATCTCAATAATTCTGCCTACGTTATTACAGCCTCGTTAAGCTACGTGTACGACGACAGTCTGGGCGAGTATACGCTTGGTGAAACGACAGGCCAGCCAACGATAGTAGAAGCATGTGATCCGCCACCGCAGGCTGCAACGGAGGAAACATCGCACCCCAGCGATGGAGGCATCCGACTGCCAGCGAACTTTGTCCGTGAGGCAAAATCCAACCACGAAACCTGGGACGTCCCGCTATGTCTGGAGGAACCGTACGATCCGAAGCGACGCTGCTGCTACCCGAAGCGGCTGGTATATCCGGACCTGCATGCCGATCGACCGACCATGGAGTTTTCGCTGGAGGAAATTCGAGCACAGCGATGGCACGCTCGTAGACGCCAAGAGCAGGAAACACAACTATCGGAGGCAAAGGAAAAAGTTGCGCAAAGACAAGTGCAAATGAAATATCCTCAGCAGCAGCAGCAACAGCAGCCACGAATTTATCAACAGCAATATCCGAGCTCGTCCGGTCACCAGCAGACGCACAATCAGCATGGACATTCCGGGCAGCCAGAACTACCAAACTACCAGCAGCAACATCAACAGCAGCATCAGCAGCATCAGCAGCAGCAGCAGCAGCAGCAGCATCAGCAGCATCAGCAGCAGCAGCAGCAGCAGCAGCAGCAGCAGCCGATGCGCCAGGGTTCGATTCAGCATACTAGTAATTTCTACCATCAGCAACAGCAGCAGCCGCACGGCCCTTACCATGGCTACAATGGATATAACGGTTCCCCTGGTAGCGGTCAGATAGTTTCCCAAACAATGCCCCAGCCTCCCGTGCAGACGAACCAATTAATGCAGACCCAGACTTATCAACAGTCTGCAGGTTTGTATCATCAAACGGTAATACAAAATCATGGTCAACATCATTCACCAGTACAGCAGCAGCACCACCAACCGCAGCATCAGCATATGCACCATCAGCAGCAGCATCATAATCATCATCAACATCAGCAGCCGCAGCAGCAGCACCACTCTCCGGTTCCAGCATCACAGTTGAGTTCCCCGACACCGACGACTGCGAATGCCGTGCAACCATATCCACACTCGCATCAACAGCAATACGCATCGCCTCTGTGCCACTCGCCTATGCATTCGCCTCCAATGCCATACCATCAACAGCCAGCCCAACGGCAATACGATGGATATAGCAATAGTAGTAACCAAAACTATGCTAGGCAGCATCATCATCAGCAGCAGCAGCAGCAACAACAGCATCAGAGACCTCCTGGTGCTGGCTCATCAGCTCCGCAGCCCCATCCGCACCGAAACTCGTACCAAACGGTGGCGGCGAATGTGCCCCCCTACGAAACTAATGTTTCCCACAGCCCGGCACACGGTCAGCATGTACAGCCGATGCTGGCGGGAGGATCGAACCATCAAAACTATGCGATAACCTCGCAGTCACCGATCGTGAGCAACAACAATACCGCTCCGCATGTATACGCAACCGTGGTCAACAATCACCAGCATCATGTTCATGTTCATCAGCAGCAGCAAAATCAGCGGTACCAGCAAGACGGAAGCTTGGAAGTTTCTTTGCAGCAGTCTCATCATGGCAATGTTCAGCAGAAACAGCAGCACGTTTCGCATACGCAATTCCATCCGCAGCAACAGCAGCACCAGCAGCACCAGCAGTACAATCATGCGCCTGAGCAGACGAAAGTGCAACAGGAGTATCATACGCAACACCACGTCCCACATGGGCACGTACAGAAGCAACAAGTAGTGGTGGTGCACCAGACGAGAGTGGATGAAACCCTTCAACAACAAGCCCATCATCATCATCATCCAAACCAGCAGCAGCAGCAGCAGCAGCAGCAGCAGCAGCAATGCTTGTCAACAGCTGTGCCACAGCAGACGTTCTTCGGACATCAACAACCATCTGCTGCCGGTGCAAGTGAAGGTAACCAATTGCACGATGTTAATGGCGGGTCAAACTCGGCATATCCCCCCAGCCAAGGGCACGCTCAACAGCAGCAGCAGCAGCAGCATCGTCACCACCACAACAATAATAACAACAATAATGGTAAATACAATTCCAACGACTGTGATGATATCGAGGAGCAGATCGAAGCGTCGACGATACGCTTTTCTACCCCGACGGAGAATGGGACCAGCAAGAGCAAGACGATTACGATCAAATTCAAGAAGGAGAAAGCGTCGGGCGTCGGTTCGCCGTTGGCCACTACCGGAAGTGAAGGGTCCGTCCGAAGTCCCTACCAGAACACGGACCACCAGCAGCAACAGTATTCGATCGGAGGCGAAAGTATTGTGGCGGGTAAAAAGCACGTCAAGCACATGTCGAAGGAAGAAGCTGGTATGGGAGCAAGGAAAGGCAAGGCAGTGTCTGCGGGTGGGAAAGGTGCTTGTCGATCGAAGCACACGAAGAAGAAGAGCCACGCCGCGGATGCGGAGGACGATGACGATGTGTCACTTGTGCATCTGCTTTCGCGTTCGGTCGATGGGGAGAAGGACGAAGATTCGTCTTTTTCGGTGCAATCGGTGCCGGTAGGGTGTGGTGGTTCGGCGGGTTCTTCGTCATCGGCGAAGAAGAGTAAAATATCCAAGCGCTCGAATTCGAAGAAAACGGTGGCGAAAGCGAGGCGCCCCGAACGGTACGAGCTGGAGGAGGAGTATCAGGTGGAAGACGATGCCGACGAGGACGGCGATGAGGACGGAGTGGATGCCGCCTATGCGGACGACGAGGATGAGGACGACGATGACGAGGACAACGAGGAAGACGATGGCGTGCAGGATGATGATTACTATGAGGAGGAAGAGGAAGATGAAGAGGACGAGGAGGTGCACGATAACGACGAGGACGATGAGGATGACGAGGAAGAAGAGGAAGAGTTCTACGGTGTGGAAGAGGAGGAAGAATCCAGCATTGAAGATGGCATGTCAGGGCGGGTTGTTAAGAACGGCCGCCGTGGTAGTGGTGCTAGCAGGGGAGTGGGAGGAGAACCTACGAAGCGAATCGTCCGTCCAGACGAGGACGACTCGTCGTATCAGTCGAATTCGGAGTTCAACACGTCATTCAGCAACATTTCCTTCGCCGGCGACAACAGTAACGGTCCTTTCCAGTACGGAAGCGGTGGTGGCGGCGGCGGCGGAGGTGGAGGTGGTGGCAGTGGCAGTGGGGCTGGAGGTGGTGGAAGTGGTGGGGGTGGTGCTGGTGGTGGAGGAAGTGGAAGGGGTAGTGCCTGCTCGACGCCAATCCGTCGAACGCAGACTTCGTCCATGGGAGGCTTCTCGAAAACGTCCACTCCGGTCGGTTCGTTTCGGTACCTTAGGAAGCATGAATCGAACCTATCGAACCTGGGCCAGAACGAGGACTCGATGAACTCGACCGTCGTGGAGAGTAGCTTCTTCCAGGCGGGCGAGCACGATGAAGAGGCCCAGCGACGCCGGCTCGAGAAGGCGCTGGCCACGATCGAGACGCACCTGGCGCGGCCTTTCATCGATCCTTTCAACAGCGAGCTGTGCCGGGCGTTCCTGACCAAGGTAGACTTTCCGGCGCGGGGCCGCGAGCCGTCCGACGAGGAGCACCCGTACTGCATCACGCACGCCAACCTGCCGAAGCTGGTCAAGGGCCAGACGACGAATCTAGGCGGGACAGCCTACAGCGTGGAGAAAGAGGTGGGCCGCGGTTCATACGGTTCTGTGTTCCGGGCGGTTAACACCCAGACGGGGGCCGTCGTGGCGATCAAGTATCAGAAGCCGGCCAACACCTGGGAGCTGTACATTTGCACGGAGGTGAAAAAACGCTTGACTAACGATGTCATGGTAAGAGATGCAGCATATTCTAGCAGCAGGTCCTTCCTTTATTTAAGGCTCACGTACCCTTTTTTCAGCTCCCGGGGTTCATGGATATCTGTGACGCCGTCATTGCCCCAAATGCGAGCGTGCTCGTGTCGGAGTTTTCACAATACGGATCTCTGCTGGACATTAACAACAAAATCCGCACGGCGACAACCAAGGTAGTCTAAGCAAACAAATCTAAGCAAGCTCCGCTACCATTTGGTGTGAAGCAATAACTACACAAACTTTCCTAGCAACCTATCTAGCAAGCAAGTCGATGATGTTAATTTCCCTGTCCTTAATTTCCTCCAGGTAATGCACGAATCTCTGGTGATGCACTTCAGCTGTCAAATTCTGTCAATCGTAGAGTATCTGCACGCCTGCAACATCATCCATGCGGACATCAAGCCGGATAATTTCCTGTTAATGAAGATGTGAGTATCGCTATACAAACTCCGCTAACTGAGTGGTTCCATTAGACAGTACGATTGAGCGAAGTGAACACGTAAGCGAGATGCAAACAATTTCGACAATTTCGACCTTGAGCTTAGATAGCAATAGCAAAAGTGAACGAGCGAAGCGAGCACGTAAGCGAGATGCACAATTTCGACAATTTCGACGTTCCGGTTTTCCCACGCACTTTCCCCAGGTTTCCCCAGGCGCTATACTTTTGCTAAGGATACTATGGATGCAGGATGGTAGGGGAAATTTTTCTTGCACTGAACGAGTTTTTGGTAGTCGATGGTTACTTCGTCGAAATAAAACAAAACAAAACGTGAACGTGCTACACTATTTCATTGAAAGTTTCCAATACGAAGGAAATGAAACGTTTTCGAGATTTAAGGGTACGGGCCCTGCAACCGGGACCTGTCAACGGTCCTACTTACCGGGCCCTAAAAACGGGCTGTATTACCGGGCCATGTAAAAGGGACCTGTCAACGGGCCGACTTACCGGGCTCTGTAAACTAAGTCCTGTAACTGGGCAGTGCAACCGGGCCCTGTAAATTGGCCGTGTTACCGGGCCCTGTAAACGGGCACTGTAACCTGGCCCTGTAAACGGGACCTGTAAACGGGACCTGTCAACGGGCCCTGTATCCGGGACCTGTAAACGGGCCCACTTACCGGGCCCTGTAAACGGGTCCTGTAACTGGCCCGTGTAACCGGGCCGTTTTACCTAGTTTTTTTAAATTCTAAATAAATCGGGATGTAGGATTCGAACTTCTGAAGTAGAGTGTTCGGCACTCGTGGTCGATAGGAGCTGATATTGAGGAAAGTGCAGTTGATTTGTCTCTGGATGATTTTCGTCTGATTGAAGAAATTGTCATAGGAACAACCGATTGTTAAACGTAAAACCATTAACAACATCGTGGTGATTTGATAATTTTCTATCGATTCTCTATCTCATTTGTTTTATATTAGTCCATCTCGCGATCTGGAAGCACCAACGATTCGACTGATTGATTTCGGCTGTGCCATCGACATGAATTTCTTTGAACCAAAGCGACAATTTAAGAAGGTACCGTTTGTCGTGGGAACTATACAGCATTTTTATAGTTTAGAAAACTTACTGATCTCTATCTGTTGCGCTTAGGTTATTCAAACGGATGGCTTCACCTGTATCGAGATGCAAGAGGGTCGTCCGTGGTCCTTCCAGACGGATCTGTTCTGCGTGGCCGGGACGATCCACGTGATGCTGTTCGGCGAGTACATGCAGATTGTGAAAAAATACGAATGGGACATCAAGCAGAAGCTGCCCAGGTAATTTTGCTACTATATCTCTATCGAGTATGGTGTTCGTGACCTTGCTGCATTCGTGCCGATTGATTTACATGTACCTACGGAGAATTAATTTCTCGTTTTCCTTTTGTACAGGTATTTGAAAAAGCACGTCTGGACGGAGGTCTTCCAGAAACTGCTTAACATTAAGGACATTGATCATATGCCGAGTCTGCCGAAGCTGCGCGAGCTGATCAACAGCGAGGCGTACAAAATGGACTCCGAGCTTACGAAGCACATCCGTACGCTATCGAATCTGCTAAAGAGTCGATAGACGGGGGTGTGGGAACCCAAGAAGCATGCGTTCAATTTAATATGCGCTCCACAACCGCGGCACATGCAAGTAGTACAAGTGGTAAGGATAAAATTCTCCATTTCGCCCCCGTCGTAAAGACATTAGCGATTTGTAAAGCGTTTTAAGGACAGACGAGTAGGATAGCACTATCTACCCTTAATCGATTAGGAGAAGGCGTCGTGTCTTTAGATGAAGAATTATTGTAAAGGGGTGTATATTCCAAAGATTTAGTTTGTTTTCCCTGCATAGTGTGTTCCTTCTAAACCATACTCTCTCTCTCTATCTTGCTGCTTTCTGCAGCTTTCATCTCATAGGTTGCAATTAGGGATATGTATGATTATATTAGACAATTATCGACCCATTTTTCATGTCCATCCATACCGGCCCGGAAAGCCCAGGGCGCACTGTCTTGATTTCGAAAAAATAGTTGGGAAATAATTTTTTCTGTGCACTTTTATTTAGTTTGATCGTTTAGCGTCAATCTTTAGAATCGATTGTGCGTGTCCAATACGCAATCAAACGGCAATTTAGGAATTTAGCTATCCTAGTGCTACCCGTATCCTTTCATCCTTCGGATTTCTGATCATTATTCTGCACGTTCGATCTTAAATTATCGACCTACTTGTCGTGACTGTAAATAACTGACGTCAGAAAAGAACTACTATTAGAATAGTTTAATGCAATAAATTCTAGCGATTGCGAGAAATCAACTGTGCACATCCTATTTGTATGATTGTTGCGTGCCTGTGTATCTGTGTGTGTGTGTGGGTGTGTGTACATGTTTGGTTTGTTGAATAAATAAGGTGGTAACAAAAGTAGGCGACTTAAGAATGCAAAAAAAGAACAAAAACAAACGGACTGACCGGTTGCCGGTGGTGTTCTAGCGAACCCTCAAAACCGTTTTGCAAACTCCAAAGGACATACGGGATTTGTTTTCGTCGGCACGGCCAGCGGAGAGTTTCGTGCAGTTCAACGTTGTGTTCTCGTCTCATAAACTGCCGACTGACTAGGAAATACGAATAAAGCTTGGAGGCCTCAACTGCGCGCGTGAGAAGAACAAACGGTAGAAAGTTTACCGTGCGCCGGTAAGAAAAGTCGACAAGAACCGAAATACCGAAGTTATAGACAGAGGCAATCCGGGGTAGTTGAATACTATGATGATGGTGGGGTGGGGATGATAATAGACGTGAGAGATAGCGCGCAGCAGATAATGGATGGATGGGTATGGCTATTAAAGGAATAAGCGAGTGATAATGTTGTAGTAATGCAAAGAGTTATATAAAATCAACCGATGGTGAGATCGACGATGTAATCAATAAAAGTATGGAGCAAATCGTAACGCAACGCCGAATTTGATTGAACAGTGTTGAAAGAAAAAGAAATTTTCGAAGCAAGCAAAGAGAAAACACCGATATTGCTGTACCGTTTATGTCAAATGACACTCACTTTATTACAGACAACAGTACTATAGTCCTTAAACACTCCCAGTTTCTTTACCCCCTACCCGCAGGACATCAGAAAGGGGTTTACACACTACAACGATGTATATAAACGTGTATATAGATAGATAAATACGGATTAGGAATTTCATTGTTTCGTCGGCATTTCGCGATCAAGAGCTAACAATAGCAATAGAGAGGGGTATTGCAAATAATGAATAGAATAACACCGAAGCTAATTTAAGAAAAGAAGAATGTATAAGATAAAATTTCTAATAAAAAGCAACAGTAATAATCATTCTCACACGACCATCTAATATTTTATATTGAATTGAGAATGAGGGTTTGAGTAGCGCGAAAGTAACTTGTAAAATGTACGGAATGCGTGAGCGTTTCTAACCATCCCTTTGGGCCCTTAAGAACTAACGTTAGAGTACCTTGTTTTTCGCTTTGATCGTACGTCAAATGAAGTTTCGTTTCGTGTGCATGTTTAAGCGTGTCTTAACTTAATCGAAGCAGTTCAGGCGTAACCTCGTATAGCAACCACAAACTCCTTCTGCTAAAGGGGAGATTTTTTTAAATTATTACGCAGAAAGCCTGTTTAACAGATATGCATGCCATCTCTCATGTTTTTTGTAGTTAGTTAGTTAGTTTGT
Organism: Anopheles ziemanni; assembly: GCF_943734765.1. NCBI lineage: Eukaryota > Metazoa > Arthropoda > Insecta > Diptera > Culicidae > Anopheles > Anopheles ziemanni. Next base: position 45,480,127 of record NC_080706.1, on the reverse strand, counting down.
TTGATCGTGGGCTTTTCAGTTCCTTAAAGGAATCACTATGTTTTACATCTTATGGCCTGGCGAAAGTGGTCCTCGATCACGGATGGTATAGATTTTTCCTCCCCGTTTTCCCTAACAACGGGTGGACACTAGTACTTATATTATTGTAAGCGACAGTCGTTGCATTTAAGTTGTGCCTACACATTGAAACCTACATGGTAAATTCTGTGCGACGCTATTGTTTTGTAACTCTAGTTCGTGTGTCATTGGGAGGCCCCCTATCGGGAACAGGCGGAAAACGGGTGTTGATGATATCGAGACCATTAGAGGAAGATTGATGACCGCCATCGCCTATTCGTTTTGCCTTTTACCCGTCGTCCAAAAAATCCCTGAATGTACTCCGGAATGTCGTTCGCCGTATTGCGTACCTTTCCCCGAGTAACGACGCCTACTCGGGCTCGCTGTTGTTTCTGCTTATCTGTTGGTCCGACAACGCGTTTGTCATCATGCTGTTTGTGTAGGACGCGATGTTGTCGATATTATGATGATGATGGGCACAAAACGTGGTAGCTCGGAAATGTTCCCGCATGAGTCACACTCAATGGCGGGCGACTAGCGCCAGAACTTGTTGAACAGATCCATAAACGAGTCGTAGATCATGAACGTGATCGCAACATCCAGACAGACGCGACTGAGACGCGGCACGGTGCCCTTGTAGAAGGCGGCCGGGCCCTCGTTGCGCCAGATCTGCATCGCGCAGTCCATGGTGTTCTTGTACTTGGCCGCTTCCAAACCCTGCATGCGCGTCTTCACTACGTCGATCGGTGTATTACCGAACACGGACGCGGCCCCGGCGACGGCACCGAATGCACCGACCACCATCTTTGGTACCGGCTTCGACTGGTCGCCTCCCTTGTACACGTCCTTGAGCGATTCCATGACGTAGAAGCGGATCGCTTGGTTTGAGCCCTGCTTCATGATAGTCGCCGTTAGCCCCTTGTACACCCCGGACAGGCCCTCCTGGCGCACGATCATGCCGACACCGTGGAAAAATCCCTTGAACTTGGGCGTCGCACTGCGCTGGTCGTTGATGAACTTCACCTTGACCGTCTCCATCGGCGTGACGGCCAGGATTGCTTCGGCCACACCGGCACCCAGGCCCGCCAGCAGCTTGCCGGATGTGCTCAGCTGCCCGTTAGGCTCCATCAGTCGACCCTTGAGGCTCTCGAATGCCCCGAATCTACAAATAGAGAGAGGTAAACAGTCATTTGCTGTAAACACACACCACTACCTTAACACGTTAAGCGCTACGCGCAAATTGTACTACTTCCCGTTCTGCCAGCGATTCGTAGAAACGCCGGCCTACCCAACGGGCTCTGTCGGCCCGAGCAGACCGACGCCGGCTTACGGGGAAGAACACTGTCGGCCCCACGGGGCCGACGTAGCGCTTAACGTGTTAACTATTGACACCATACCTCACGGCCGACTTTGGGATGGAACCGTAGAGCAGCACACTGAGACCACGGTACAATCCGAGGACGCCGTTTGTTTTGACCGTCTTCTTCACGCAATCCATGATGCCGTTGTACTGCTTGGTCGCACCCTTCTCGTCCAACTGCAGCTGCGTCTTGACGTACTCCGTCGGGAAGGTGATGCAGATCTCGATACCACCTGTGATGCCACCAGCTACGATACCCTTCAGTCCCTTGGCACCGGGAGCGGCCGCGGCGGCCCCATGCTGCTCCATCCATGGCCTCCACCCGAACGGATTACGGAATTGACCAGCAGCGGGGGTGGATCCTAGCGGTGAAATTCCTAACCGGTCCATGCTGATGATGTGTGTTCGTGCTTTGAAACCTTTTTCGTTTAGTTTGGCAAATCTACTTCCTGTCCAACACTGACTGGGAATGGCCACTGCTCCTAACTATGGCAGTACGGAATGTTACGTTTCTTTTCGACGCGGGAAGTAAAGTAGCAGAATAACTTCGATGTTTTCTCGTCACTGCATCTCAATTCGCGTTGGCGCTGCAAAAAGAAGAAATAACGATGGTTAAACAAATTATTTTAGCTACCTATTGCGTTTGTTTCATCGCAGCAACCAGGTTGGGCAATACAACTGCAAAAATGTGCCACCGTAAACATTGATCAGACTTTCAAATGGAGGGTACACCATTTTTGTTTATATGTTCAGAAACTACACTGATCGAATACACCATACAAAGTTATTAAATAGAATGATATATTTTCGTTTATAACAAAAGCTTATATACCACTAAAACAAAGTTGAAAACACTATAAAATCCTGGTTTTACCGCAAGCATTTTCCAAAATATAAAACTCACAGGACTCACATAGTATTTAAAAAAAAGATAGGATGTTAGGATGTTTTAAATGCTTAGTTGGTGCCGAAATTTTAGTCTACGAGCGCAACTTCGTATTAAACATCGCTCTTATTTACAATGGAAGGATTTGTTGCTATTAATTTGAATAAACATTCTAAGGAAAATTTAATAGGTTTACTATGCCATCGATAAGAGTTTGTTCAATTTTTCAATTTGAGAATGTTCCATGCTTCGAAAAGCAGCAAAAATATACTCACATAATACATGTGTATATATATATATTTTTTTTTTTGAAGTATAACAAAAATGCACTGTGTATAATGCACAACAAAAGTATGATGCAAAATCATTCTTATCTCGATCGTCGATTGAAACCTTCGTTGCAAACCTTCACTCTCATTCACAAGTATGTTGTTCATTTTAATGTTTGTTATGAATGGGGCCTTCTTGTCTCCATCTAGAGCAAGGTCGACATCCGACTTTTAATGATTTTCATGATTTATTGCACGTGAAACTTTTGGGAAAACCCAAAATTCGAACTGCATTTGACGCGTTGAATAATAATTATAGCAGCAAAGTTGAAGTCTTATAATAAGGTATTTCGACTGCAGTCTTTCAGTCATTCTGTAAAACAAACACCATTGTATCTCTTGGTTGCGAAAAATGCAAAAACAACCACCCCCAATTGCAAAAAATATGTTGTTTTACTGCTACGTCAAGTGCAAACGCAAATGTTTGTACCGTCGTCTGGCACGCTTATGCTGCATGACATGAAAATTTGAATGAGAAAAACAGGCACTGTTTGGATTCTACTCGAGCTGCGCACTGAGGGAGTGCAAAGCAGATACGGAAAGATGAAGCCACGATTCGGTTGGTGGCCTGATACTCTTGTCTTATCGCGCGGGACCATAAGCATGCGCGGTCCTGGCCCTGTCTAGCAACACGGGAGATGGCCAACGTCTGATGATTCCCATGAATTCGATCGAACTATACAAGTGCGTCCGAAGCCGGGCAGCAACAGAAACATTTCAAATGGTTTACAAGACGATGCCACCTACCCAAGACAAGTAGTTGTGAAGTGGAAATAAAATCATTAAATTCTTCGATAACAGCTTCAAATGCTTTCTATTAGCACCAACTTAGCAACTTTCGCCAAGTGTGTCCTCAAACACATTCCAGTGGTGTTAACGAGGTCGAAACATGTATCCACCCTCCCTCGGGGAAAAGGTTTTGGGTTTGTGGTCCGACCGGCTTGGACAATAATCGACAAAGGCAAAACAAAATATCCCTTCCCTAAGCATAAACCGTAAGCAACATTCTGGCGCCTGTCTGAACACTGGACTTTTAACGTTGTCATGGGGACTGTTGTCGAGTGTTCTGGTGCGTATTGTGAATAGGGTGTAATGGGCCAACCGCCGAAAGTCAATCAACCGCTGCACCCTTGAACTTGAACCGGACGACCAAATTTTGCTCGCGCGACGACGACATTCGACGCCGATGGCAATTTCATTCGCGTAGTCGAAATCGGCCGATGGAATACGTTCGCACTCGCACCACGAAAAACGTAAACCGGTTCCAATAGGTAATTATATAATGCTGGTCGTGGTTTGGGACAGCCGGTATGGAAGGCATTCCAAAGTTTTCCAAATGCGGTCATCATCACTCGAACCGCTATGAACTGTAATCGGGCTGCAATAGCTGTGCGCTTATCAGTGATGCTCGACGAGTAGCGTATGACGAGGAGGGCTCACGTCGTACGACTGATAGCGCGCGAGGAAGCGTGGGCTGCGGCACGGCAGATGCGTGTTCCAGGTCCGATAGAGGTCAGACAGTCTACAGCTGGGACGGCGAAGGGTAATGCTTAGAGCTTGTAAGGGAGACACGCCGGAGTTGGACAGCTCAGCCGGATGAGACACGATCAATCTTTCACCTTGACTTGCACTTTCCTCCAACATCTAGCTGAGTACAACTACTCCAGCGCGCACCGACTTCTATATGTTGCCAGGGGAAACGGGTGTGCCATGTTTCCCGGCACATGAGCATGCGAAACGTTGAAGTTAACGCTTTTTGCCAATTGTGATGACTTTGCGTTAACATTCGCATACGCCATTTCTGACGTCATTGTGGTGGATTGCTTTTTTACTCGGGTGATATTTGCTTTTCCATTCAGTCGAACATTGCCTCTACCATTTAAACCAGCCTGGAAGTGAGGTTTGTTGGTGACCGGGACAAAAAAAAAACAAATCTCGCCGTTCTCTGTTGTGTCCACAAATGCACTACAACGGGTCGTTATGCAATGCGTGAGTATTTTTGTACAACGCTGGTGGCACACTTTCACGTCGATCGTGAACGCCGAACTCACGTTGATCCCCTCCAGCCCCAGATGGTTGAACCGTGCTTGCGCAAACCGCAACTGCCCAACCTTTGCGGACGAAATTTTGGACGGCTTTGTGTCTAGTGAACCATGGTACACTGAAAGCCCTTCGAGAGTCAGTTTGGTTGCCTTTTTCTAAGGGTTCGGCAAGGTTGAATCACAAGCAGCACCTACCGGGGAGGACGAGCGGATTAAGCCAGTGTGCTTGCTGGTTCACGACACCACACTCCGAACTGTTGCCCGTGCGCGCGCGCGATTCGAACTACTGCGTGGAACTGACTTTATCGTTCGAAGTGGCGCGGGGTGGCGAACGAACCTCAATGACGAAGCTCTGGACAGTGCACATTGGTTGCTATGTAGGTTGACCAACCACTGTAAATTGCTTTTCAAATTTTCTATAGAACAATTTAGCAAGTATTTTTTGTAGCAAAACATATTTTTGTTTGGTTTCATATTAGAACCATATCGAAATTTATACATATTTAAACTTAATCTTAAATTTAAACAATCTATGTCTCAAAACTTTTTTGGATGGAATTTTCGACATCCCCACGAACCAGTTTAGGCTTTTCCAAAAAAAAAAATGGGTTTGGCTGTTTCAAATAAATAAGATTTCATTTTGAATGAAAATATGTTTTTAAGTGTTTTTGTTTCAGTTCATAGGAGGCTCGTTCCATTATAAATTTTATACTGAACGAACATACTTCATCTGTTGTTCGCACGGATGTGCCCATAGTGCATGCGTACCGGGTCGTCTCGTGTTTGGCGCGTTGGAATATTATGGTAATCTCCAATATGGTTGTGGGACCGGCAGCGATCGCGATCGCATTTGCACGGTACTTCTGTACAGGGGTGTTTAGCAAAGATGAAGGTAAGAAGTAAGGGGAGGTTTCTTTCCTAACCGTGGATTTGTGCTCGGCCCTAGTGTGAGCTTTCTGTTGGAGGGCATATCGATTGCGGAATCGCAACGCGAGGTGCACGTGCACTGTTCATACATTCGGACGGTGGAAGACCGAAGTTCGATTTTAAAAGACTTATTCGAGTACACAGGAAAATCCATCATTCTGAAATATTTAACTAAAGAAAAGAAATCGTTGGTTGTTTTTGTCCATCCAACATAATCGGATGTGGTTTGTAATAATTGAAATAAATTCTTGGACCCTCTGTCAATGCGGGCTCTATCAATTCGGCCCCCAACTCCTTGCGTTTAACCGTGTGTTCATGTGACATAAGTAGTTGAATTTTATTTTTATTTTATAGTCTAAAAATTTAGCCCAAATCCTGTTAAGTATAATTCTAATCATAAAATGATATATTCGATTTCAAGTCGCAATACTATCATTATCAAATAACAGAACGATGAAATTTAGATTAAACTTGAATATTTAACATCCAATTCAAAATGCATTAAATGCAATTCTGGAGCTCGTTGAACCCCGCTCGCCCTTATATAACAACATTTGTAGGGTTCCACAAAAGCAAAACAATCCAACGACCAAAACATTGCTTCTATGCACATAATTATGTTATCGATTTTCTAGTCTTCTGTCTCTCGACCGGTTTAAGTGGGATTTTTTTTACAGTAATGAGATTGAATTTATGGTTTATTTACTGGTGGAAATGTAAAAACCAACCTAGATGGAAGGAATATCTGACCGTACATTGCTGCCAAACGAATCTCGGACGCACGGTTTCTACGCACTATTTTCCTTTGCTGCACTTTCGCTTGTGGTTCGCATTTGTTTAGGAATCTTTATCAGTCATCACTTATCCGCAGTCTTCGTAAACACTTCGCATTGACCGGCCAGCAGCGTTAACCATTAATCACGACACTAGAGAATGGAAGCTTAAACCGATTCGTTACCGAGCTGCACTGCTACTGATAATACTCGAACTCACAATTATGTAATTTCTCCGGCGCCAGCGAGTTCGTCTGCAGAAGCACAAGACATGCAACTTTCGTGTGCGTCTTCTCCATATCGCGACGGAAACTGACTGGCGCAGTCAGTAGGATCGAGTAGGTAAACAAATGCTGGCCGTCTAAATAATGGTCAACATAGCTTTTTTGTATCTATCTTTTTATTCCCTTAACCGAATTGTACGAATAATCCCTCAAATGAAAGGGGTTTCTGAGACTAACACTTTGTTTAAGAAAACATCCTCATCTACGCCTTCTATTTTGTTAGAAAATAAAGTTTACGGGAAATCTTTTCCCCTGACTTCTATTTCCCGATTCAACGACCTTCACGAAGCCTGGAGATAGCGCCCTCTAGCTGTCACAATTGAAATCGGTTTGAAAATAACCGTTTTTATTTAAAACTCGACTGATGATCACCGCAGGTTATTATCAAAGAAAACACAAGCATGGTTAAAGACAAGAAAATTCAAACGCTTTTCTTTTTTTGTACTGCATTTATTTGTACATTTTCTAGGTTAGGCAGTGTTTTGCTTGATGGCCCCTGTGTGGACAAAATAAACGAAAGCTATCGAAAAACAATGTATGTAAAACAAAATCTACGACTTAAGTATTGAACAATGTAACAAAGGAGAATGATAGCACAGAAGAAGCAAAATAACCAAAGAAAAGACAACATATAATTTTATAATAAATCGTTAACGCTTGGTCTTTCTTTATTTTTAGTCTTTCGTTTTTAGCAACAAAACAAAACTGATTATGATTTTAAATCATAGTAAACAACCGAAAACATAATATTATCGTTATTGTTATGTTTGCGCATACCCTACACACGTATGCTTCTCGCTACATATTGGTTAATTCGAACGACCTAGGTGATGTATTACAGCACACGGACGAACCGTGATATCTTCCTCTGTTGTTTTCTGTATGACCCCCGCCCCCCCGGGGGGTTGGTCGCAGTGATGTGACGTGTGTTTCACATGACTTTTTGTAGTTTTCTAAAACACGCTCATTCAAAAAGACTAAGCGCGCTCCTCCTCCTTCTCCGTCAACTGTATGTAAATGCAAATGATGCTGGAAATGTTTCGTCCCGATGGTAAAGCGGTCGGTGTCCTGGATGATCGATCCCTCTCACTGCTTGGGTGCGGTACGCCGCCGTTCGGGCTTAGATGGCCTTGTAGTATCGGACGCACTTGGCGTTTCCGGCGGTCATGGTGGCAGTCAGATCGGTAGCGGTGAATTCGCGCACGATGGTGGTCGGCTTCTCGCCCTTCTGCTCGTGGATCAGCTTGTTGCCCTCGAGGGTGCACACCGACTTGACCATGCGGCCATCGACGGTTTCCTCGTCGAACTCCTCGCCGAGCTTGAACTTGATGGTGGTGTTCTTGAAGGTGGACAGCGTGTTGAACGTGTACTCGTCGCCGTTCTTCACCAGCTCCACCGTCGGCGAGATGCTGTTGCCAAGCTTGCGCAGCACAATGCCGACACCTGGTAAGTAATGGGATGGGAAAAAGAAAAGGCTCATTAAGATTGTGCAATACTTATCGGAAAGTTAATGTAAATAAACAACAACGTTGTGATACACTCACTCACACAGTAAGAGGTAACGGAATATTCCCTGAACGCTTATCTGTTCAGCCAAAGGTAAGGAACAACTTTGAATCGGTCGGATGCGGTTGGATGTGTGCGGTCTTTATCGGGTAATTACGATTTACTGATGTACGACTTAGGGGTGCCTCATGTTGTATAGAATAGAACAATAAATGCCATCGTTCAGTCATCATTACGTTCATTGCAATTCTCGTGTGACTAATATGCTTTCCCGTGATTCATGAAAGCAAACAAGTTATTCGAGTGGAGCTCCAAACCTAGCATCGATTTGACCTTTGAAGCAGCATAAAGATCAAACTTTCCTCCCACTGTTATCAACAGCTGAACACAGCTAATCTTTCCGGTCCACCACCACGTTGGTTCCGGGTCGCGTGTTGGCTAGTGCGCAACTAATTCGAGTAGCCGGGGGTAGCAGCAAGTGGACTTGCCTAGTTACTTCACCGTTGGTGCAGGAGTCGAAGTCCAGAACAAAATCGTTGCCTGCCAATGATAAAATTACAAACCCCTGGGCGTAACCCCGTCGATCGCGTGCAACACTGCTAGAGGACAATTTAATGCGCGGCAACACGATTGACCGTCGGACAGCGGAAGTGGTTTCTAGCTTAGAGTCAGCTCACTGTCAGTACTAGCTGTCGGGTTTTGCGCGTAAAGAACTATGTACTTACTAAACTGCATCTACTTACAACGCGCATGAAAAGGTGCCACCTTTTGCAGAACTAAACCAGTCCTCTTACGATCATAATGCATAATGCATAATACATTTCAGTTCTCTTGGAATAAGCTCTTAATGTGGATTTATCTTTTTACGAAACTCCTCTCTTCTCAGGGTTAGTCATTTAGTGCATATTAAGTAAGTGCCTTATTGGTAATCAAATGTTTAAGTTAAACGATCGTCAGTGATCGCCTGCGTGCCGCTTTACTGTAGTGCTAGTTCTGAATGCAAATTATGAATATTGTAAAATCATCTGACAAAACGCAAAAATAATGTATATTCTAAAAAAAACTTATAACCATTATGTCGAAAGGGCAATTTCGTATTGTAAAGCATAAAAAATACTGAATTGTATCTCTTTCTCTCCTACGCACAAAATGAAACAGGTGAGGAAGTAAAATTTGTCCACTTCATAGTTAATATGCATCCCTCGTTTCTTTACCAAATGGTCACAAATGGAAACAACGCATAAGTCAACCCACCAACCAAAATAGGCGTACGGAAACTCAACGAATGTATTAAAAAGCAAATAACAATTGAGATGCGGTTGAGTTTGTAAAAATACTTTACACATTTAAAGCAGCCGGAGTGTTAACAGTTAACGGCGTAACTGTTACACAACAACGCCCATGAGGTAACGATTCCGATCTTATGACCGTGTTTTCTTATCAGACCACTGATAACGTTTTGTTGTGCTGCACCTTACGAGATCCTCCCCCGGCACATCCGTACTGCATCCAGATCAATAGCATTACGTTGCAAGTAAGGGGGCGGCAGAAGGAATAATCGGGTAGATTAGGAGTGTTTTTTCCTGGTTGATTATCAATCGGTCGGATGGTTTCTGCAGCGATAAGCATCGGTACCCTACCCCTGGGAGGGCAGAAGAATGTTCAAAGGTCCGTTTCTGATTACTCTGGACGTTGTACATTTGGGTGGGGACTTTATAATCGCTCAAATCCCAAGATTGCGTTTTCTTCCGACAATAATCTCCTTGTGGGGCCTAAACCAGGCTGAAGGTGCTAGTAGCCGTTCACATGTGGATGGTTTATCAGTATGATATTAATAGAATATTTGACACACAAACATACACACTAACCACGATTAATGCTTCTGACTGCAATCTCCGCGCGATATATATGGTGGCTTATCGTTATTTATATTTGTAATTAATGTTCAACTCACAAATAACAACTAACAGAAGGGGGCATGATGTTGACAGAAAATATCTAAATACCAACCCCGTACTGTAGCTCGATTTGTTCCCTTGCTTGGTGTGTCTTATCGTTTATCAGCTCACGCCCAAATAAATCCTCCTACGGGCACAAACGGACATTGATGTCGTCGTTTACCACCCCAATGTGAAGGAAAGCATTTTGTAGTACCATGTGTGAGGAAGGTTTAAATTTTAAATTCCAACTTAAACTATCATTCAAATGTTGAGGTTTTATATTTTAAATCGAACCCCTCAGGAAATCCTTATCTATATCATGTCTCTCCAGTGTGTTCTTCAATTCGAGACTCACTCTTTTACATACATTAATAATATTTATCGATTAGCAAACCATTCTCCTACTGTCCCCTACGGGTAACCCTTTGGCTTCTTCTTCAAGCCGACGTTTTTTTTCACGTTAATTTAATCGTTGTCAGTTTCCCTCCCATTCCTGCTCAATGGTTTCGGTAATTTGAAACGACGCGTAAACCTTGATATAATTATGCAACGAATTGCGTACTTACGGCGTTCCCGACGTGTCGAGGGGCTAGGTCGAATGCTTCCCCATCGCTAACGATCTATCTGGCCTAACCTACAGGTAGGTTGGTGGTGGTATTAGTTTTTTTTACAATTCGTCCGAGTGAACAGCTTACATTAAAGGGTCTGACAGATGCGTTAAGCGCAATTACGCTTGTATAGTACGGTAAAATAAAATACTTGAGCGAATGGGTCACACACAAAATGGTCGCAGTGCAAAAGGGAGGATTAAATGAGTTTTACGGCTAGCTGATACTACGGATATGCTAACCGAGACTAACGATGATATTCTGTTATCCTGTTATCTTCTGTCTGGCTTTCATAATCAGTCGCCTTAAGAGTTCCATTTTCTCTGCTGCTTACGACGATGAGTATTACCATCCACCGAGTGGTTGGTCAGTTGGTCCTTCCCGAGAGGTCGCTTATAATGGTACCGAACCAACGACGGACACATAACACAAAGCGAAGATGTGGCCCGTGTGTAAATGAGATAATATAATGGATTCTTGATTCAATTATGCTGCCCTCTCTTCTTTAACCAATTGAACCTGCTCAACCTCCTCCCCGGTGTCCGGACCACCCTTTTCTTCTTGCCCAACCCGGTCAATATGTATCGTGCACTGTGATTTCACTCTCCCTTTTTCAACGGCCCGCGCTATTACCACATCGAATTGAAAAAGGAGACGACGTTTGATAAGTGTCAACTTCGGTAGCATGGGAAAATGTTACCACCCGGGCAGTGCTGGACGCACTTCAAGCGAAGCCGATGGTCACGCCAGACCAGTAGCAGTTCGATGATCAGATGATGATGACCGGAATGCACCAAAGAAACCACACAAATAGTGGCCGGTTAAGTTGTTGGATTGATATTAATTAATTGACAATGGCTTTGACGTTCGGTCTTGGTCTTTTCCCACTGAGCGGACAAATGCGGGTAGAAAAGAAGTCCACTTAGCTCCGTCGATCATGTCCGGGTACTTGCGTAAACACGGCATTTACTTATTCACACACTTTCAGCGTCTCCGGATGTGCCTGTCTGGTATTTAAATGACTTTTAACTGGAGACATAATTCCGTTAGAATGTGCTTCCTTCTTTTTCCTTTAGGGAAGTTTTGGTTCAGCAATTATCAGCTCTTGTTAACCCAATCAACGGAATGTGGTTCGCTAAAATTTGCAATTTGAGGAAACATGAGGTGGAATCACATACGGATTTGTTTAAATTTAATGATGGTTAAAAATCAAGATCGCCCATTTTCATAGACCTAGGTGCTGCCTGGGTAGTTTGGTAGTTCATAGTTTGCCTTTTTAGTTTGTTACCAGTAAAAGCGGTTTCATTTCGTAACACGAAAAAAATATGTCGTGTTTGTACTCCTTACTCGATACACGAGTAACATAAGCATAGCGACAAACACAGCACTCCATACCCCCATGTTATCACCGAAGTAAAAAATACTACTTACAACGTTTACCGTTTTCGACGGCGTTTGTTAAGCAATATTTATAGTTAGTTGAGTCAGGAGAAAAGCGCAAGCAACACAGCGCAGAAGTGAAGTTTGTGAGGTAAAAAATTTGAATGATCAAAAAAACTGGGAAGATGATAATATCTTTAAATATTTCGCAGCAAGAATGAAGCTGGCCACCCATGGACCCCTGGTTGTAGTTGGTTTTAGCACGCACATGTCCGGCGTAAAAAAGTATGTCATGAAGAAACGAAGAGGCATGTCACACCCCTGGCCGGCCAGCATGTCAACGACACGAGTGTAACACTGTATTGTTGTTTGCCGGAGGGACAGGGTATTGACCTGAAATATTGTATCATTTGCCGCCTAGGAGTTGGGCGTATGTTGATAATGGGAAGCACTTGTAATGCTTGCCGAAGGCAGTCTCAACGCCATCGGAACGAAGATGGTGTACGTGGCCCCGCGAAAAACGTGTGTGTTTATAGAAATGCAACAGTAGTGATGTCTTCGTTTCCGGCGAGATGCCGCGTCTTCAAACTGGTGCACCTGCGCGGTGCAGTGAAGGAGTGGAGCGGTGGAAGTGAGATACCGCGCCGCAAAACTGGATTGTTTAGATAGTCTGCCTAACAGCGTTTAAAAATATAACCTGCTGAGAGGTATGGCATGCCGCATCAGAGGAATTTATCGGAGGCACAAATTCCAGGAATTGCAGCTCTGTTTAACGTTCGCAAAAGTATACAAAGGAGCAGGGAAAGAGAATGTTACAGACGGATATGTTCAGCACATTTTCTTCTTCCTCTCGAACACATCATCCAAGCCGGCATCAGTTTTCAGCGCAAACGCGTGTATCGTACGATTGGACGAGGCTCCCTGCCTGACGCGTGGTTGCTACGATGGAGTGAAAAAATGGTACAGTGAACATGGTGCGATGGTTTCAATCTCGTTTCACAGCCGCACGTAGGAGGCACCAGATAAATTGTCCTCATTACTGATTTGCGGTAATCGTAAGTAAAAAATGTTACACACATTTTTCAACTATGGGAAATAGTTTTCCTTCTCACAATAATTAGCATCTTAACTGCACAGTTCCAGCTTCCTTTCTTCACTATTGTTATCCTGAATGTTTTTATTCAGCCGGCTGCTAATTTTCTATCACACCACAAACTTACCGAGTGCCTTCATGTAGTCATCGAATCCCTCCGACTTCTCCATCTTGTACTTCTTTCCTTCGAAAACGGCCATTGCGATCTTAGAGGTATGTACGGGTGTTCAAAGGGACGAGAATGCGATACACAACCACTCGGTTTACCGGATTTTAGCAAACTGCACGCTAGACCGGCGTCGCATTGCGTTTTTATAGCTGCACGCCGGGCGGCTCTAAAGACACTGACAGCAGTGTTGCCTGTACGGTCCAAACAATCACCATTGATCAAGGTTAATTGAACAAACTTCAAACACCTTGGTCACGATTTGAAATAACGACAGAAATTGCCAATTTGTACAACTTTGTACAAAAAAAGGATAATTGTGGATGAAATGACATGGAGATGCAGAACTTAAAATAACTCAAGCTGCAAATGAATAATAACTTTATGGTTGTTGACCTGATTTGGAGATGTAATTCTTTAAATAAAAGGTCTCTTTCAAGACGGACATCATTGTTCAAAGGAAGATTTTTCCATTTTTTCTAGTGTTTTAGAAAACTTTGTGAGTGGGAAAGAGACAAAACTACTTTCAGTGGAAAGGTTCGTCAAAGACACTAACCGGACGCACGTTTTTAGCGTTTCAACTGGTTATATGGCCCCGAAGGATTTACGCGATTTGTAGATTTATGGTTCCGGCCAACCTTATCGCTTGTATCAAGTGACGCTGTGCGATACTATCTAATCCAGTTGCTAGATAATATCCATTGGAAAATAAAAAGGAGAAGAAATAAAAAAATCCTCATTTTGGTGCATCAAGATCAAGAGTTTACAATCGCCGTCAAACTAATCATGTACGGTGGACTTTGCTCGGAATTATTGTAGATAGGAACACGAGTACGCTTATGCGTTGAGCAATGCGTTTTCTTGATTCGGTATGCTACACTCAAACCAAAACAGAAACGTGTTCAAAACAATAGTCATAATACGATTGAGTTTATAAACCTCTTTTTAAAATAATCTCTATGATTTGTAGCAAATTTAATATATGTACCAAAGCCAAATACTACGAGTAGTTAAATATAGCAAGGAAGCTCTATAATTTATACACGTATGTTTGGAATCATTATTTCATTAGGCTCGTAATTCATTAGGCAAACCTGTGCATGAAGATGAATTGATACAACTAATTCAGTTGTATATTATTCAAAAGTAAAATTATTTATTTTTAATTTTCTTCTTATTTGAATAGGAGTAGAATATCTTATTCTTTGTAAGATTATTGTATTAAAAATCAATCATACAAAAATAAAACATTACATTCAGCAATGCCCAAAAATTATCTCTTAGAACAATTTCAAATCAAGACACACACATTACACATTCCTATTCATTGTAGTCAGTGGCGGATTTAACGGAGGGAGAATTTAGCGGCCGGGGGAGCCCCGAGCTTGCAAGGGGCCCCGAACCTTCAGCGGCCAAGTTTGTAAAATTTATACTTAAACAAATAATCGATAGAATTCATTAATTTGCTCTTATGATCGACAAGTAATAAATGGTAACTGGTCAATAGTGCATTTTACTGTATCCTATAAAAGTTAATGCTAAGAACCATAATAAAATAAAGACAGTTTGGTCCGGTATATAATCAGAGTTGAAGAGTAACAGAAGATAAAATTTTTATAGTTTATTAATTGTAAACAAGCATGTATTTGCATCAAAACAACAAAATTTTGGAATATATCAAGCATAAGAATAAAATAATGCGAATGAAAAACTTAAACAATTTCAATGTAAGCAATGCGTTTGTTCTGCATACCATTTTTAATAAAAATTCTTTATTGCATAAGACTTGTTATACAACATATAGATAGAACTTCGAGGAGTCAGCCAGAAAACTTTTTGATGATAAAATAATATCTAACATTGATTTTATTGAAAAGCATATAAACAAGACGAACATCTGTTACTTTTTACGGTAGTGCGGGGGCCCCATTCATTTTACCGCTTAGGGCCCCCAAGAGTGTAAATCCGCCACTGATTGTAGTTGAGAAAAACGTAAACTGTTTTCAGTCTAACCAAATATGTTTTATCAAAGACGACTTGGAGGAAATCTTTAATGAGGATTAATCATACAAATGCCTTATTTTAAATTTATGCTATAAAACAACCGAGAAGTGCAATATGTTCAAAAGTGTTTTCATTTATGGCACCGCACGCTCATAAAGCAACTAACCAATTCCTTTAAATTTTCCGTTGTTTTCGTCAGCTTGGTATTTTCCGGTAATCTGAGCTATCAATGTAAAGTCGCTCAACGTTTCAGCTCTTCTCAACGTAACCGTAAGGACTCCGATCTAATTTGTCATTCATGTTTGCCCAGAACTGATGAATAATGTATTTGATCGGTCGAGGTTATAAATACTGTATCCGGAATCGTTGGCAATCATCCTTTCTGCGACGCCGGAACAATATAAGGAGTCTAAAAATAAGTTTCCAAAAATATATCCG
The DNA here is from genome assembly GCF_943734765.1 of Anopheles ziemanni. Taxonomy (NCBI): domain Eukaryota; kingdom Metazoa; phylum Arthropoda; class Insecta; order Diptera; family Culicidae; genus Anopheles; species Anopheles ziemanni. The sequence goes on along the minus strand of NC_080706.1, from coordinate 45,464,334 downwards.
GAAGATGCCCTCCGTCCTTGCTATGCTGAGGCTGAGAGCGAGGCTGGGCAATCGGATATATTGCTTGCACGGTTGAACGCCTTTACTCCCATTCATATCTTATCCCCTCTCGCACTGAGCGCCGTTTGCCCTCGCGGGCTGCTGTCGGTACGCCAAGTCAGAAGTGTGCCCATTATCGGATGCCCTTTGGCCGGTTGCCCAAGGTGTGGTAGGTTGGCACGGGTAGGGCTTATCGATTTTTTCGTTCGGATTCACCTGCATTGGCTGAAGGGTAAGTTGCCGTTCGATTCTTCTGAGCGGCTTTGATCCGATAAGAAAATCCTAGCCACCACCCGTAGAGGTTGAGATAAGATGATAAGCCATAGGGCCAGCCAGTTCCAGTTCGGGACCGACACTTCGGTGAGCATTAGGAATGTCTCATGGGAGTTTTCGTTTTTTTGTTTATCATGTTCTGCTAAAGAACGAAAAAAAGGCTCCCTATAATATCCTCGATGGAAGTGTGGCACAGAAACGTAATCCCAAGGAAACTAAAATGGGCAAACACTCAAAGTTTTATGCACCTAGTTGTTTTTGTTGCTGTTGTTGACCGCACCATGACCTTCTGTTGATGGCTTTAGGCATACACTTCGCGTGGGAATATTTTTTCCCCATTGGAAACTTTTCTTCGCGCGATGAAAAAGTTTCCACACACTTGATAATGATACCATTCAGGGATGTAAAATGAAGGAATGAAGGAACGCAGAGCCGAGGGGTTTGACGTTGTAGCACAGCTGGACTGGAAAAGGTGTACGAAAAGTCAGGTCAAGTAAACAATCGCGCCCAAACAAACCACCCGTTTCGCTATGGACGATATAATATGGTGCCATTGCGAGGACCGCAAGGTGCAGCAAACATCAGCAACGACAACATCTGGGATACAAAGTGCTGACTGTACATCGACTTGCGCTCTAGGGCAGGTTCCTTGTTAGGTCAAAGGGTTAGGGTTTGTTGAAAACTTCTGGCATATACCCTTCGGTTGATGGTTGGCATTCCTAGGGTTTTGTCCCGTTTGTGCTTTCCAAACGGACAACATAGCCTCGGAACGGACTTTTGAATTCACCTTTTGCTTAGCACAAGATGGACGAAAAAAAACCCATATCCAAATCCGTTGAAGAGATTGGGAATTGTACCTTCGTTGGGTCCGCCGAGGGGTGGGTGGGTGTATAGGTAGTAAAATGTATCCGCCCTTGTCCTCCCACCTAAATGTTTGAGTTTGAAAGGAATGAAGCTTACGCGCTGGATGATGGTTCAAGAATCGCTTGAAGTAAACAGAATAAGAAACAGAATTAAGATCATAAAACCATCCTAATAGAATCCTTGAATAGATCATTCTACCGACATAATTTCTAAAAAAAAAATGATTATCATAATTTTGAATTTTTTTATAAAACAACCGTGAATGAGATAACATCGATCATCATCAAACATACGCCATGAACCAAAAACAACTTAGCAAAACACTGACAAGAGCGCTACTATTATTATTGAATCTTACAAGACCTTTCTGAAGTAGTTGCGGCCTCATATTTTTATTTGAACTTCAGTTTGATTCCATGTATTTTATTTTTTGTTATCTCAAAATGGTCCTTTTGTTGATAATTTCCCATAAATTTTGTACTGTAGAATTGAGCTATTGATTGCAAATAGTGATAATGTAGAATTTCTGCAATTGAAATTTACGGAAAGTCTTAAAACTTCAAATAACACGGAACGTGTTTATTACATAAACGTACACATACACATAATGTCTTGAGAACTGTATATTTATGTCACGTCGGTCTGATTTTTCTTGGTTGAAAAAAGTGTGTTTATCTCTTGTTATTGTAATCTTATTATTTATTTTCAATGCAGAAAGGAAACCAAAGGATTATTAGCGATCCTTTATCAGATTGTTATCATTAAACTTATTTTTGTTTAGTTTATTTTGCAACAGTTTCCTCTACATGCGCGAGGATTACGGAGCGAACGTGAAAAGGGTGAAAAAGTTTCGAAAAAAACACACCATACACACACAAACCAGGAAGAACGTTAACCGAAGTGGAAAAACGTACCACCCCATTATCACGCAGCGCCGAGTACCCAGCGGTAGTAACCCGTACGTACGAGTCGGAGTTTTTCCACCGAATGATGCCATAAAATATGTAAACAGTGGTGCTTTATTTCCTGTCTGGGACCGTTCCAGGACCAACCTCAAAAGGTTCACCATCGCCGTCATCGTTGTTGTTGTTCTTTTCTACCTATGTAATTCTCTCTTCGACATCCGCACCACCCACACACACACACACACTGGGCACCGGGCACCAGGCGTCTCCTCTTTCCCAATGATGCCAATGGATGGCGCTAGGTCCACAACATAGTCCCTCCGGGAAGAGGGGGGAGGGAATAAGGCCCACCTGGGTTCTTCGAAAACTTCCAACCGCTCCCCACCGCCCTACCACTCCCACACAACATACACTTTTCCTCGCCACTCGGTCCACGATCGGACTGTCGAAGCATTTCCTTCTTTCCATCACTTGCTCTCTCGGCAACGATTTTCACGTTTTCCTCCGCTCTCTCGCTCGCACTCTACCAAGCTTCTCCAATGTTTTGCCAGACGACTGGTCGCGCTTGTCGTGCTCCTTTTTGCATTGGTATATGTAGGCCAAAAGTGCATCCGTGTGTAGCCGAAGTCTCGGGCGAGCGTGCAATGTGTCTCGTGACCTACCAAACAAAAGCGAACCATCGTTCGCGGAGTGAGCGGACGGGAGGTCGGAACCGGAATGCACCAGCTCAGGGGAGACGGAGAAGGTGGAGAAGGGCTTTTTCCGACGTTTCGCGAACTGTTAGGGAATTTTCCCCTTGCCGAACCACAGTCTTCTCCGAAAGGATCCGAACTGAGTTTTGAGTTCGGGTGTTCGAAAATCCGTTCGGTGTTTCGAAACGGCGAGACGTCGCCTTTGAACGACTTCATCTTGAGCACATTGTAACGGTCGAAGTGAATTCCCGCGCTTTCTGGAGTATGAACCCCCTCGACGGTCGTTTCGATAGGCATATTGATTGGAGCAGCTTCGAGCACGAGCTCCTTCCTACCAACGTCTCAAACAAATTTTTTCTCTGTGTATGATCTTGAGTTTCCCTTAATCTGAAGTGGAACGACCTAGCTAGTGTTGGGGGTGGAAGGTTCTTTGGAAATGGAATAGGGAACTGGTAGAAGAGCTGAACTTTATGACCTGACGCTTTCTCTTTTTTCCACTGGATTACAGCGGGGATTTTTCTAATGAACGTGAAACCTTGAAATTTAAAGGCTTCCCCCATCGATTCCCGTGTTGGCCACTATTAATAAAAATTGTGCTGTATTTCCTCAACCAGGAGGAGAAAGGTAATCAATATCCATATGTTTCGTATTTACCTACTTGATCCTCAAAAGCAAGCAACGTTTAACCAGCAGTGTTAAAAATACATAAACATAAAAATTGTTTGTAAAAGTTTTTACACGGGGTGTAGAAATATGCATTGTGGAAAAGTATTTGAAACATTACATTAATGATTCAATGTTTTGTGGGAGTAGTATTTAATGTTTTGTGTCTTAAATTGATGGAAAAATAAACAAAAGTAGTGTGTGCTCTATAAATATGTAAATGTAGATAATAGAATATAAAACAAATTTTGATTAAACCTAGCATCTGAATTAGTTATTCCTATTTTCATTTGTTTGGTTTTGTTCTTTAAACCTGTTTATATACGACGAGGAAAAAATATAATACATATTACATTTTCAATGCTTTTGTTAAAGTTGTTAGATGTCTTTGAATATTTTAAATACGAATCCAATAAAAGTGTAAATACTACCCTCAGAAGAGATGAAGATATGAGAAATCTAGGGATATTTTAAAATGTCGCCGTTTAAAGAGCATATTTATTAATTCGAAAATTGTTCATCACTTTTCCATTTCAACTCTACCTTGTGTTGTAAAATGTTCCGTGCTCCTAAAGCGACGTATCTTAAGCACGAACCTGCACGATTTATCCAACAACTGCTTTTTTCCTGGCTCAAGAAATGCACATTTGAAAACATTTCGCCTGATCATTTCAAGGACGAAATGGGGAATTGAATTCCCCCCCTCCCCCTCCCCCGCGCCCAAATCATCCTTCTTGCAAAGGAGCTTTCGGGGTGCGAGAGGGTGTGGGCAAAGGCCAGGGGGTGAGGGACTGCGGCATCGTTCGCGGATGTCGTTTGAGTTACAGACCGAGCAGGCTTCAGTGGCATGTTTTCACCTTCACCTAATTTCTGGTCGCGTTTTTCACGTGCACCCCGCCGTTACTTCTCGCACCTCTCCGCTCGGGCCCGCTATTCCCCTTTCAACTCAAGCCCTTCACGGGAAAGGGAAAAAGGTGCATGAACCTTCTGTGTGTGTTCTTTCCATGAGAGGGAGATAGAGCTAGAAGAGCCTTCCCATAGCGAACACAGAGCAGGATGCAATGGGGAAACCAAATCCATTCGCTTTCGAACAGGTAGAGAGGATTCCGCCGAGCGTTGCCCAGCATGTGCTTCGGTGAAGTGGTCGACCGGGAGCTTGTCCCGGTAGTCGATGGGGCACGTTTAGCCTTTGTGGACGGCTGGAATGAGGGGGGTGTTGGATGCGGGAGTATAAACCTCGGTATCTGGAGCACATCCATTCCTGAGATATGGGAGCCTTTTCGGGCTCGGCTGGTGAAGCAAGCACGAAGCCAGGATGAACGAAGCAAGGAGTTTGCAGGTGCACAAAAGAGAGAAAGAGAGAAAGAGAGAAAGAGAGAGAGAGAGAGAGAGAGAGAGAGAGAGAGAGAGAGCAAGAGACATGGGAGGAAGCGAGAAAAAATATCGGACGAACCCGTTTTTCCACGTGCAGGAGATTTATGGAGCAGTTGCTTCGGCGCTGCACACGTGTGAAAAACAAGGAAAGAGCGAACGAAAGAGACACGGCACGCGGGAAACGGGCGACGGAAACGGTCGTAATCCCGAACGGAGCACTAGAGCAGGACACAAAAGGGAACCGGACGGAAGTTCGAAATTCGAAAATTGCGCACGCAGTTGTAGGTTTTTGAACTCTTCGCCCCAGCACCGGGGAGGCAGGGCTGTTGGACGGAAAGCGGGGAGGTTCGGCGGGAACTGGCCCTTTCCGGGGCCGAGGGGATGTTCTGTTGTTGGATGGTTGGACCAAACATCGTCCGTAACGAAAACAAAAAAAAATAGAATGCACAGGAGAAAGGGAAACATTCCAACCATCCTTTCCCGCCTTGCCATCGTCAACAGCTGCGAGCGGTTGATGCTTTTCCGCGTGGTTCTTCGGGCTCGGCGTGTACTGCACGGGCGCTTCGGGTGAATCGGGGAAAGCCGAGGGGCTTCCGAGTGCACCGCCGTCACCAGTTTGGGCCGTGGCGGGCTACGGTCGGGCAAAGGCAGCGGCAGAAGCAACAGCAACATCGCCCAAGAAGGACACACCAGTGAGCATCGGAAAGCGCGCCGGAACTAGCGGCAGAGCAGCACGGCAATACGTTCGTCGGGGGTTCATCAAGCCGATCGGGTGCATAGGCACGGTTGTGCAAGTGCAACGCGGACAGAAGAGGTGCAACACCGTACGGCGCTACGAGGAAAAGGCTGCCGCCGGCGGGGAGGCGCTGGTACCGAGAGCCCTGGAGTGCCGCTGGAGGCCTCAGGATCCCCGCTTCACCAAAAAAGGCTCGAGGCTCCCCCAAAAAATCCCGAAAGCCCAATCGGGATCGGAATCAGGATCGGGTCCGGATCGGGTCCGTTTCGTCGTGATCTTTTGTGGGGACAGGCGAGGGACGAGGCGCGTTGTGAGCCCCCAAACCCAACGAGGCGTGGAGAAGGCAGGCGCGGGCTTTTATTCCGGGACGGGCGTGCAGCCTAGACGTCGACGACGACGGGGTCCTCACTAAGACTACGGCTGCGAGGGTGACCGTATCGTCGTCGTTGTCGTTTGTTGCGAGTCAGAGAGATCGGATCGGTGCTGGTGGTGCTGGACCTCGCCACTCCCACTGTGGTGGCACACTGGTGCACTGGTGTCTCAGCTGACGACTATCCCGTGTGCATTGCTTGCCCCCGCTCCCCTTGGGCCCAGGCCACTGCGCGCTTTGGAGTTTGTTTGTGTGGTCACAGGTTAGTCGGTGCGTTCCACCGGACGTGCTGGTCAGTTACGTCCAGTCCCTTGCCATCGTCACATCGCTCACCGAAGCAACGGCAGAAGAACGGAAGAACCAGCTGCACCCTCAGCAGCAGGTGTTGCGGAACCGGAATTACAGACGTTGTCCGTGGAGTTCTGGAAGATTGGAACCGACGTCTCCGAAACAACCAACACCTAAGAGTTACCGAGGCTCGGTGGTAGGTGGGACACAAACACACATCGCACATCCTCCTGCCAGCCTCCGATGGCTGCAGGCTGGCATGCCGCAGAAAATAGGTCAAAACTAGGCCAAACCGTGCCATCGCGAGGAACCGAACCGAGCTCATGCAACTGGCGCGGACCCTTTTTTGCTGCAGAATCGCCCCCACAAGCATTCGGTGTTAAGTGTATGCGTGTCTGTATGTGTGTGTATGTGTATAGTTCTTTTAGGCTGCTATTTTCCGTTCCTTCCCACGAGGACACATATTTGAAGAACTCCAGCCTGGTTATCCACGAGCAGAATCCTCCGTGTGGCTCACAATCGGTGTTTGGTGTTCTGAGGTGCTTCTGAGTTCTGAAATGGTTACTAACGCGTGCGATATCTGTTGTCGAGCTAGTTTTGCTGTTCGTTCGTCAGTGTACTGGTGATTGTTTCGTGTCCCTATATCAATGTGTGTTACGCGCGCGGAAAGAGTTTCGAGGTTTTCGCGATCCTCGACCGTTTGGTGCTGCAGAAATTGAGCCTTCGAGCGAAGAGAACGAATTAACTTAGTGGATCACGGCTTATGTGCGAAACGGAGAGTGTTGAACAAAAATTTCGGCTAGGTGTGTGTCTGTGTGTGAGCGGTTTTTGAGGGACTCCCTCCCGGGCGGTGTGTTACCGTGTTTGTCCGGAGGGTGAGCGTTTAAGATGAACCTCGGAAGGTCCGGAGCTCCGGAGCGGTTCGCGGATCGATCGCAGCGTACCCTCGCCGTGGCGTCGATCAGTGGCACTTGCAGGCCAGTCCCTGCCCGCAAGTTCCGTGCCCAGCTGTGAAGCGGCCCAGTCCAGTCCTTCGCCCACCGAAACAAACAGGTCGATGCGCTTCCCGTGCCCCTCGTGGTCGTTGCTGCAGGTTGCCGCGGTGTGCGGTGGTGCATGAGAGAGGAAGTGCCCTTGCCCTATTACCCGTACCCGCTGCCCGCCGGCCCGATGGAGCTGGGAGGGGAAGTGTTTACGATGGGCCTCGCCCTCAAGCTGCAGAAGGTGCCCCCGGGGTCGACGGTCGACTTCAGCGACTTCCGCCGGGAAAACTCCAACACGGCCGCCTTCGTCAGCGACTGGGATAGCTATCAGGTGAGTTCGCTCGTCCTGGGAGAGCAGCGGAGAGGAAAGAAAAAAAACGCACCTCAGTCGGAACCCGCTCCATCTGCATTCCGCCTCACGGTGCAAACGAAATAAAATGGTCAATAAAAAAATATGCCAGCATTATGGTGACCCCATTCTCGACATCTTAGCCTAGCGGTGGTGGGGGTTTGGCGGGGAGGAAGTGGTAGTACGGTTTATGCATTATTATCCGTTTATTGATTGAAAATTATTATCGACATCTACATACGCATTCCAATGCACCTGGACCGGATGCAGTTAAAACGGGGTCGACTCGTTTGGAGTGAATACCAAGCCGTGCGCATGTATACGTTTCGTGTCCTGTATGTGTGTGTATGTATGTATGTGTGTTTGTGTATCCTGTGTGCTTCGAGCGTTGAGCGTAACGTGTTTGTTTGGACCAACCGAGCAAGCAATCACAGGCGAAACACGGATATATGCCGGACGCCCACATCGGTACTACGGTAGGGCTCGGGGTTCGAACGATGCTGGCCTCCCATATGCGGCTGGTCTCGGTCTGGGGCAGCTCATCAAGGGAATGCCCCACCTTTTATGATTGAAACGCCAGGTGAAGTTGATGAATGTGGGACTGGATTTTTATGCACTCATATGCCACCGATAGCTACAGCTTGCTGGTTTACAGCTGTACAAGTGTAGATGTTTGTGTATGTGTATGTGTTTCTGGGAGGGGGTGGGAAGGTTGTAATGATGGTGTACAGCGAAACCTCAGCCCGGCCATCGCATGGCCGGAGTGCTGGAACTGACTCCGATGATTTGTATTTTCACTATCTCTTTCGATGACCCGCGTCTCACCGCCGTCTCACCAGATGGTTTCACCGATCAATCAGGTGTGAAAATGGGAAAATACTAGTTCTTTTTCTTGTGTTTGTAGCTAAATAACAGTAACCCTGCGCCGATTTTCGGGCCAACTATGCTGTGCTCGAGATACGACTGTTTGAATGATGAACATTTTATATTCGAAAGTAGACAAACTAACGATATGTGGGCATGTGAGTTGCAAAATACCGTATTTTTCCGTGTATAACGACCCCTTTTTAGTTCAACAAAGGCCAAAGTCAGATTAAAGGAGTCGTTATACACGGGTAGTAATTTTTCGATTCTAGCTTTATAGCTTACCGGTCGATTTACATTTGGACGTTTCGAGACTTTCTTAACAACTTTGTGTATGACAGGTTTGTTGACAACTGATTGATTTTTTACTGATTCTTGGTATTCGCCTTCAAAATCACGCAATTTAAGCAACAAGCAAAGAGAATTTCGTATAAATTCAGTTTGAAGTTAAAAGTGATTGAATACGCAAAGTGAATGGAAATCTTGCGGCATAGAAGCATTTTGGATCACGTCTAAGCAGATCAACGATCATACAGTGAAGGTCTTTAAAACAGGATTACAATTGTTAAAATAGGTGAAAATAGAAAAAGTGTTTTTTTTTCATCAACATTGAATAATTTTTAAGAGAGTTCTTTATGCACGGAAAAATATGGTACATATTTAAAACAGATTTCTAGCACAGTCTATTTAGAATTTTAAGTTTTATCGTATAGCTAATACCCCGGCAGCCGAGCGGTAGCGCCGGTTAGAAAATCGGCCCATGATCTCAACCACCTCGACGACGTGGGTTCGAATCTCAACCGAGACCGGACCCTCCCCTGTACGAGAGGACTGACTATCCACGTACAACAGGGAAACAAGTCTCGTAAGCCCTTAACGGGCAGGCATGACTTAAGAGGTCGTTACGCCAAGAAGAAGAAGAAGAAGATTCTCTTTGATCATGGTTGAGGACGGTTACTTCAAGGTTACGAAGCCGCACATAAAAATTGTTTTTGAATGATTAATGCAATTTGTTATTGGTAAACTGTAGCCAGAGCAGTTTTTCTGGGGAACTTTCGAAAACTAATGTTGGTACAGTTAAGTATTTTTTACGAAAAGAATCATGTTGCATTTGTGTACGATTTTCAACCATTAATTAAATAGTAGCACGAATGTGGCTTAACAAATAAAAACAAACGCCAACTTTAGGTTTCGAGCAGTACGCCAAGCACGTGACGAAAATCGTTGAAGTAAACGTGAAAAATCCCCGCACTCACTCTGTGGTCTCGCAGTTGCACAAGTTACTGCCGAATCAAGCACAAACCGCAAAAGCATCGGTGAATAAATAAATGCCATTAAAAACTTCCACGGGCGTCTTTCGCCGTTGCGGGCCAACGAATGGGCGTCTTTAAGTCTCAGACCAACCATTTTCACCTACCTGTCGCCATTACCTACCTCGGCCCGGGGAAAACACACGGCCGTACACCGTTTCGAAGGGGGTGGGGTGGCGGAGGGGGGGGGGGGAGGGAGGAGAACTGAGCTGCGTCGGTGTGAGTGTGAGTGAGTTCACTCCGAAAGTCCATTTGTAAAAGAGACAGCAAATCGGTGGGAAGGCAAAAGGGATGACTCAATGTGTACGCGTGTGTGTGTGTGTGGGGCCTATCCTGGAGGGACGCGCAGGCAAAACCGACGAAATTAGGTCACCGCTAATTGGAATGTAGTTTTCCGTCTTGAAGGACATTTGGGTTGTGATTTGCCCATCGCGCTGCTTTTCCGATTACATTCCGGTGGCGTTTCTTGCCAGCCCTTCCCTTGGTTCCCCAGTTCCGGGGCCCATACGATTTTCCTATCCGCGATTTTCCTGTCCTTTCCGGGAAGTGGGAGAATTTTTCCCCCTCTCAGGTAAGGGTAGGAAGCAGTCGAAAGCGAAAGGATGGAGAAGGGGGGGAAGTGGTAAGCGAGCGAAGAATTGTACCACCAAGGCGCCAAGAATAGGTCCGTAAACAGCCGTGCAGCGGTGCCGAGCCGGAAGCGGACGGAGCAGAATTGATGTTGCTGTTGTTGCCGAGCAGCGATTATTATTTCCGCTGGGAAGTCGTACAGATTTCCTGCAGCGATACGGCACCGATGATGTGCCACATCACTAACACACGGGCACGGCCGGCCAACGGTGGCGGTGAGGCAGGGGCGGGCGGCTCGGTACGTCGATTAGTCGATGGCAACGGTACGGGTTTATCCCGGGTTTTGTGGGGCGCACTCTTGGGACGCAATAAATGATCGAACGGGAAGGATATTTTTATGCGCCCGATGGAATGTACGTCGATCAATTGTCCGCGCTACGCTGGGAGTTCCGTAAAGCATGATTAATTTGTTGTCCTTTCAAACGAAGAGACGAAGCCAAACAAAGACAAAACAGAAAGAGGGTTGATGCGGATAGCAACCGTAAAACTCTTGCATCATTTGGGTTGCTCTAATATGTTATGTCTTTACCAAGAGGGAATAGCAAAAGGAAAACTGTTATCGCGGGTAGAAGTTATCCAACAGTATCATTGTTTCAGAACTAATTTTTAATTCAACATTATTTATTCATTTCACTTTCTTTGATTAGTAAAAATCTCAAATTCACGAAAGAGATCATTATTCCTAGGTATTGTATCAAAAACATATTCATATAATTTAACGAAACAATCAGGTATCAGGATGTTTTTGAATCAAATTGTATTTCAAACCATACTACAACGGGTGTTATCATGTTGATGTTATGTTATTTCAAGCCCATTTGCTAATGCCTACCGTTTTTACTGCTACAATTCTTATTTGTTTACTATTTGTCTTAGGTGCTATCATAGTTTAATAACTGCTGTATCATCCATCCATTTTAGGTAAACGATACTGCTTGACTAGTAAACATCACGCAGGTAGCTAAAATCGCGCTAGGAATAACTAGTGCAAAGATATATAAAATATGAATGCACCTGAACTTGGCAGCGAAAGTCGAGGCGTAACAATCGATCGACGACGTTGAGACGACGGTGACGACGGAGTGACGTGGTTCGGACTCGTAGCTTGATTTATTCATGGTCGACGGAAACCACGAAGCTTTGAACTACGCAATCGTTCCCTGGCATTGGAAACGGATTTCGCCGAATGCTACGATAAAGTAGTAGGAATTGGGGAGCTGGGGTATAGTTCTGCGGAAAACTTTTCGACACCGCAGTGACACGGTTCAAGATTTTCCGTAAGTGGAAAACAACATTTAGCGATGCGTTTGGCCGTCGGCATATAGGGAAGCCGCGACGTAACCATGGCTGGTTACGTAATCGTTACCTGACGGTAAAAATCGTGCCAGGGCGCGTCAAACGTCAAAGAAGTAACACACGCACACACACACATACATATGAAAACTGTTTATCCCCTTCTCATTTACTGCTTCGCGCTTTTCCGGGCGGAAAACTCCACGAGTTTGAGACAGAGCGCGAAAAACGAAGCCAAAACGGTTCCCATGGTGGATGTCTGTCAATTACCGGAAATGCAGACCGATTCACCTAGCAAAGCTAACGATACATCAAGGATTCTTCATGCAACTCCACACTGAAACGGTGGCCATCAGTCGATCTGCCCGAATGGAGCAGCTAGGCGATGAGAAAACTGCTCGAAACGAACGAATTGTGTTTGCTCTGGTTTACCACATGGGGTAGATTTTTCGTTTGAAATATTTTCATTTGCCAGGTTGACTAAAAATCCTTCCTTCCAACTTCACTCTGCCGGTACTCTTTCCATCTTATCTGCTATTTCCGGAACTTCAGGCACTTCGAGCAAATAGTTTGTTTAGCCTTGAAGGGGTAAGATAACCTCAAGGCAAGTTGGTGGAATGAAGTGTTCAAGCGATAGTAAAACGTGAAAGATTTCTTAGAAGTTACTATCATAAACATTGAAATTGAATTATTGCTGCTGCATGTAGGCGAAATGTGCCTCAATTTTTGCAACATAAATTCAACAACGTCCCAAAATATCACTACCATTGTAGCATTTCGGTTCGCAAACGATCGTGGGCTGTTTCGCTCACGCGTCGGGAAGCATAATTACTGCTCCAATCCAGACGATAATTGAACGACTACCGATAAATCACTCTCCAAAGCCTTCGGATCCGCTTTAGGGGTATTATTGAAATTTAAAATTCAGCAATCATCACCAACCGATACGGAAGCATGGCTGAATGTGTGCCGGTGGTTTCATTTCTTTCCCATCACCGTGGGGCGGAATGCTTTTCACCCTAAACGGAAGCAAGAAACTGCAAAGAGCGCTCCTAGTCCGGAGCGTTGCATTGCCTTGCAGCAGCGAAGAATTCGATCGAATCGGTCACAAATCGGTTTCGATCGGTCGTACAACCCTCAGGATGCATCCCCCACTGTGGTGTGGGAGATGACATGTGAACGGAGGGAATGGGGTGGAAAGGTATTGATGGGAGAATTATGCAAAATTTATGCGGCATCATTCGCATTGCGGGCTGTCCGCTGAGGCGCTGCGGCGTCGGTCACGAGGAATTCGTGTGCAGAAAATCGGCCACAACTCGACGGAGGCCAAAGAAAGGAAATAAGGAAATAAGGTAGGATACGGCGGGGTACTGAGATACCGAAGAAATGATAGAGAGGATGAGCGGTCATTGGGAAAGAAGAAAAGGAAAGCGACGAGATGCAGTACGGAAAAGTATTGCAAATGCCTCGGTTTCGTCTTCGTTGTTTTTTGCGTGCAACCACAATGTTGATCGAACTTGCCGAAGTACTTTAACACATTATCGATCTTCATTCCGGCAGCAGAACCACGGTAGAATAATGATTCGTTAGTTATTTGTTTCGAGGCTCAGCGAACAGGCTTCCATGGCAGACGGCGCTAGCCCAAGGGAAGATGGCCGATTTTATCGCGCAAAAAGCGTGCTTGCTTCAAAGTTTGTTCGAATCGACTTCTTCGGTTAAATGAAGGATTGTAATCGAGCTCTCAGCACCATACACTTTCGGAAGCTACATTGTAAGTTGAAGTAAGGGGGGAGAGGCGTTTGAGCGAGCTGAAATTGTTCGAATGGACGCAAGAGATAAATTGTCCGCGATAAGTGCTATGTGTCGCAGAACCCAACCTAGTGGATAGTAATGAGCTACTGCTGTACTTCCTAGGTTTGCAAGCATGATTACTATCGATTTCATTGAAAGCAATTGGCAGTTGGCAGTAGTTGTAGTTTTGAACTTTTTAGATTTTTTCGATCTAGTACCATCAACCCTGGAGGAAACAATGTGACAAACGCCATTGATGTTATCCAATCTTATGTACTTAATATCACATCCAAAATCACACTATCGGTCATAAATTTAGTTGAGTTAACTTAAGTAATGTTAACTTTACTTCCAGTAAATAATGTATGTTAATGTTAAACGAAGTTAGTGTGATATGAGACTTTGCGTTTTGACGTTTAATATGTTCGTTATTTTACGTAGCAATTGTTAACAAAAGTGTTTTACACAATTCAATTAATATGGTTCTATTAATTCTAATCAACAACAGATAAGCAACGATATATAAAAATGTTTCCTTTTAATCTAAATGATCGAACTGTTTAGCTCTTTCAAAGCTGGTTTATTCCAGATGTTGTTACTAATCATTATTTTTTTATTTTAAAATTATGTGACAAAAAGTTTTGAATTTGATTCAAGTTTTAATTGTTCATTGGAATAAAAATATAAGTGAAGTACATCAATTGATTATTCTTTTTGAAGATCAATATTAATAGCTTCTGTATTAAAAATTTGATAGTGAGAGTAGAAATATTATTATCATTATCAGCCTATAAATATTACGAATATTTGAACGGTTGAACTATCTCCGTTTAATAATTTTCGTGCTGCTTTACTTTTGCGATGTTTTCGAAGTTTGATGTTTTTTTCGGCTTGAACCTTGTTTGACGTTTGAATAGTCCAACATTGACACTCGTGGGATAGGTTTCGATATTTCTGTTTTTAATTTAAAAACTATAGTTTCCAGTAACAACAACCACTTTTCAATGGGCTTGTGTTTTAGCATCTTCTGGCAAGCGAACTTTTATAACGCGCTCCAAGCAATCAAGTTCGCCAGCCTGCACTCGAGCGATGGCAAACAAATTTAAATTTTTATCCGGCATCCATTCGATCTGTTTTGATGGCGCTGGACGACCGTGGAACCGGTAAAAGTTTTATCCAATCTGCGAATGGGTAGCCCTTCGTTCAGCAGAGCAGTTTTCGTGTCCGAGCGTGGAAACCGATGAGGGAGGTGAGCGGCAAACTTTTCACAAACGAAACCGAGTAAATCAAAGCCCGTCCGCTTTACGTTCGCTTTTCCGATTCCGTTCCCAGACTCGAACACAGACACGGCAAACGGAGCGTCGCTATGGACGACGGGTGATTTTATTTCCCGTAAGAAGCTTTCTGTGACGGTTATCCGTACTTGGGCACGAGTTTTGCCCGTTCGCCGGACGTTACAACTGCCAACCCGAATTGCCAGAAGCCGGCGCTGGCCGACCTTGACTGTGAAATGTTAGCTTCTCCACTGCCGGGGGGTTTTCTTTTCCTCGCCTCCCTTCCCGGCAAACGATCACGTCACGATCGCGTTGGTTCGAGACGAGGGGTTTTAATCCATCACAGGACATTCGCGCAGCATAGTGGAACGAACGACGGATGCAGTTTCATATCCGCTCTTCCGACGACGTTTCAATCGCTTTTCGCTGGCGTAAAATGTTGCACAAAGTTTACTTGCCAATGCGACTGACAGCGAACCGAACGGTTGTGCTTGGTACACCAGGAGAAAGGGGCGGAGGGCGTTGTGCTCCACGTCGTTGAAATGAAATTTTTCTCCTAAAGCTGCCGAACCGACCGTCACTTAAGTGGAAAACTATAAAAAAGTAAAGTCGAGCTTTTTCAAAATAGTAAAAATGGGTTTAACTACAAACAAATAACAAACTGGTGCCTCTCGAAACGGATATTCTTAGCCTGCCAAAAAGATCACACACATACACACTCGCGCGCAAATCACCGAGTGGGAAGTAGAATCTTACTGTAAATGATTTATAGGATTGTCCTAAAACGACTTTTCCTGCTCGACCCTCATTTCCCATTTCCCGGACGTACGGTGGGGGTGTTGCTCTACCGATGGGATTCCAAATCTAATTTTAGCCCGTTTTTTACCTCTCCACCGGTGTGCATGGGTTTGTGTGTCTGTTGAACCAACTGCTCGATTATATGCCCGCTTGTTCGTGACGGATTTCACTGATGTTTTTTCTTTCTTTTCCCTCATTTTCTCTTCTATTCTTCCGGCTCACTTCCGGTACAGGGCGCGGATGTCGGTGGCAACGAGACGGCCGGGCCGTTCGAGGAGTACGAACTGTTCTACCGGCACTCGTACACGATGACCGCCGTCTACTGCGTCGCGTACTTCATCGTCTTCATCGTGGGGCTGGTCGGAAACAGTTTCGTCATTGCGGTCGTCTTCCGCGCACCCCGGATGCGAACGGTTACGAATTTTTTCATCGTCAATCTGGCGGTGGCCGATGTGTTAGTGATAGTGTTCTGTCTGCCAGCGACGCTGATGAGCAACATATTTGTCCGTAAGTATATTAGACAAAGGCTAAACTTCTTTGCCATCTTTGAAATCTGAACTTTTTGTTTAGTGAAGCTGCATCAGGTGTTACTAACGCGTTTGGACGGTTGAGACTATTACAATATTATTTCAATGTCACCACAAATTTCCTTCGCATCCACATTTTAGAAACCGTTACTACAGCTCGTTAAAAAAAAACTAGTAATGCATAAAGCAAACTTGAAACGAGTTTAATTATATTTAGTAAGCTGTTTTGGCTTCTATTTGAAACATTTACTACTTAAAAATTATTTTGAAAGTCATGTTTGAGTAAATTTTAAGGCTCAAACTAGCATTCATACAAATGTTACAAGTCAATTTGTATAAAACCACTATGTCACAAAAATTTAATTAACTAATCAATGATCGTACAAACCGAACTATTAACTCTTTTCATTCAAGTTACTTAACTTTTTTAATTCAAGTAGTCTGCACCCTAAATAAAGTCCAGGGATAAAAAGGCCTTTTGTTAGACATGCCCTATTGGTTTTAAAAATAAGTTTATGCTATTTACTAGTTTGAAGTGATGCAAATCTGGCTGCAGAATACTAAACAGGTAGTTTTTCTTCTATAATAATTCAAGTTGGGGGTGCCCATGGCGCAGCGGTAGCGCAAGGAAACACCACGCCACAGGTGTGGGATCGAATCTCGAGTCAGGCACCCTCCGGTATTACGAACGGCTGACCACCGATCTATAATATACCGTCTTTCGGTCACACAAACTCTCTTCGGAGAGAGGCCTTGTCCCACTAGGGGATGTCGTGCCACAAAAAAAAAAAAAATAAATAACTCAAGTTATTTCAAAAGTCAAAAGTTGTAGCATAGTTACCATCCTATTCAATAAAAACAATCACTTTTAATCGTCTTCAAGCATTATTCAATCAATTATTGAAGCCATCGATGCACTGCAACATGTTTGCACCCTAATAGATATTCGTTCCCTTTTTTCCCCGAAGGAGCGTTTGGGAAAATGGAGAATAACAGACGAATAAACGTTCCTTTCCGTGGTCGGTTCCATATTGCTAGCGAATAGTGCGCGGTGCTGCTGCTCCAGGCAACGATTCACGTCGACCACGTACAACCGATCGCTAATCACCATTGCAATATATGCACTCATCTAATTGGTTTCCATGGTCCAGCTCCGCGGGCCAATATTGACTCGGGCCGATGCTCGATCGATCGATAAAGTGCACCAGATATGGCTAGTGTCCCGTTTTTGCCTCAAAGGCGGAGTTCAAGTTATTTCTTGTTCCTGTATGTTTGTTCTCAATAAGGTACACACCGGCTTGGCAGCTTGGCTTGGTGAATAATATTTTCATTTTTCCCGATAAGCGCCAACTTACCCGAACGGAGTTTTAAGCCGCCATCAGGCTTGGGCTTTCGGATAGGGGGAGTTGTAGGAGTTTTGCTTTCAATAATCCGCAAGCCGTTGTTATAGTTACAGGGAGCGTGGAGTCCGTCGAGAGAAAGCACTAAGCGAACATTTTCTGTTGTTGTTGGGGAAATTTGTTCGTGTGTTTGCTTCGCTTGGAGAAAGTTTTGGTTTATTTTTGCTTAAACTATTTGTACCACTTGTGAAGCATGATCCTCCCAACAATCAAACAGTAATTTTCATTGCTGTCGAAAATTCGTTGCAAAAACCTTTTTTTTAAGCAATAAACTACATTCCTTTCAAACATTTTGTATGAATCATGCTCTAGTTTCAAGTAGCCAATAAATGAAAAAGTTGATAAAGAACAGGAATTAGATTGCAGTACAAAGCAAATAATGTTAATCCCGATTTTATTAAATAATTTTATCAACATAATGGAGGCGCATGGTTGTTCAAGTCATTGCTGGATGGAGACGCCTGGTGGTTTGTACATTTAAAAAAAGAACTACATCACTGAGGAGTGAAATACACATATTTTAAAATGAGGACAAATTCAGATTGCCTATACATCAACCTTCCAATAAGTAACCTAAACCAGCATCTCCGTCCGACCTTCAGCTTCGTGAATAAAAAGAATAACAATGCCACAAAATCCATTACAGTTGGGCATCTGGTGATTGGGGAAAAAACTTCAACGGCCTGATGGGATGCACTTGCGGAAAACTCATTTGCCTTCAGTACCGCTCGTTTGTGGTGCCCTTTTAGACTTTCGTTTGATTTACGGTACGGAGTAAAAAGTTGGAAACTTTTCCGGGAGCAAAAAAAAAAAACGTAAGCAACAAAAAAATAAAACAAAAACTGGTCCAAAATTGAAACTTTTGCAACTTCACACACGCGGCCAGTGGACCTCTGCCATTGCCACACATGGTAAGCAGTTCCGGGGTACTGTTCCGTGTCACTGCTGCTGATGGTGATTTCTGTGGACAACGCATTGACGTTAGAAAACAATTTGAACGCTGTCATTGCAACCAATTAAAAAGACATTAAATTCACTGACTCAGCTCCCCCCAGGCTAACCTCAAATTTCGCACATCCCTGTCGGAGGGGAAGAAAAATAGTTTCACTAATCCAACACTACCCCGCTTCCAGCTCGAGACGGTCGGGTACAAAAACTAATTAAATTCTATAAATCAGTGTCTGTCTGGTGTTTGCCCTTCAGACGCAAGCAAATTTGTTGGGCTTGATGGGTGTTTTTTCCGGATGTAAAGTTTTTTTGGGGTTTTGTTTAGTTTCCAAAATTTGGAAAGCGTGATATCCTCGTTTAGCGAACGGTCTACTGTTTTGTCGTGCCTAAACGATGTGCATTTCACGTTTTGAATAAATTTTCTTTTTCCTCAACAGGAACAACAGGATAGTTGAGGGACCATTACATTGTGAAATGTATCCGATAAATCACTTCGCTCTTTTCCCCCGACTGGATTTTATTACATAGAACTATCATAAATATCTCTGTGTATTTTTCCATGCTTTCAGTTTAATTTAACTATCTATCTAACTCCTAGAATATGGTCTATTAGGTCGGTTGTTTTAACAGAAATCGATTTTAATTTATTTGATTAATCATCCGTAAAGATTTTTTTTGTATTCCATTTAAATTTTTTCTGTTATAGAATTGTATTTTATATCGGGTTTATTTGGCAAACCAATAGAAAAGGTGTAAATATTCATTCCAACTATCAATGATGAAAATGATGAGTAATAAAAGCATTCCATTATGTTTCCAATACATTGTTTATAATCTTTGCCCCAAGCAAACGTGATGAACGTCTTCTAAATATTGTTAACATGGTTAAATCATATTTAATCTTGCTTCTATCGGCCAAGAGAAATCTTCTCCATCAAGCTTACCTGCACGAAAAGGTGGAAGTACAATTTTCAAACGATAAATTGTAGATTGCTGTCGGAACGCATGCGATGCACCGAATTCGATTTCCTCCACTCAATGCGACGGAAGGTCAATAGAAAGCAGAAATCAAGTTCAGCCAAGGTGATACCCGACAACGGTATAAATATGTCAAACAACCAAAGTACATATGCATCTATTGGATCCCAGAGTGCAAATTTCCTTTTCAGAAGCTGTCTTGAGTTTTTTTTTTAACGATATGGAATGAATTTTCAGAGCCAGTCTTGAACTTACACCTAACTCCAACACCTCGGTTTCACAGCTGCGGATTACATTGGAAAGTTGGAAAACAATGGCTCTCATTGTAGTTTGTGCAAGCATATTTGTAGCATGGCGAGCATTAGCTATGTAATTATTCGTTGAAAAAAGTTAAAATACAACATACTTTCAACAAGGAAAAAGCGCTAGTAGGGCACAAGAGGAACTCAAGCAAATATTCAACCTAAGGTATCAGGATTCTAAGAGGCCAAATAAGTTTCCATAGCTAACCACTAAAATAAATTGAGAGCCACTGATTGAATCAACTTTCTTCCCCCTTCGACCGGAGTATCGCTTTTCGTCATCCAATGTAGCTTATTCACCTTTGCAATACGACGAATTCGTGAATAGACAACCAACTGAATATCTGCACCAACTTCGTGCGACTCAAGTGTATCTTGGTGCATATTTGTATTCTATCGGTAACGAATGTGTACGCTGCTACCAACAATACACCAACAATGAGGACTGACATGTATGTCAGAAAACTTTATTCGACGTTTGTTTGGCGCGAAATTTAATCTTTGGAAAATACAAACTTTGGAATTTCATACATATCAACTGCCTTTACTTACATGAAACTTATGAAGTCTGCAATATGCTTTGGTCATTATACTGAACATTAAACAGGAGAAGAAAGGAGAAGAGTATATACCGAACATTGATTGGTTTTGTTTGTTTCTGTCGTATAGAGAAACAGTTAGGCATAGTGAAATTAAAGAAATTGAAGGATGATCCACCCTTTGATAACATATAAAGTGTTTTGTGATTTTAAAATTTAAGAAATAGTACAGATTTGTTGAAAACCTGCTTTGCAGAAATTTTAGCCTTAACGACTTTGTCGTAGATAAGATATTTTGTTTTGCTATCCGATCGACTTATTCGTGTTCGTCAAAAAACGAGCTTAATCACTACTCTTGACTACCTTGAAAAACTATCCAATAACTGCGGAATTGTGGACACAAGAAGTGATTATATATTTTTAACCGCTTCCATGTGCAAAGCAGTCATCATAGTCATCCGTCATGCAATGGACGATTTGTCCTCGCTTTCCCAAGGCTTTGATGTGTATTGAATCGTAGGGCTAGCGTTCACCGGTTTTCGGTTCGTTCGTCCGGGAATCGACTTTCGGGATTCGACACAGCCATAATTAGTCGCTGCGATGCGAGCTTCCAACGGTATCGAACGCTTTGTCAGTCGGCCCCAGTTTGCTATTTGATTCATCCTCCTGGACGCCATGTGTGTTTGTGTTTGGCTGTTGGGTGATTTTTAGCCATTGCCATTATCATCCCCCTTCCCCTCAGAACGTAGGAGGGATTTAACTATCGAATTAATACGAAAAAGTTTCCACAGTCTAGTGAGCGATTTTTCATTGCATTCTCGAACCATTAATCTCACTCGTCGTTGAAGTGGGTGCATTCTAGAATTGGTTTGCTGTTGGGATTGTTTTTAAATCCTTTTAGCGTCTGCATACCGCCCACACTTAGAGCTAGTCTTGTTTCGCAGGAACAAGAAATGCTTTCTCCTATAGAACGATTTCCGTTACAAATGATGGCCGCGATTTGTAATGCCACACGCGAACCTTCGACGGTGTTGAAGGTGTATGTGGTTGTTGCAATGATTTAACTTTCCCTCCATCCTGTGAGTGTGCTTTTCTTTTGCGCACTAAACTCCGAGCGATTGGACGCGCGCCCCACGTATTACAATGGTGGCCGTTTAAGGGAGCTCCGCTTTGTTTTGCAGATCGATCGACCACAACCGGTCGCTTGGGATGGGCGGTGGAGAATGCACCAATCCTTTATTGGTGTTGCGGTTCTGGTGCTACCCATCCCATTGTTCGGCCGACACCGAAGCCACCACAATCCGTTACCAACTGGCTAACTACTGTTACGCACTGGAACCCGGACCGGAAGCGGATCGGAAATGGGTGCTCCTGTTCCGGTTGGACCATCACTCGGAACCGCACAAACAGCTAACGCACTTCGATGGGCGCAATTAATGGACTAACCGGCTGAATCGATTGATGTTGCCTCCGCTCGTGGGAGGAAGTTTAGAGTATGGTGTCGTTTTCGTTTTCGGCTTTCTTTTCCAATGGCGATTACGGCACGGAACTGCGCCGCGCCGGCGTCGGTTGAGTGTGGTTGGAAAATAGGCAAAACCGCTTTGCTCGTCACTCGACCGACTCGGTAATGGAGGACATTCTACTCGGCACATTGCGGCGTGGTCAGCCACCGGGCTCTGGCAAATCCGCAAGGTGTATAACAAACAGCGTATAGAAATATGCACTAATCGTGTAAGTAGATTTGTCGGTCGGGCGCTAGTTTTTCGAACAGAATCCTTTCTATCGGAGGTTCGCGGTTCTAGTTGCGGAACGCACCGTCTTACAGGAGGTAAATCCTTCCTATTCGTGTTTAAGGAACGCTGGCGCAATATGCTCCACATGATAAACATTTTTACAGGGCTTTCGAATACTTTTAAAAAGTTTGCAAAATCTAAACCTCATCGAAACAGTTGTCATCGAAACATCGTTTAATAATACCAAATTTAACACAAGGGAATCACAAAAATTGACAAAGTAGTTTTACGGCCAACCAATTAACCAACGTACCGAACCAATTAATAAACGTACCGCAAACAAACGGATCCTAACCTGCATGATCCAAGTATAGAGATGTTCGAGTTTGCGTTTTGAGAAAAGATTGTAGTGGAGAATGTTAGGAATTGTACCAACAATAAATATTAAATATCAAAACTATATAATGTACCTGGCCTTGCATAGTTTAGCTAATCGTTTCTCCTACGCTAGTACAACCGATATTACAACACAAATAAGGGTGTTGAGGATAGGTTTTCAAGTTCGTGATCCCATTGTAGTGCTCTGGTTCTCCCTACACCGAGCTGCAAAGGGGGTTCATAAGTCCCGCATGGGCGTGTATGTGGTTTTGGCTTCGAACACCGTTCTCGGAAAGTACCGCTGTCAGGGAGCTGGGTTTGGCGGAACGTTGTACGGAAACGGGAAACAAATATGGAAATTATTTTCCGGTCAACGCACCAGCAGGAAGCTGGCTGCAAAAATGGCTCTGACCAACCACAGATGAAGGATTTGCTTTCTCAAAATTTTACAGTTTATTTCGAACGGATAATGCACAAATAGGCTTCGTATATTACGTTGCAAACAGTTCGTCGAGGGAATGTCTACTTTTGACGAGAATTGGTTTAGAAACGAACAAAACCGCATAGAAAGGAGAGTGTGGAAAGTTTGCATCTGAAAGCATTGTGCAAAAAAAAAGCAAGCTGCTAAATCAATGTGTGCATGTTTGTATGCATTCTGGCAGATTGATACGCTGCAGGTAAATATGCTATTTTTATTGCAGTAATGAAAATTTCATTGTTCCCGCGTCTGTTGTTATGGTAATAAGCTGTCACTATCACTTACCGCTGATGAGTGAACAAAGTAACTCGGATGATGTAAGTATGTTCCAATTTTCAAGGTACTGTAAAATTGGAACATACTTACATCATCCGCCCAATAGGTTAATTTTATGAACATGTTTTTTTATTACATAACTGACACGGCATAAACAGGGGCATTGAAAAGTGCTAGAGTTTAATTTAGATGAACCGTAACGGTTTAGAAAAGAAGAAAATAAATAGTTACATAAATTTCGTAATCGAAAAATTATTTTAGTACTTTGTTAAAATGTTTGTTATATTGAAACAAAGTTTCCTAGTGGATAATATTTCTTTTAAATTTGTTGTAAATAATTAAATAAATCAGTTCCCCTAAAAACCCGGGACACTAAGTTAGTGAGTAGTCCTTTACCTTTCCATTTATTTTTGGATTATAAATAAAGTTGGCGTAAACTTGAACCAGACTGGAAGTCATTCCCGGTAAATTCCAAAGATCTGCCATGTCTTCGGGTAGCGAGAGCTTTCCAACAACCATTCGATACGCTTTAAGCTCTTAATGTTGTAGTGCAACCGGTTTTATTTTTTTAGTCTGCAGTGAAACGTGTCATGCGATTGAATTGTGTGATGTCGTTAGATAACACTCGGAGTTTGTGACGTGTTGTTAACTCACCGAGAGTAGAGACCTTCGGTTGACCGCTTCGGTTGATCCCATAGAATACTGCATCAGATTTCGACACATTAGTAGACCATTATAAATCGCTGTCGTAAAGCAGGATCGAGCTCGGATTACGTTCCCTATCGCTACGGGCTACGGGAGTGCTAAAACCCAGCATCTGATGGATGGAACTAACCAATCGTTTATGGCTAGCTTTAATGTTAAATATTCAAACTTACAGGGAACATGCGAGGATGTGTCCTCATTCGCTTTGTTGAAGAAAAAACAAAAAAAACGCGAATTAACGGTTACGTCGAGTTAGGAGATTCCCTTGCAGCACTACTATGCTGGCGAACTTCAACGATTCCCTAACGTTTAGATAAAAAGGCTTGCTAACGTATTAGGAAGCATCACGAGTGGGTCGTTTTAGTGTTCCTCGTTCGCTGGTGAACTCTTATTCCCTCCCTTCCACTGCCGGGAATCTCTTCAAACTGTAAGCCTGAGGTGTCCTTGTTCACTTTGGACCTTATCATCCAGCCGCGCGATGCGGGTGCTATAGGAACGAGCTATCTTATAGGTACCCTACCGGGCCTTCACTGTCAAATCCATTAGCTGGTATGTCCATTTTGGGGAATTTTTTTTCTGATGATTTTTGTCGCTTGCCACGAACCAGTGAAGGGAGGATTTTTCCGTACGGCCAACCTTCCAGCTCAGGCTTAGGCCAGGTTGGATGACAGTTTGGAGAGTGGACTGGAAAAAAATGCATTCATTCGGATAAGCGATAACGATAGCGAGCGCTGCAGCCATTTTGCCGGGATTTTGTTAACACGTTGAAGCATGGCTGTTGTTTATGTTTGTGGGTTTTTTTACTTTGTGCTCAACCCGCTGAATTCCGGTCTTTTATGTCGGCGTTTGCATTCCGCTTTGTGCAACGCTGGCCGAGTAAATTAGATTAAGTAAGAACAAAGTGAGACTTAAGGATTGTGCTATGGATGTTGGCTGCTCGTTCAGCCTCGTGACATACACTTTAGGTAGACCTCAATGTCGCTTCTTCTAATAGTGGATGGATTTTGCTGTTCGCTTTTATGGTAACACTCTTCCTTGTTTGTACATTAGGATCCGTTGAAGACTGTTTCACATTGCTGATAAAAGAAAACCCATATGACGATTTATTGTGGTGGTGATTACGATTTCTCGAAGATATTCATCGTTAGTACAGCCCATGTTTAGCACACTTGAGGCTCCGTCGCGCCTTTCATTATGCAATAGTCAATCCATCCGTCGCAAAGCGGCCACTGTAGAACCAATAACGTTCAGTTCATGTATGATTTTAATCTTTTTCCCATCAATTCTTTTCAAACATAAGGTCCAAGCGTTAAAAAAAATTATTTTTTTCTGTCTCGGTATAAAAACTTATTCTCTCTCACGAACTCTGTGTGCACAACGATTGTATCTGAAGAGAAATAAGGGCAAAGGACCAAGCATTTAATACTGAAAATAAAGTGAATAGTTTTGAGTGGGGTTGTGAAGTAAAGGGTTTTGTTTTTAAAGAAGCTACTAGGGGATCGAACATGGGAGATAATTTCAACGTTCACCTTAACTATACCTAGTCTTTGACCGTTTCCCAGTGTTTCGGAAAAATGATACAAATACAAATAGGAGTCAAAAGTAACTAGTCATACAACTTCGGTAGACCAAACTTTTACCAAAATATAACCCATTTCCAACGCAACTGTTGCAGTGGCGATGTGAAGTGCAGTTTGCAAAACTGCTCTCGGATGTTTTCGAGGTGTTAAAAGCGGCATTCCACAAATGGAACTTTCTAAGCACCGCTCGGATCGTGCTCCAAAGGAAAAGGGTGAGCGTGCTGTCCTGAAAGGTGGGGCACGTTGTATGCATGGGTGCATCGAAAGGCACCGGATCAACGGACACGATGTACCAATGTTTGTTACATTGTTCCACCCACGGACACCCGCCCATCGCTGCCGCACGCCCACAGTGTCATCGCATGGACTGGAACGTGCCCGGTCGCGCTTCCGGTTGGAGGGCCAACCAATAGTTGCCTTCATGGATGTCGACCGCGCGCCGCGCAGCATTAAATCTCGACAAACGTTCCGTGTGACCACCGGGCGGGCGGGCTAAGGAACCCTGAACTGTGGTGTCGTGGCGGAAGTCCGGCAGTGCACTGGATCACCGGAGCCGGTGAGCGCCCTTTGGCACGTGTCGGACGTGCCAGGGAAGCGAAACACGCTGATGGCGATAAAAGCCACGATAGTGCATCTTGGCACCGGACATCGGAAGAAGGCATTCCAGCATCGAAATCGCCGCGACCATTTGCTATGATTTGTGGTTCCCACGTAGCGGTCGGCACGGCAATCGCCCTGCATGCTCCGATGTTCCGGGAGGGATGGATTAACAGATGCTACAAGACAGCAACATCAGCCCGCTGTACATACGTGAGTGGCCAAGTTGACACATTTGTACGCCTTTGCAGTGGCTATCATCGCCGCACGAGGACGAAGGAGCTGGGAAGACATTTGCATCCGGTCATTCCGATTGGCCATTCCGGTTGGTTTGCCATTGTTTGACGGTGGCGCACGAAATGAACAGTCCGAGCAGTGCTGGTCATGCCGGCCCGGAGACAGCATTTTTACATCGAGTGCCTCCCACTTGACTCGATGGCACTGAAATACCGACACGGGTGGTAGCCCGTCCTGTCCGGTGTAGTCCTCCTCCCGACGAGTGCCCTCTAGGCCACTTGAGCATGAGCATGGTCGATGTATCGCAACAGGACTCACATCACTTCTTCGCCCCCGCCCGGGTTTGTTGTGCACCGTGTCATGTCGTGTCCGCTAGCCGGAATGGTGCCGGGCGTGTTGTGATAGGAGGAGAACGGCAGAAACAAATTATTGTCAACATCTCTCATTGCCATCCAGTGGGCAATCCTCATGTTGACCGTTTTGTGTGCGATATGTTAAAGGCGAATTGTCTCGTTCCGTAGGGGAAACACTTGTGCGATTTGATTGATGATGGAATTGCTGCTGGAAGTAGAATCTAATCTACGGTGGTAATGTTTACGTCTTTTATTGTCCATTTTTTATTTTGACAATTTCCATAGCATAACGTTTTTTAAATATTTCGAAGCATAAAAGGAATTTAATTGGTTCACGGCCAAATGTAATCACTTCATATTTTGGAGTATAAACAGCGATAATTTAAGCTAAGACATTCCGACAAACATCTAAAACTCCACACAAGCAGCACCAAAGCGATCTTTGATAACGGTGAAACTGTAAGTCGGCTATAAATAAGTAACCCTATTACAGATACCCACATTTTGCGATACCCACAAGATTGGGAAACGACGCGTTAGTCTTGTGTTTAAGGTAGTACACTACTATGACTACAACATACCAAATATTTCTGATGACTTCAACTCAGTATAAAATCACACATTTATGCAATTTTGAATTTTCCTCATTTTCATACGCTTTCTTTTCGAAATCATTCGCATCCGAAGGTGAAATGAATCGCTGTACTATGTGTGGCAAGGGATAATTTCGTTCCATCGACCTTGCTGTACGTAATAATGATTGCAACTATGGAGCCATCGTCTGGACGGCGCCAAAGGAAAGCGCCGTACAAGGAGTCGACACCGTTCACCAAATCAAACTCAAGTACACTGGCCCTCTTCTGGAACGAGGTGGAAAATTTGATGTCTACATAGAAAGCGACTTAAGAGAAAGTATAAACTGCTAGAGTTCTTTTCTATTCATTGACCATAGGTCAGGTGTGAATGCTCAAACGATAAGTCGAAAACCTTTTCAATTAATTTTTAGCAGTTGCACTGTTGAAAAATAAAATATTTAAATTTTATTCTTTGGTTGGTTTAGATCAAAAGTACAAATAAACTTCAGACAACTGAGAAAACTGAATTTTCTTCCTTGTTTATACCGTCAAGTAAGTGAGTTAATGGTATCAAGTAAGGGAATTAATGGTGAATTTATGGTATTGATCACTTAAATGTGACGTGGATTGCATCAAAATAAAAAGAACAGCTAACTATTCCACTATTACTGGATGTTGAAGAATTCTGACGTAACTGATTTTTTAATTACCTCACGTTAAATAACACAGTTACATATCAAATCAATCGAACAGATGTAATTGTGTAAACTAAATTAAGCTTGGCGATTCAAAATAAACAAACCAATTTTAAATGGCCATCACGCATTAAAACAGGCTGCAACTGTATCAACGTAGTCGCACAAGTGTGGTGGCCCAAGCTGTTGCAAAAAGTCCTTTTATTTGCCATTTCATAATCGAGCGCGTTCCGAGGAAAGCGTCCGTGTAGCAAATCCATGGCAAAACCAACAAAAAAAAAAACTCCGTTTCGAGCGCGCAACATCCATTGCATAATCGTTACGCTTGCAGTTCAGCACAAACACACTCCAACGGACCAGCGGGTGCCGCTCCGGAAAAAAACGGTCCGGCTGATCCTTCGAGCCCCGCCGCATGGCAGCAAATCCGCAGGAAAATCCATTCCAATTAGGCAACGATTGACGCTTTATTAGAATCGCTCCGAAACGCTCCGGAATCGTCGAGCTCCGGTGCATCCAAGGATGCGTTTCGATAGCGGTTCTGGCCCGTCCTGGTAGTGGTGGGCTGCTGGCTTCGCTTTTCTTCGCTTCGTTTTATTTGTGCCACGTTCCAGCGCTATCGCTGGGTCTTTTCCGTTGCCATCGCAGGTTTCCATGATGTTTTCCCTGCCTTTGCACTCATGCCTTCCATCCATGGCTCCTATGGTAAGGTGAAGCTCATACCGGTTGCCAGGCGGTCGGTCCGTCATCGGTCATTATTATTCGGGTTTCGATTCTGTGGCTCGAGGTTTTTTGTCCGTGTGTATGTGTTCCGGTGTGGGGTTGATAAATCCCATTTCGTTGCCGGACACATCGGGTTGCACGTAGCCCGTACCCGCACATCGAACCTGAATACGGGTTAGAAAAGGACAGAGACAGAGAGTACGTTTCCGAATGCGTGAAAAGGGAGCGAAGAGAGCAAAGAGAGCTTTAACTCCAGTGGAATATCAACCATTTCGGGCACAGGACGGTAACGGTTAGTCGGCAGACCGGAAGTGAAGACAGTGCGTGGGTGAAACGGGACGGCATGCTCTGGGCCACAGAGAGTGAGCGGCGAACGGAGAGAAGGTTTGCTGGTCATGTACGTTGCCGAAAGAAAAAAAGGAAAATTTTTGCAAACAAGCCGAAGAAAAACGCCAGAAAAAAGTGCAACCCTAATAAGAGACTGTGCGCGAGAGAGTACGCGTCGCGGAGTGTTAGAAAGAGAAAGGAAAAAAGGGGTATACATCGGGCGGAAGTGGCGAGCGTATCCTTGTAGGAAGGTTCTTGCACCGAGCGCCGACTTTAAACTAGGTCGAACGGTCAATAAACCATGTACTACTACTACTACTACCACTAGTGCTGGTGCTACCTGGTCATGGCCGTTGCTTCGGGTGCACAAATGGTGGGCGCGAACTTTCCGTTTTCCCGGAAGGTACGCTGACTGCGACTGCGAGTTCGATGCTGACGATGACGGCGATGATGGTACGCCAGGACGTGGGTACCGTTGGAGCACGTTCGATCAGTGCCGGAAGTGGACGACTCGCAGGAGCTCGTCAGGTCACCGGAAGGAACCCGGTGGCGTTAGCTCTGTTCAACGGCAGGGCCAACCGTGGAGCTTTCTGTCCCAAGTCGACGAAGGGAAGAAGCGGGAAAAGGGTTCGTCGAGAGGGCGAAGAATCGTGGTCCATTTTCTTCAGAAGGGATAAGTTTCCTTTATTTTATTGCCAATTCCCACGCTTTTGCACCTGTCTTGCTTTGGGTGGTGGAGAGAAGGAGAGAGAGTGTGGGGGTGGGGGGGGGGGGGGGTGAATCAATATTTTTATAGTATTTGTTTTCGTCGCTGGTTTGGAAGAAATCGGTGGTAGGATCTCGTTGAAACAGGTCGAGGTATCTGTAACGAGGCGGTTATCCGAGCGGGCGCGAAGGTGAACCCGACCGAGTGCGTCGTCGTCTGTCACGCGAGTATTCCCCAACAGGACACTTGGTAGTCCGATGGTTTCGGAATCAACGGGTTCCGTCCGGGCCGTGACTGGCCGACGCCGGAGAAAACCACGCTTGATGACGAAATCTTCAAGTTAAGGCAAATCCCCGGGGAACCCGGTCCGCAGCGCGACACGCCGCTGACGGAGAGGAATTCCAACGGATTTTCCTTAACCTTCTAGACGATTGGAGGGATCGAACTTGTCGAAGTTTCGAAGTTCCGTCCGAGCCGTAACTGGCCGACGTCGGAGAGAAGCCTTCGAGTTTTCTCTAAGTTCGGTTAAGGAATAGAACTTGTCTAATTTTCAAAGTTCCGTCCGACCCGTGACTGGCCGACGTCGGAGAGAAACCTTCGAAAATTTTCTAAGTTCCGTCCGAGCCGTGACTGGCCGACGTCGGAGAGAAGCCTTCAAAAATTCTCTAAGTCTTGGAAACTTACCGGTCCGCAGCGCGACATGCCGCTAACGGAGAAGTGATCAAGCGTAAGGAGGTTGGGAGTGAGGAGCCTAGTTTCGGATTATTGGAACAGCGAATGAAATTCGTCAGTCCTCAAGTGTCGGTTGAAAAATAACTGATTTATTAAAAGTTTCAAGCGCTTATATACTAAAACGCTTCTTATCCTCTAACGATCGTAAGCGAGATGGAGGATCTCGTTCTAACAAGCGAGAATTTTGTGCTTAGTTTGTTATCTCGCGAGTCCTGAATTTTACGGTCTTATCCTATCCTCGCTTTCGTTGCGTTCGCGTCGTTGCGTGGGTCCTAACGGGGTGCGTTCCTTGCGCTACGATTACGCAACGCATGCGCACATGCGTCGGCCGTTGCGTAATGTTTATTTATCCCACGCATCGCCTTAGACTCTTGGTACCGATGCGTCGTGTCCTTTTCCTTTTCATGTTTATTTAGGACCACGATCGCGATCGTTACCGAAAGTTTACATGTAAATTCGTTCTTTGCCTTTCTTGGGCGCGCCCGTTGGCGCGCAACAGCGGTAATCGCTGTTTTCTTCTATTCTCGCGTTCTTCGCGTTATCCTAAACTAACAAACGTCGCAAGTACGGTCTCGTTCGTACTTGACCTAAATTCCTTTTAGCGCGCAAGTTTTTGACTAATCTTGAGGGTTTCTCCTATCATAAAATATAAAAAATTTGTATCCGGTACGGACGTTCCATTTCGTCCTGACCTTCAAAAACCGTAAGGTTTTCCTTTTCCCTATCTTCGTTCGTTCGGTCGAGACGAACGAATGAAACACATCGTCCGTTCGTTACAGTATCTGTGTACGCGCCAGAATGCGATCCCTGCGACGTGCGTTGAGCTGTCCGTGGAAAAACCCGTGGCCACGGTCCATTGGCCCTCGACACGCCATCGATGGAGGAGGGGCTGGTTGGAAGAAATCGATGGAAATCCTTACAACCAGGCCAGCAAACGGTGAACCCACCCGTTTGACACGTTCGTTTGCTTAATACCATCAAATGGTCACCAGCACAAACATACAAACATGGCCCTGTTTCGATACGAACCAATCACGCTTTGATGCTACGATATGATCGGGCGTTGACGTGTCTTTTAAGCTGTAAAAGTAAAATAGCTGTAAAAGTAAAATAGTAACTAAAATAGCTCACAAACGGACGAACTCCGAGATCATCCTTGCGCGTCTGCGTGTCTATGATTTGTTCGCGTTTGGTGTGATTCTTTGGTTTTTAAAAGCGGAGTTTTGACATCCCAATGTTGGACAACGACCTTTTGGTATACTGGGAGAGAATGAGTTATTTTGTTAAAACTTTTTCTCGTTTGAAAGTTTTTATAAATTACAACAGCATCATTGGAATACTGAGTTTTTAGCTTTATTTTTCAGCCTAAACGTTTTAGAAGTCTTAATGAACGTTAACAAGTTGAGGTCGATAGTTTAAGGTATATTATTGTGTAATGCTAGTTGAATATTAATCATATTCTTTGACATAGATATACATTTTTAAGGAGGATGGCGTTTAAAAAACTAATCGATGTTATATTCTTTCAAACCTATATTTATGTATATTTGCACGAAGTTGTTGGACGAAGGGAAGAGTGTATAAATAAATCAAAATTCGGTAAAACATACCAAATAAATATTCCAAGTAATAAGTAAGCTAAATAGTATTAAAAATGAACGTAGTACGCCGAATAAAAGTTGAGAGTTAACTAAGTTAACTAAATATAAGTTTTGCAAAACATAGCTAAACATAAAACTAAAGTCAGCGTTCGAGTGATAAGTAGTAGTAATGGAATAGTTTTGTAGTTTTCTGAGTTTAATCTTTCCGTTCGATGTTAATGTTAACATGTTAAAATCATCTTTCAGTAAAAAACGTTCTCAATTGCGTAGCTTAGATTTGGCGACATATAAAACACACCAATAATGTCGTTCTATGACATACGGGCTGGTAATTTTTACCACCTTTTGTTGAGTGTTTATGTGTTATCTGCATTATTTGCACCTCATTCGAGATTATGTGCACCGGAGTTGTCCCCGATTTGCTGCCCTGCCTAAAGATGAGTTGTAGAACCCCTACTGGAGGCTTACGGTGGTGCAGGTGTCGGTGAACGTATGTGCGTGTGTGGGCAGTTGTTTTTCTTTCCTTCTCTCCAGTTTTCTCATGCCGTGTCACATTTTTCACACCCGAATGCAACCATTCCCCCATCGGGGCTCACGTGACAGTGAGGCTCTGTGAACCAATTCCGCTTGGCTACACCGATTCGGTCAACCTTGACATAGTTTTCGAGGTCCGTGCGGAAAGAGCAACGGGTACCCTGCGGCCAATGGGCAGGTGTTTGGTCAGGAAAAGCCCCCCCCCCCCCTCGTACACACACACACATACACACGTTATTGTGCCAGCGAAAACGGCTCGCTCGAAACTGGGCCAGTAATGATGTGTTCGGGCGAGACTGCTCTTCGGCGCACGGCGTACGCCACGTATTCGGTAGCAAAGCGCGGCTGAGCGAATCGGCACTCGAAAAACCAACTCCAATGCACCTTGGGCACCCCCGGACGGCGTAGTGTGAAATATTTGCCTATTTATCAATACGTTCACACCTCCGGCCGTTAATGGCTTCGGGGGAGTTTTGTTTTCATTCCTACCCCGAGAACCGGAAGGAGCCCGCATATTGGCGCTCGCAGGAGTCTTCCGGAAGTCTCTGTGGAGCTATAAATAGTGATTCAACTTTAGCAATGCCGTCGGTGGCACGTACTTGCTCCGGTAATGCCCGACCCCCGCTTCAATCGCTCGGTTTCGCTCGGAATCGGGCTGGAACTACACTCGCCGAACTTTCCCACTTTCCAGGTCGCATAATACCGCCTTGGCGTGCTTGGCGCATCCATCATCGTCGAGCGTGGAGTGGGAGGTGGGAGCACCGATGGGAGTACTTGGAGTACCCTGGAGTGCCATGGCCTAATACCTGGCCTAACGTGACAGATGGTCTGTTTTACTCTTGGCTCGTGGCGGAACGCCGTGCGAATGGGCAATGTGGGGCGAAAAGGGAAAGAAAAACACACAGCCTCCTTAAGTGTTGGCCCGAACACAGTCTATCTGTGCTTGCACCAGGCACCGACATCGTCGTCGCCGGCGAGGTGTTACAAAAATGGCAAACTTTTCCTATAAAATGTCTCTAACGCCACGAACGGTCTCTACGGAACTGCGAAGAGTTGGTAAAAATAAAACAGGTGAAAATGTGCTCGGGAAAATCAAGTGCCAGCGAAGCAGAGCAGCCCGAAGCCCCATCACTTGCGTTGGATTCCTTTGGCAAGCCGAGCAAAGCCAGCGACTAGGAAGTTGTCTACGATTATGATCCTTTTTATCGGTGCAGGTGCAGCTGGCAGACGGAACCGCATTCGTGGGCCTTTGAACGTCGGCCAAATGCTCGCTCATGTGTTCACCTGTAGCCCCCCCGGGGGGACGATGCACTTTGATGGTGAACATCCCGTTCCCGGTGGGAATCCCTCTAAAGATGGTTGATAAATTAATAGCGTTGAATAAATCGCCCCCTGCCGGTGCTGGTTGCCGGAAGGCTCAATGGGGTTGAAGCTTAATGCTGGAAGCTGGCGACCGAGCCGGGTGATAAGAGTGCCTCCGAAAAAGGAGAATACGGAAAGCATTCGTTTGTCGGAACCGGCAAGCGACGAACCCGGAAATGGAGGGGAATGGGTGGTATTTTCAGACACGAAATGACCTGACTTCCACCATGCATGTGTCGGTATTGGCGGGGTTCGTTTTTTCCGAGCATTCTTTCACACTCGATGGTGTGGGCAGGGGTTCGATTCATCTGCCGATGACGATGGGGGCTGCTTTGCATCGAGATATTTTTCTACAATGTTTAATCTTTCACCGAGACGTTTTTCTTTAGCGTCTTCCTGAGAGGAAGCCTCGGAGCGCACCGGTATCGGTGAGTTTCTGTTTCGTTGTCCCGTTACGGTGCAGCTTCCAACTGCCGTTTGCTTTATCCTTTACCCACCATTCCATCCCCGCTCTTTGATTGAGTTGTCAATAATCGATTTTCAACCGAATGCCTCCGGGCGACTCGACCGTTTTCTTCTGAAGAAGACGTGCCCGTCCGGATGCAGACGGTTTGCAGCAGAAAAAACTGCATCGACATCGTTGCATCGAACTCTCTTGCGCTAGGAAAGGAGGAACGAGGGGGTTAGGGAAACCATAATTGCTCAACTCAATTTCGGTGCTCCTGATTATGTTGATTTATTCCGCACTTGGTATTGATTTTGTGCTCGCCTACTGCTCGCTGGTGGCTTGTGGCTTGTGCGAGAAAGTATGCGTCCTCGGGATCTTTCGAATATTTACGATTATAAAATAAATCCCCTTCGCTAACCTGAATTAATTCAGCTAAATTGGTTACGTCCAATATATTATGCCGATTAACAAATATTTATGTATTAAAACAACATTTTAAGAAGTGTATAAACTAGAGTTGCGTAATTCAAATTCTGATTCATAAATCTGAACTATTCTTTGCGTTTTAGAGATTCATGAATCTTTTGATGAGGGATTCATAAATCCCAAAGATATCAACCGATGAAAAGTGATAAGCCAAAAATGGTCAGAAGGACCCCCTGTTTTTGGTCACATGATCCACGCCAATGAAATAATCGTGGAGATTCGTGACAAGATTCATGAAGATTTATTTAGTTTTCGAAAGATTAATTAAGGTTTGAAGATTCAAAATGCCAAAAGGTCAAATCGCCAAAAGATTTATTTAGCACAAGACTAGATAAACCTTAAATGACTAAAAACAATAAAATTGCTGAATACAATAAAACCTAAGTTTTACTATTACGAATTGGAAAAACATATTAAAACATTATGAAGAAAATGTATGAATGTGTAAAAAAAATTAAATGCTATAGGCTTTCCCGTCATTTTTGGAAAAAAACATAACATTTTATTCGATGAATAGGAGCACGGTATTGCATGGTTCTGCATACACTCAAATACTCCTCACACATTAAAGTTGCTTTCGAAAGTAATATCCATCGCAAGGAGTTTGATCCAATTAAAAAACAAAATATGAAGCTCATTAAACAATGTTAGCTAGGTCCGCGTGTAGCAATTTCAGGCAAATTCCGTAAAGATGAATATTTCCCGAGGAAAAGTTTTTCAGCTCGAGCATTTCGGGCAGACACGGGATTCCACGGGAAAAGAAAACAATTTTTGCCGGCCTAAAAGAAACCGTTGCGGTCCCCCGTCGTAGCAGGAAATACATAATAACCCGATGAAAAAGGGAAACTCTTCTTCATCCCACAAACTGCGCGGTGTTCGATACTGTGACGAGCGTGTACTTGTGATTTGCTTGTGAGTGGGTGTTCACGACGGGGAAAATCATGGCGACGGCGTCGGGCGTGGGACAAATTTGTCTAGGAAAACTTTCACCCACCGCTATGTGCGTTAGCGAACCGATGATTTTCCCATCCGTTACCATCATCAAGGAGTAAAGTTTGGTCTGCTTCCGGGGGAAGTCGCTCGGTAAAGTTGCGATCCCGCGCTTTCTCCCCAACATTGCCTGCCATTTTGCCTTCCATTGCTCTGCGGGAACATGTCTATTAGTCAATCAATCGATCCCTCCAACTCTCGCCTCCGGACTGGCGCGTTCCAATCCATCCGTCTTCTGCCAGAGTAGATGATATCACACCGAAGTCGTTAAACGGCGCTGGTTTCCGCCATGTATTGCCCCATTTACACCGGCGGGTTGTGTAGAGCAGTAAATCGAGTTTTGTTGGCCATTTTGCTGTAGAATAGTAGACAGATAAAAGATCATGAAAGTCACACGCTGTGATATCGGTGCTGAGAGCCGATCATGTTCGTGCGTGAATATGATTGGAGACTCGTTCCATTATCGTGGAGCTGTTGTCCGTAAAGTTGATCACCGACCGGTGAACTATTATCGATATAAAATTAATTTACAAATATTCAGAATCTAAGGCATACCTAGTACAGTAGTACGATCGAGATGGAATATTCAATAACTGATAAACTTCCATTAATTAAACTTATACACATAAAACTGCCTTATGGAAATGAGGTTAAGAAAAGACGATTGCGGTATGGTTTTATGCCGCTAGAGTAAAATAAAATATTTCGATACATCAGACACTACCAATATTCAGCGTACGGCGGCATAGTCAAGTGCCTCTTAGTGCCAGCGTACTGCGGCATAGTCAAGTGCCAGCCAAAAGCTTCCGGTTCTTTCCGGAGCATCCGGATTGACAGTTATCATAACGCCATTCGTTGCTTCACGCGTCGCGATAAAAAATGAAAGCAATCTTTCATCGGCCGTCCAGGAAATGGGCGCAGGGGCTAGGGAAAACGGTGAACGTGTTACGTGCAGTAAACACTGATTATCCTCGTTACGTTCGCGCTTCGCCTGCCGGATTACGGATCTTTGAGAGTCGGACGGGTTGCCCCGTCGGATCCTTCCGATGGTATTATTTGTAGTAGCGTGTTTGTTTGTGCATCTCGTATTTTTTCTCCTGAAATGAGAGGGAAAAAAACTAGGAACGCCGGAGGAAGAAGGGTCATGAGGACGGTTCCACTCCTTGGAACCCCACAACCTGTTGGGAGCGTGTTTCCTTTCCAAAAAGACACATAAACAGAATAAAAGGGAAAATAACACAGATACAAACTCGGTGCGTTGTGCAACAGAATCCGATGCCTATCCTGGTGAACGGGGAGGGAAAAGGTTCCGATCGGAAACAACATCATCATCATCATCATCATCGACTCCATTGGGTTCGATATTATTATCCGCTTACGCTGCTTCGCTTTCGACGTCGTCACAAGACGTCGTTTGCAAAAAGAGCAACTAGGCAGAAAGGACAAGAAACATAAATAGAAATAGAATATCATGCTTGCCGCCCGACAATCGTATTAGGAAACAACAATCGCAAAGCCGTCGAACGGAAGAGCGCTCGGGTAATACAAGACGTTTGTGAGATGACGCTTGCTTGTGTCCGCAGTGAGAAGCTGAGCCAGCAAAATGGTGCGAGAAGAAAATCGCCGTCGACTTTGGGACCGGTTTCGATATCAGGAGGAAAACTGAAAGCAGAAGTACCAATCTACGCAGGGGAAAACAGAGTCAAAGAACCCATAAACGAGAACTTTCTTACTAGATGAATGAGAAAAATGAATGTAAATATCCTTCTTTTCGTACGTGTCAGGACTCAAGCTAAACTTTATCACTTAATTTTCGCAAAAGAATGTTTAGGCTGGAACGCGTGTGCTTGATATTTTTACATGTTATTTTTTCGTAGTGAACAATCCAGAAAAAATCATAAATTCTTTCTTTCTCTTCAAATACATGGGTTGTTTTAACCAAGTTTAATGACTCTGATCATTTTCTACTTTAGTTTTAAGTTTGACTTTCCACGATTTGGTATTTGTTTCAAACAAAACTCATTTTGTTTTGAAATATTCTTGTTACATGCAAAAGTTTTCAAAAATCTATTACCGACTTTAGAACAAAAACATGCAATTGTTGGCTTTCGTATTTTTGCTTCAAAAGTATGTTGAAAAACTATAAAACAGAAAATAAATCGAGCTTTTCGAATAATCATTTAAAACAAAATAGAAGTGAATTAAGAAAAATCTTCAACATAGTCAATTCTAATATTGGCCATAATATACATAAGTACTAGAAATAACTAATTAATGTGTCACTGAATATTTTGAATTTGTCCACCATATTCTTTACAAATGAAAAAAGTTCAACAATTTAAATTGTTGAAATGCATTCAAACACATTTTGAAACGTAATATGTTTTGAAACTTTTGAAAAAGCTTAGTCAAAATACTTACAATAAAGAGAATGTTCATTTTACAACCGGTGTCACCTAAATCGGTTGCTGAGTCATTTATTTTTGCCAGTTAATATAATAAAGTATAGGAAAAATGAGGTGAAAATGACAATATTGGCAGTTTTTATAAAACCTCTTTTGGACTTTGTTGATTGAATGACAGATACAAGTTTCGACCATCATGTCAATTCAACCCCTGTTCCACGTGATTGCAAAGCCTAACGATATCAGTATTGGAAGGTCGCGCAATGATGACTTGCGTTTTTGAACATTTTCTAGACGAAGAAAACCGATTCGTTCCGTATCGGTTCCAAAATTTCATTTGTAACCCAAGAGATTTTTCGGTGGCTTAGATTTCGATTAGTGTTTTTAGGTGACTTAGATTTCGATTCCGTTCGCAATATTGTAATTCGACACTCCGTCACATCGAAGTGCACTGAAAGGCCAGGTTGTATTCAATTTCACCTGAAGTAGGCTATCTTTTCTTTCAATAAAAGACATTCGTTACAATAAGGTTGGAGTTAAGCAGATCCTTAAAGGGCGTGGATCCACTTCATCCTGCGGTTGAAGATTAAGGTCTAAC
Organism: Anopheles ziemanni; assembly: GCF_943734765.1. Lineage (NCBI taxonomy): Eukaryota > Metazoa > Arthropoda > Insecta > Diptera > Culicidae > Anopheles > Anopheles ziemanni. The sequence continues at coordinate 45,425,628 of NC_080706.1, read as the reverse complement.
GCACGGAAAGTTACTGACGACTGAAGTATATTCACGGTTTGGGGCTCTGAAAAGGAGTACGGAGCACAAGACATATAAATTTGGGTCTCACTCCAGTGCACCATCGTTCCGGAATTCGGCAGTAATGCGGGCTAATCTGGTACAGGCAGGCCCGTTTCTCTGCTGAATGTGTGCACGTGTGCGTGTGTGTGTGTGTTTACGGTTTCGCGAAACGGATGAGGCGAAATACAATGCGGCTCCGTGCGAGATTTTTCCACCATCATCGTCTTTTGCGATCCATTTTCCTCTTCCCTGGCACGCATAAGCACAACCACTTTTCCTTTTATAAGGGTAATTTTTTCCGCTTCACTGCTTTTCACACTGCTGCAGGTTCGCTTTAAGTGACATTTTCTTTGCCATCATTGCCATCCGGGAAAAAAACACCAATCTCAAAGTGCCTGCGAAGATGGCTTGCTCAAGCGGGAGGACATCGCGAGCGAAAAACAACAAAGACAAGCAGAAGGGATAAAAGACAGAAGACGCTATCTGCCTTTAAGCCACCGGTTGGGACGGAGGGTTCCCGGAAACGAAATGCGAAAGAAAATCAATTCGGATATGAGTGGGAATAAAATAAATAGGTCATCGCAAAGCCTCCCTGGACCAACCTCCTCAGCCCGGGGGTGGCTTTCTGTACATAAGGTGGGTGCTTTGGGGTCGGGAGCGGTCGAGAAAGCACACAGACATACCGCGCGGACGAGAAACACACACGCACAGGCGCGGGAAAACTGGAGCTCGGCAGTGCTCGGCGCGCTTTCCCAAAACGAGCCCAAAGGGAGAATGAACTTTTGGTCTTACCGTGGCCATGTTAAGTCCTACTTGGATATGTGTGTGTGTGCGTGTGAATGTGAGTTCAGCAGGGAAGATGTAGCGGTGGATGTCGAAATGAGATAAACGGGAAAGAAAGTTTTTCCGGAAGCGATGGCAAATGATGGAAAAGTCCCCCAGACTCCGGGAAACAGAGGATTGGCAGCTTTCTCAACCAATGTTCAACAGTTCATTTGATGTTGGTCCAGCGCTCTGCCTGTGCCAGACGTTAACAGGTTGCATATCAATGGTCGCAATCATTCCGACCCATCGCTGCCTTTTCCGACCAACGGCTTCTTTTCTTTCTTCGCTAGCCAATACACTTTGACCAGCCGGTTCTGGGAACAAGGGGGCATGTTTGCTCGATATGCGATAATTAAAACGGCTCCAGCGGTTTCCGATGCCGGGTTTGCTTGCTTACCACACGTATGGGCGTATCTTCCTTGCCGGCGGCCATTCTTCGGAAAGGTCCAAGTTCAAATTACCAGTCTGGTTTCCGTTTCCCAAGTATTCGAAGCATACGAGCTATCATGGATTGCCACGTTTGTAGATCGGTTAGTTGTTGTCTATAGGAGTTGTTCAAGTACATCGATGTAAGTAATATGTTTCCTACTATTAACTTTGTTTTGCGTTCAGGAAATTATGAAATTAATCACATTTATTCCACGAAAAGTCTTTTCCTTAAATATTTTGCATCAATGTACGAATCTCACCTCTGTAAACTTATTTAATTTCTAAACAGAACTTTTCCGCATGCACGTTCGAAGCCAAATTCAATAGGTACGGTCACACGAGACGAACCCTGCTCGAATTTGGACGCTCGGCGAACCTTTTGTTGAATGTGTTAGTGAATCGAGCAGAGTTCGCGAACCTTTTTCGAGCAGAAAAGGTTCACCGATTTTGGTGGATAGCACGAACCTTTGCCGCGAACCTTTTTGACGTTCCGTTCGATTTCCCCATTGGTTTACAATGCTTACTTTGATTTATTCTTACCAACTATCAATGAAACTAGATCAAAGATTCGTTACGTGTGAACGCTAAAAGGTTCGGCGAACCTTTTTTTGGCATTCGTTTATAATAGTGTGCGAAAGGTTCGCCATCAAAGATTCGTCTCGTGTGACCGTACCTAATGTCTTATATATCAAGCGGTTCATTTCACCACTTTCGTTCTGCTATTCACCAATTAACAAGTGGACTGCCAAGCGTTTTTAGCACACTTTTTTTGTACACTCTTTTTTAATTAAATTTATTTATATAATGTATAATACCGACGGTTTTTTAAGACTAAGCAAAGACTGACCTTCTCAAAGAATTTGTTTTTAATATTACTATAATTTTTATGCTGCATTATCATTTACTTATGGGACAAACACATTTAGAGCTAATGGCAGCTGGCTATCAAACAAAAACAAAAAAAAAATAGCCATGCCAGTCAACGTGTTAAACGTGAGCTTTTCGTCTAAAATCAATCGAAACAAAATTAGAAAACATCTAATATAAAACTAGTAAACCACATAATGCTATAAATCTAATTGTTTTCAAAGAATTGATATTTGTTTAGTTTAATTGCTGTTTGACTGGTGTTCTTAATTGTTAAGTTTCGATTAAGAATGTCTTACACTTGTAAACTATTCGCAAGACACGGGAAAACAATTTGCAAGACTTTGTTTTGCCATTTGAGTGCAGAAGTCATGGTTTATTTTTTCACAAATTGAATATCGTGTCCGATATCTACAGTATTCCAGTGGCCTTTCAATTTACGCCCCTCCAACCACTGATTTCACCGACCGGGGCATGTTGGTGGCGCGACCGGAAATGGAAAATACCGCTCCCACGGCAGAGTGAGACATCCGTGGCAGTAGCTTAATCTCATTTATTACCCATTTCACTGTAGCTTTGTCCGCGCCACGCGCTTCTTCCAAGCCCTCCTTCCGTCACGAGATGGGAAGCAAATAAAGAAAACTATTGTCACACCGATTGGACAATGGTTCTGGATTTGTGTTCCGCTTTCCCGGTGGCAATCCTTAAACGCCTCACGTACGCAACGCACCCCGGCTAGATGCTCCATTGGAGTTCCGGTGGTGCCCGACGACGTGGTGTAACATCGGACGCTAGCACTTCCGCCCGACGTGACCAAACTCCGAGACGACTCCGGTCGTACACGCTTTCACTGCCGCTGCTGCTGCGGGAAAAGGGCGGAAGTCCAGGATTAGGGTGGGCTGCAGCCGTCTATATTCTACCACACCTTCCCTACCGTTTCGCACCGCTGTGTTAGCCGTAAGATCGTGGGACAGTGACAGGGACAGGTCGTCTTCTGGGTCAGTCACCGATGTTCGAAACCACAGTTCGAAAAACATCGGTTTGTTTAAAGTTTGCTCGTTTGTTTTCCAACTCTTTGCTTTTTCCTTTTGGCCTGGGATTGAGACGAAATAAACAAAGACAAAAAACAAAACCCATCATCGATGGAGAGGTTCCGATTAGCTATGCGAAAAACCACAAAACAATGCGCCCGAACTTTGGCTTTCACTTAGCGCCCTACGACATAGGACGCTGGACAGTGGGCACGCAGACACTCGTGTGTGAGAGTGCGTTCGGGCATGTCCATGTGTCTCCCGGGTGATACGTCCCATCACGCGCTCCCGGGGTCGGCGCTACCCTTCGGAAAACTTCCGGGTCCGGGCGTCTGAGCCCGTCTGTAGCGCAAAAAGTCGTCGAGCGGTTGAACCCATAAATTTCCCTGCCCAGACAGCCCGACGGCCCGACGAGCGAAACCAGGCCAAACGCACACCAGCGCACGTGTCGGTGTGTGCGGGCGTGTGGGTCAATAGAACGGCTCGGCGAACCTGCCGAACCGAACGCGGATGCACCTTCCCGACCGACAATGGACCGGATCATATGCAGGCGACGGCTGCATTCCGAATCACAGCCGAACATGTGCCTTCAACAGGGAGCGTGCGAGCGAAGAAACGGGCTGGGAGGGTGGAGGTTTCCATTTTCCGCTCTCGCGAGAGTGCCGAGCTTCGAGAGCTTTAGCGAGCCGAGCTCGAATTCCGTTCGAAAGGATGCAACGAGAAAGGGTAAGTTGTTGTACACCGTTTCCCCAATTTTCCCCATTTTCACCTGGGCGGGGAAAACTCCGAAAACGGCTGTTCGAAAAACCGACACGCGTTCGGAAATCGAAAAGTTCCTGCTGCACTGCTCGGCACGCGTTCGCGAACATTTCCAGCACCTTTCAAGCAACTTTTTCCGTGTTCTAGCGAGTGGTCGGAAAAGCTTCCATACATAAGAAACGCATGCATGAACGCATAATGCAAACTTACGCCCTGCAAAGATACACAAATGCATCGCGGGAACAAACTTTCGGCTGTGGGTCATCCAACTTTTTGTATCCTTCAGAATCGCTTCCGGGGACTTCCGGGCTCCGCGAGTACGGATGGGGGTGTTTGACCTGGTTTTTCACCAACGTGCACCAAGTTCGAAAGGGGACGAAGAGAGCGTAAAGGTGGTGAGTGGATTGCGCGGAGAATACCTGGGAAAATGTAGCTTTTGGCTGTGCGTGCCGTTTTTATGCCTTTTGTGGGAAAGTAATTTTGAAGAGAGTGAGTAACTCGAAACGATATCTATCTCTAAGGATAGACATCGATTTTGTGGGCAATATGTTCAATATTCGAAAGTTTGAAACTTTTTTAGTTGCTCGTAAATATCACATAAGAATGTTGGTTGAATGTCCGAAGATACAGAAGCAAGTTTTACTTCTTCCTTATTTTTTACTGTTTGACTTTTATGTCGGCTGTCACTGTAATTCTGTGTTGCTTTTAAAAAAGTTCATTATGACAAACTTGTATTCAAATTCTAGGCAATATATTACACGTGAAAGTTATGTTAAATATTTCTTTTTTACCTTTAGGGTTTTTGGTTCAATGCTTCTGAAGAACCAAACTCCGTACTTTTGCAATATACCAACAACTATACATTTAGAGATGTAATGGCTCCGTTTCAGTTTGCATCCGAGCACATCATTTTGGTGTGCTGTCAACGCTGTCACCAGACACGCACCACAGACTACTGGATACAAAAACAAATATCAAATGGAAAGTAAACAAATTTCACAGGGCGCGTTCTTATAAAGATTGAAAAAGAATTACAGGGTTTTTCAGTTGATATCATAACAGTAGCAGTATTTATTCTAACTGCAGCACATGATATTCCAACAGTACCAGTTGATTTCATAACGCAATCATGTTTATTATAACTGTGTCAGTTGAAATCAGAATCGTAGCAGTTGATATTATAAAGTTGGTATGGCAGGTCGAGGGATGTACGTAACTAACAAGTATAAACGTATATCGCATGAATGAAACGCCAAAGTTGATTTACATAGCAGGTGAATTCATCTCGCATGAATCGCTTTAATTTCATTACAAAACGAAAGGAATTTTTAAACAAGCAGTGCTGATTAATTTTCATGTTGACTGCATGTCATTTTTTACTTATTTTTGTGAGCAGTTTCGTTCCAATGAAATCGAAGAGCTTCATTCGTTATGAACCCACCTGCTATGTAGATCAACCGTGTGCTTTCATTCGTGCGATATACGTTTACACTCGCCTGTTGCGTACTTCGCTCAAGCTGCTGTACCAGGAGGATTATAATATCAACTGCTACGATTCTGATTTCAACTGACACAGTTATAATAAACATGATTGCGTTATGAAATCAACTGGTACTGTTGGAATATCATGTGCTGCAGTTAGAATAAATACTGCTACTGTTATAATATCAACTGAAAAACCCTGTATCAAACAGGGCGGCCAGATACAGAGGAACTAGCGCAAACGCACCGGTCGCAAAGCGTTGCGACGCCGTGAATTGTGCGGCCGTCAAAGTGCCGTCAATTTCGAACCAAATATTTATCAAACCATAATTAGTCAAAAAGAATATTAGAAAATTAATGTATCCCAACTGAATTGCATTTGTTATTGTAGAAGTTAACGGATGATCCAAAGAAACTCCGTTTAAGCTCGCAAAATTTACATGGTCTTTATGCTCATAAAAAGTTTTAAGAAGTGCTAAACATCAATTTCACATTGATTTGCCACCCAAATAAATGTTGAAAGTTCTTCATATGACTTCATGCCACATTTTAAACAGAAAAAAAATATCTGAAATCAATCCGTTACACAATTCAATTTTTTAAGTCTACATTGTTCAGCCTTCAAGGTTAGTACTTATTATTGAATAAAAAAAAGTGTAACCTTATGCACTAGCTCCAAAGGGTTCATTCTGTGGAGATCGATAGTTATTAAGTGATAAACATAATGGTCATAAACAGTCGGTTTCCTTAACGTTTCCCAAGAGATGAACAAACATAATCAGATTGATTCTTCTTTCATCATTCGATCAGACAGATTTGAATATGTTTTAATTTATTATTCTAACCATTTTGAAAGGGTTCACAAAAGCAACAGTAGTAGCTGTAAACATTGAAACTGCAACACTGCATGATGATTAAGATCTTGTCTTTCGGGGATTCCAAATTTTTGCACCATTCTACTACTTTAATTCCGTATGCTGCTGGCTGTTGTTTCGTGCCCTCTTTCTGGATTCTCGGGCTAGCAAACAATGCCTACTTATTATACTCACCTAATGTATGTAATGTGTAATGTTTAAACTCAATAAAACTTCCAAATATGAACGTAACAATAAAAGCGCCTGGAAACCAAATCATACTATGTTTGTTTATATCACCGATAAACCTTATATCACGACCACATTGGCTGCCAATCAGGATGTTTTTACCGTCTCCACAGTGGAAAGTCCGTTTGAATACAGCAGGAAATTTGTTTGAATTAAATTCTGTCCCTTAAAGCACTTGAACTTCTAAGATTCTTCTTCTTCTTCTTAGTCTGCGAGGATTTACACCAGTACGGCTGTTGAATCCAGCTTCCTGGGCCTTCGCCAGCAAATCTGGTGATGTAGACCTCTAAGGGTTAAGGACCGGCAACTAAGGCCATATGTCCCAACATCTAAGGTTTAGCGGTTTGTTTTTAAAGTAACATGAACCCACTGAAGAATATATATTCACGCAACTGGGGATGTAAACGATACAAAACAACAAAACAAAACAAAAAAAAATCCTTGAACACCTTCAAACTTGCGCTAATATTCGCCAACCCACAGTAGAATGGGTTTATGCGTTCGCACGACATCCGTTTAAACGGTAAAAGGTCCGTTATCATTTTTCAACCCACAGATCACACGTGAACGTGACATTTTCATTCTATTTTGCACGGACAATCAACCTACCCCCTTCATATTCCTCTCCATCACCGAGGGTTTCCCGAAGATACCGATCAGATATTAATGGTTCAATTCTTTGCGCGCGGTTACAGCAGATCGTTATCCCCCGGCGTAATCCCTCGCAAATGAGTTTGCCCAGCGTTCGGTGTTGTTTGAGTTGAGTTGCCATCGGACACATGGGCGTATGTGTACGTGTGTCTGTGCGGGTGATTGAAACAATCGAATCCTGGCTGATGGCAACCATAAACGAATGGCGACGTGGAGAAAGGCGAGAGCAAACCTCTCAGCTTCTTTCCGCGTTCGCCCCAAGGTTGGATAAGCGACAAGCGCGCTAGGGAAGTATGTCAAGATGCAGTTCGGAGCATAATGGACGACGTACTTAAATGCTTTCGTAGTCGGCGATGACGCCGCAACCGCCCGCGCCATTTGGTGGGTAATTTAATTTCGTCGCCCGGACTCATCCCCGGGGGGTGGCTCGTCATCTTCGCCTCGCATCGATGAGGACCTTCTCGAACCGCACAGGGGGCGGGCATGTGCGAACCGCCACGTGCAGAAGTGTTTGGTGAAGTACTTTCGCCCACATACACACACACACACTCACATACACATGGCCAAACATTCGACACACATTAAACTCCAAACACATATCCGATCGAGCGATTTTCAAACAAGAAGAAAACAAAACCCGCAAAGAAAGATGGCTCCCATCTCCATCTCGGGCCACTTCTTGGCGGTGGGCGGTGGATTTCGATTTATGACTTCCATGTGCCGATATTGAACGGAACCGGTGCCACCTCGTCGCCCTACCGCGGTACCGCCTTGTCGTCACGTACTTTTTCAACCAATCTCTTTGGGCGAATTTTCCAAGCATCATCGCATCGTTAAGAGATCCTTAGCAACCTACTACCTCTCTTCCTTACCGTCCCGGCTTAGATGCCTCCGACCCTGGCAGTAGTCTTCGTAGAGCGAGCGGAAGCATGGGAAAAGCAGCATACGACCCGCGATGCTGCGCTCGATTGAACGATCCAGCACAGGCCGAAACTCTCTGACAAAATTGCCCTTGGGAAAATCGTGGCCCGCGGGCCAACTTGTGCCCGCTGGAAATGGTTTGTCAGAGCCGTTGCTAAACTGATCAACTATTGATGCCCCTCAAGCGCTGCGCCCGTACCTCGTCACACGTCATCGGCGATTGCATAAGACGAATGGTAAATATTTGCGCACACGCCATACACTTTAAGAAAACCCGGTTCATACGATACCGATAAAAGTGGTGGAAAACTCTAAACCAACCTTCCCTGGAAGGCATTTGGCTTTAATCCCTGCTGGATCAAACCCGATGGCGCGAGCATCTTTTTCTCGTTCTCTGGCACGACAAAAAGTTCCATTTCCCCAGCGACGCGACCCTCGGGGATGGAGGAAAGGATTTTTGATACAATGTTTATTTATCCTCATACTACCGGGGGGGTTCCTGTAACCTTGCACTAAGCGGCTTTTTCCTCAAAGCCAACCATAACTGCTTGCTCGCTTGATCTCCCATCGGAACCACTTTCAAATCCACTACAACCCGCGTTGGGGGGGCTTTTGTGAGAATCATCTAAATTAATGTAATTAAATTATACTTACCAACTGTGCCGCAGTCCACTCAACCAGGGCTTTTTGATGGGAACATTTCTTTTGACCAATTCCACCGAACGTCACCGTTTGACATTCGCTCCAAAAACGGGCTCACCTTTATACAGCGTCAGCGACCTTTTCGTCCCTCACTCCTTCCCTCTCTCCCTCCTTCGATATCATCTGAGAGAGCCCATTACGGAAAGAAGTGGCCGAGAATTGTTCTAATTGGAATTGATTATCCTTGAGCGGCTTCTCGGCCATTTCTTGCCTATGACCCGGGGGCGGGCGCGAGGCCCAAGAATTTGGGAGAGCAAGGGAGAGAGTGTAATGAATATTCATGAGTCCTCGTGGCCACCGGGATCCGGGTGGAAGTGGCCGTGGCCATGGGAAGTTGGATGGCAATTCTGGAAATCAAGGTTCCGCACCGGTTCCGGAGAGGGTGCGCAGCGAAGGCGGGTAATTTTTACCGCGGTGGACTGGTAGGAGGAAATTCGTGGCCCGCAATAAATGAATTCCTTGCCCGGGACTCCGTGCTCTGCCGGGAGGGTGATGTAGTTGGATGAATTTCGAAAAATCTTATTCAATTGTCCTTCCGGCGTTGATGACATTCTGTTATGTGCCTTTTTACCCAGGATGATGACCATTGAATCGCTGATATTGACAATTTTTAGAGCCGGTAGGTTAGTTCAAAAGTGTAGTAAGAAATTGAATGTTTTATTCAATCTCACATCGAAAGCAAGGGTTAATTAGTTGGTTACAGCTATTTTTGAACAACAAAACCTGGTCTTAATACATTGTAATGCCGAAAAGCATTGAATATATAACTTGCGATTATAAGAAAGCATCTCGAATAGTTATTAGTTTACATTATGCGTAAAGCAACGGTGGGCAAATTATTGCAAATCTATTTTTCACTCACACGCTGACCGAAAAACACATTTTCAAATTTTGACAATTGACTGACTAACTGACAGCATTTACCGTTTGCAAAGGATGTTTTGCGCTTCATGTAAACTAAGCATTATCATGCTTAGTACCTCTCTGCTATTTGTTTTGTAGTTAAACACTAAAATCAACATTGTCTGCGCTTTCGTTTGAATCGGCTCCCAAATTGTAACGTTAACACGAAACGAAAAAAAGCGATATTTTCGCGTGTATTTTCAGTCTTTTGTACCTCGTGTAAACTAAACATGAGTGTATGAAATTTAGTTGTTAGTGATGATGTATAATATTTACACATTTAGATGAATTCATTACCTTTCTGATGTTCGTTTACTCTCAAAGACGCAAAATTACACTGAATGCATCCGACTTTATTTGCATCGGCTCTACAATGGACAAACATTAGAAAACAAGTCACAGCGAACTATACATGACGTAACGTTCCTTGATTCTGAAATTTGTCTAGAACTAGGATATGATCTTTCGTCAGAAAGCTACGATCGATTTGAAAAAAAAAATCGGTTATTGGCCTGTTATGGAATGTAATTTGCCTTTATAGTCAAATATATGCTAATTGACAAGTTTGAGTGTCTGAAATATTTGAACAAATTTCATGAGACCGTTTATAACTTTGCTTCGGAAATACTGTAGGCACTTGACAACAAGTGACGACTTTCTTGTATCATTGCAAACATATCTCCTATTTACCTGATTTTAAGTACGCACTTATAAAATATTGACATTATTGATAATCCTAACATTATCAAAATTTTATGGCTATACTATAAGACTTCCTTAATTCTTAACGCAAGCTTAACGAAGCTATTCTAAACCGTCATTTCAAAATATTGCAGGATTGCAATAAAGCAGAATTTTCAATGTTCCTGTTTGGTATGTTCAAGCTATTAGCTGAAACCTCGAGGGAAGGGACTTACATAGTCGCCGCCTTTGACGTTAGTTTTCCTTCGGGACTCGTCGGATTTCTCCATACGGAAGCGTTGCATTGCTAGCGCGGTAGCAACAGAAAAGAAGGGTTTTTCTTACTGCTCGTGTTGATCATGCGACCGAAGGCTTGAAAAAGTAAGTGCAGCAAAGCGAGGGCCTTTCCCGAGTCCAATGGTTTTGATCCATCCTCCGATGGGTGAACCACGGCTAACTGTAGGAGGCTAACGAGGAAATGGAATTCTTCTCGGCACACGAGAAACAATGGTCTGAAACGACGCCCAGGCCAAATGCACCCTTAATTGAACGCTCACGTCCGCAGGCTCCAGAAAAGAAATCCAATAGGATGTGAGTCATTACGATGGCGGTACCAAATGGTCCGCTTGGAGTTAAGTGACAAAAGCAGCGACTACATCGCTAGACCCCGGCTAGGCGATGGGAAAAGGCGACGATAATTGTAATTGCTGCACTTTTGCTCCCACAAATTTGATTTATCACCCCGGTCGCAGCAAGATTGATTAATCACTCAACACATGACGAGCATAGGACGAAGGTGAAGGAAGGAAATTTGAGGAGAGGCCTGTGGCTTGCGTCTCTTAACTTTTTCTTTGCTGGAAGCCCTTCTTTTAACCAGAGCTTCACGGGATGATTTTCACGTGATCAGTTGTTTGGAGGGCCCATGTTGGTCCTGCAGTCTACGAACCTGAACTGACTAAGATCGAAATAAAGTAAAGTAAAGTAAAATCTTAAATTTATGCACTTATTTCTATGACGTTTCGTGATTTATGTCGTTGTTCAAGTGACCCTTAAGATCCTGAAGTATGTTGTAACTGTGTTAACATAAGAACAGTGTATGATTGTTGCACGTCATTCATTCACGCTTCAGAATATTTAATATCTGACACATTTCAAGGCCAAACAGATGAATGGATGCGGGTCATCACCGCATAACTCCATACTCTTACCAAAACGGAGTCTTAGGAACCACCCCGTCAGCCTCTCCCAACTCGGCGGACACAACAAAACAACGACCCAGCCAACGATGAAGTAAAGCGTACCGTTGGGAAAACGGTTCGGGCTCAGTGCCGGCGCCATTGTTCGCCGAATGTTGGATGGCGCTTTGTGCTAGTTTCGGTTCAATTTGCCTAAAAGCACGTGTGTCGCTGTGATAAGAACAGGAGCTTTTTAATCACGAAAAAACGTCGTACGATTGTTGTCCCATTCGTTACTTGTTGGCTTGTGTTTAGGTAGAGATTTTCCCGAGTATGTCAAGGGAATCGGCCGTTCTTTCAACGCAAAACCAGTCGGGACAGGTGCAGAGTACCTAAAAAATTCGAATGCATCAAAAGATGATGGAATATTTTTTGCGGTAAAATTGTTAAGTAAAGTATGTTAAATTGAAGAAAAAACTACTAAACCCTCTGGAAAAACTGCGTCCACGAATAAATGTTTAGGTCATAAAGAAAATGAGAAAGGTCTGGGTTATCGTGAGCACAAATATTTTCCAAAAGTGAAGGCCGTTTTAATTGATATAAATTATCAGTAACATTTTTATAACGCATATCCTTTCCATTCGTTCAAACCACATCCCAATAGAAAAAGAGTTTTCTGACATGAAACTTTCTTCGTAATCTTTGCTAAACGCTTTTTAAAACTATTCTATATGCTGACAGGCAGACTTTCATCAAAAATTTGTGAAAAAATCTTTTTAATGTGTCAAAGTTTACAACTCATTTGCCATCTTGGAATGTTTGTAAGATCTTCACTACATGGTCAAGGTCAGGGTCGGCACCATGCAAACAAATAATAGAGTTTAAATAGTCCCTACCCGACATCTAAATATGTTACTAAGACGATAAGATATCAGACAAAGATCAAAAAGAGCGAAGCTGTTCAGTGAGTGTGAATCATCCAGCAGAATGTCTGTAGCGGTCGAATGAAATCCCACAGGAAGCTGCTCATGCTGCATGGCTTGCCATTGGCGTGTCCCAAGAAAAGGCAAACTTCAAGACCATTCCACCCATACGGTTCGAGTTCCGCCCTGGTCCGATCCTACTCGCTCAAATGAGCCATCAGCCACGAGCTCATGCCAAACTGCGTCACTGCGTCTGCCGGTGAGGGCTTTGACGTTTTCGGGCCATTCTGTGGCTGACGGCTAGCGGGCGGAATCCAAGACATTCGGGCGATGCACCGGGGATTCTGGGCTTGTGGAGCCCTTTGTCGACGCAAATCATACCCACGCAAAACGCTCGAGAACGAGAATGTACGTTACGGCATGCACGGGATGCACGGTCGGACGTCCGTGGCTGCCGTTGGTCCGGGCGAATGTGCCGGTAAGCCGGTCCAGTATGGCCTGCAATTGCATTGCAGTAGAAATTCAAGTTTCAGCCGCAGATCTCGGCAGATCAACGACAATGACGAACATATTAGATGCACCGCGTGGGCGGAGTAGAGCCTCTTGATAATTATGCAAAGGACCAACCCCGTTTCCCCCCGGGGCACGGGTGTGTGTGGGTGTATGCGTTTTTGTATATATATTGTGGCATTGCGGTCCCCGGAGCGTGGAAGATGACGTTAATGACTTAACGCCGACCCAACGACCGACGTGGCGTTGTACAGGCTCGAAGGTTGGGACGCTAATGAGGCCTCCGCATCCTGACTGGTAAAGTGTGTGTGTGGAAAAAAGAGAGAGATTAAACAAAGAAAACAAATATGAAAAGGGCACGCACGCTTTCCCCAACTCTCTGCACAGCTTCTTGCGAGTGCCTCTTTGGTACTTCTTTCTATTTTTCGTTCGTTGTGTGTAATTGCATTAGGATTCGCACGGTCGGGGCCGCTACTGAATCGCCCTGCGCCCATTGACACTCATCCCACCTAGCGGTTCTTCTGCAGACGGTGCCGCTATTGAATAGGCTTTTGTGCCTATCCAGCAAAAGCCGCAGCTAAGATTGTGTCCTTTGACATTTGCACAAATTAATGCATTGCAGACTTTAAAGCACAAGGTTAACCTGTTGAAAGCGTTTCGGCAAGCTTTGCTCTTGTTTTGCACAACATAGGCTATTGTCACCTTTTTTGAATCGACTGCCACGCAGTTTTAGTACATTTTTAGTACAACCATTTTTGATAAAACATGGTTAGAAATTTTTCGTACCAACAGTTTGCGCATATAAAGCAAAGACTGTACTATATTTAATTTTTTATATGTGTTTGGAGTAATTTATTACATGTTGCGACTTAATTTTGAAACAATTTGCTTTGTTCAATAGTTTGATAAATTGCGAAAGTACTTCTCACGTGTTGTTTGAATATCTCAATAGAATGCCAGCAGCAAACAAACTTAGATTTCCCTCGACAAACGTTGTCGTGCCTCCCATGTTTATTATTATCATATTCACTCGCATAGCTATATGCATTTGGTAACTCGTTGCGCAGCACATATCAAATCTAATCTAACTTTCACAGGAACCGCAGAAAAGCATATTTCGGAACTGTCCAACACCGTCTCTTCCCCAATCGCAGTTCTTTGGCCATATATAGACGGCCTAGCTCATCAGTTTCCTTCTCTTCTCTTTTCTTTCCATATTCATCTCGCGTGGCATCGCCTTTCTCGGGGCAGCGTGGATGCTCGGATGGTTGATGTGCAAAACCGTACCTTACATACAGGGAGTCTCCGTGGCCGCGTCCGTCTACAGTCTGATAGCGGTTTCGCTAGATCGGTAAGTACCGGGTGGGAAGAGGAACGTACCGTGGAGAACCCGCCGAAGGGTATGTTCGCGCCTTTCAGCTGACTTTCGGCACAGTTTCAACAACCGAAGCTGTAGCCGTTGCATAATAAAGCCTCCCGCTTCCTGTGTGTGTGCGTAAAACACCAGGCACCTCCATCGTGACTCGCACGCTTCCCATTACCATAGAGCGAATCGTCATCCAGCGTGAAGGTGTGTCTCGGTAAGACGGGATGTGTGTGTGTATGTGTGTATATGGAAGCGTGTTCATTGCGTCAAACAATCGCATTCTCAGCAAGGCATAAGCGGGAAAGAATTTCTCTTCGAACTCCACCGGGTGAAATTAATGCTGCCCGGGTGCGTGGAGATGAATGCTAATTTGAACATATATTTCATCGGCACGGTTCAGCGGAGCACCACGAGAAAACCAGACCGGCCTTCAGCCCGACAGGTGCCCTTGTTTTCGGTGGGCCAACCGAGCATCTGCGAACGTTCGAACGGATTCTGTTCGAGGTCGGCCCGAGCGGAAGGGCGCTGGGGTAATCTGTTGCATGTGCGATTGGATGTAAAATCGACCGTGTCGGAGCAAGGGAGGAGCTGAAAGGCCACCTAGACTTCTGACCGATCCGACATGTTTGCTCCATTGTGCTCTAGCATGAAGCTAGCTCAATCCGGAGAAGCTAATACATGCATATTCATTTCGGACAGCTCCAATTCCGATTGCCGGCCATCGATTTGCTTGTTGCTTGGGGATTGGAGTTGATGATGAGAAAAGCTACTACTATCGAGTTGGGATCAGTGGAAGAAAGTTGAGTGGTTTTTTACATTATTGAATTAGACGACGCTGAGGTCGAATGCATACCTGTGGGAATAAAATTACTCACCTGAGAGTTAGAAAACGTTCGGCCACTGCTTGCGAATTCGTACTGAGTCAGGCGAAAGTGCACGCGCCAGAGGGAAATCGTCCGCTCGGCATATTTGGCCAATTCTTGCATATGGTCCAAAAAGAGCCTCTTCGAAGAGTCCATGATTTCGCTAATTCCATATGATTGTAGGTTAACAATTTCATCGGGTGATTCCATCTCAACCATCCTCCATCTTTATTAGACAACTATTATTTTTTCCTTTACATGCTCTCTAAGTTGTTTTGCTACTAATTTCGATTAATATTGGTGCAAGTGAGTTTTCCTTCTTTACAACGTCAGCGTAATGAATGGTATCTTAGCCTGTGGTTGTGCACTTTCAACACTCGATCTGGCACAAGTTCCCTGAGAACTGAAACCAAAGGATCGCGTTATCTAGGACGACTTACTTTATCGTTGGTATTTTATTTACTAACAATCTGAGTTGAACGGATAACGTCCAACCAACGCGGGAGCTGCAGCGCAAATAACGATTAGAAATGGCTTCCCGCGCCGCTGATTGCGTTAGTATGCACATAGCGCGAATAAAAA
This sequence comes from Anopheles ziemanni, assembly GCF_943734765.1. Taxonomy (NCBI): domain Eukaryota; kingdom Metazoa; phylum Arthropoda; class Insecta; order Diptera; family Culicidae; genus Anopheles; species Anopheles ziemanni. Next base: position 45,409,813 of record NC_080706.1, on the reverse strand, counting down.
TTGAGCTACTGATAGAGCGAGGACTGATACTAAAAAGATTACTCACTCTAAACAGCTAAGCTACCAATTCTAACATGTAACCACGAGTCCTAATTTTCACAATACCATCTGTAGAAAAATAAATAAAATCTTCATTCAAAGTTATGTTGGCATATGTTGCACATGATAGACACATTTGCAAAATGACGTTTTAGGCTTAGTAAAACAAAATATTATATATTCTTTGTAATTTTCGACACAAATTGCAAATACGAGTCGTTCGCTTCGTGAACCAATGTTGAGTGTAGTGTTTCAGCAAAATCTCGTATTTTACCTTTAACCCTTCACTTCTCCGCCCTTTCTCCCTCCATTGCTGACAATCTGGCGGTCAACGCCAGTGGCATGATACCGCCATCCGTAAATGGCTCTCTAAATTATGCTTTATTTGTGTAATTATAGCCCTGGCGTCACGGGTTATCTTGACGCCACCGTTCAACCACCAATCTGTTAGGAAATGCCGGAGATATCGAACGTTTTTATTGCAAATTTGCCAACGGGTCGCAACGGTATGCGTGGCGGTATGTTGTCTCGCTTTCAATCGACCGATTATACGGTTGATTAAATTCTACTTTGTGGAACGAACGCGGTGGCGATGAAAATGATAGTGATGATGAAGTGTACCGGCTGATACGAGGGTTATCGTTGCGCATTATTTTTTCACAGGAAAAAAATATGGCTCAATTTGGCATATGTGTTAATTACTTCATCGAAGATGATACTCTTGGATTTTTTAAAAATATTATTATATCGAGAGCATAACACCACCTTATGTATCCGCAATAATTGCTTCTAGAAGGATGAAGTGGTGTTAGAAACGGGAGGTGACGTTACTGCTATGTTTTCATCAATTTAAACGTTTCCATCATGTGGAAAATGTGAATATTTATTTTATAAACGAGAACTTTCATAAGCACACTATTTATAATCCTCAGATGATGGATTTTGTAGTCTACAATAAGCGCAATTAGCTTGAGCCAGTCTACTCGTTATGAAGCAAGCACACTACCCATCGCTTCAGCAGGAAAATCATATTAACTAGATACTTATCGGTTAATTACCGTAATCCTCCACAACAAACCGTAAACGATTACATGGCCCTTGCGTTCATGCGACCTAAAGCCGTTGGTTTAGATCGCAAAAAAATACAAGGCTCACAATCTAAATAGCGCGCGCCTCCGCACCAGGAATTCAATCAGGCCAATCAATTTCAGCGTAATATTACAAAATGTCTCTAATTCTCCGCCTCGCTGGAGCACACCGTCCGGAAAAGGACGGAACTTTGGAAAAGGGAGAAATGGGGAGCATAATGTACGAAACGACCGAAGCCCCAGCACCTTCGAAGTGCACCCGATGGCACGTCGGGTTGGCTTCCACACGCGTTGCGATATTAAGCCAATTACGGGATTTTAATCGATCGACAAAATTGGCCACGCCTCGCCAACGCGAGTGTATCGGCGAGCTTGCCGGAAAGCGCGGTACGAAGGAGTGATGATCGGATCGAACGCTTGCAGTAGATTGGGTTACGACAACCGGGGCTTGTGCGCAATGGGACGAGAGGTGGGAAATTAAGTTTTCCGGAAAACCGGAAAATAGGGTTTGCTGCCACGAACGTGATACAAAGGCGTCAGAATGGAATTTATAGTGTTACATATTCGATTTCACGAAGCACTCGATCCTATTTGGCAACTTTTCCAATATTGTATCTAAAGTAATGAATATTAAAATGCGATGCTTGTTTAAATATATGTATGCTTACTTTTTGAATGTTCTGGTGATTATGTTAGTTCAGTAAACGACCTAAATCGCTCGCAAAGCAAGAAGTACCCCACATAGAATATATCTGTTGAATTATTCTATTTCTATGCACAAATTTTGCACACTGCCAGATAAATCCAACAAACCATTTTGCCGGTTCTAAAAACACACCACACTAACAGTCTAATATTTGAATTGAGATAGTTGTTTGCCACTAGTTTTGCAATGGATTTGATTTGATTGCTATACGTGTGTTCCCCGTCGCGGACATTTCCAATGTCCAAGAACTTAAGGAACAAAACGATCGTTAGAACACTGTGTTCATTCTCATTACTGTGATCATTAAGAATGCCTCAAACGAGTTAAACTCGCTTGCTGCACAAAACCAAACTTCTCGTTTCACGTGGAGCGAAATCCCCCAGTCTGCAACCACCGTTGAAATAATCATTAGCATTGGCGCCACTATATCCATTATTACTCAAAACCCTATTAAAAAGGCGTGCAAACGGCTACAATCGTTGGTATGTGCTTAATGTAGCTTTGCAACGCAAATTGAAACGCCAATCGCATTTTGCGTGCGGCTTCGTGCGTGAAAAGCTATCACAGTGCGGGCGCTTTTCAATTGTCGACACCTGCCAGGATATGGCATCGTTAGAATAGGCCATAATAGAGGGGTTCGTTTTTAATTACGCTACCCAGCATCGTGTCTTCAGGAGTAATAATGTTGCTACACACCATGGCACTTATTCATACACTTTTGATGCACTGTAAAAACAAATTGAAAATATTATAAGAAGGCAACGTTAAAAACATGTGGTATTAGTTATGGTGCAACTTATGATCTAAAAGAGAACTAACTTAAATGAAATGAAGTGTACTTTACATAAGACGTTAGAAATAAGAGTTTTACCCATTCTTTGTGCAAAGGTGCAAACTGTTCTCTTAACACTGACATTCAGGAAAATATTGGAAAATAGTGTTTTTCATACAGCTATAGATTCTTGTACTATCATGTTTGTTTCAGGTAATATTTATCCAATTAAGACAAATTCGAAATTAAAAATGAAAAACCGCCAGCGAAAATCTTGTGATTCATTGCAATCAGCGCAAAGTTCGTTTTTCTTTCACACGCTTCTTCTTCACAATGTTCACTCGTATGCCTTTAGTGTAATGTGTTTTATGGAACTGCCACTACAAGCTTCACTCTGTACTACCCCGCTTGCAATGGGTCGATGCAAAAGAAGGGGAGGAACAGAAGCCAACACCTTGCATCACGTAAATCCATGCATAAAATTGGCCATCTTGATGCTGCATCAACAACAGCAATCAAAATCTGTGCAACTCGCGCCCAGCATCCGGATAGGGATTCATGGTAACCTTTGTTTTCGGATTTCAATTCACGTGAATTCAAACTCATGCAGCGCTGTGATTGAATATTCGACCAACCAACCGGGGAACGGAAGTCGGCAATCGTGGGATTGGATGAAGCTCACCTTGAACTCTGCTCGACTGGAAACGCACATTCTTGCGCAGTTGTTTTTGTAATCAGAAGTACAGAAATAGCTCGTTTCACGCTTGCACAACAACCACTTCTTGATACGACGTTTCATACACAATGATTTTTTTTCCTCATGCTTTACACACATATCAAGCTGATAGCAACCATTTTCTTGCTCATTAGACGCTAGTTCATTTTATAAGCTAACCTAACGTAAAATCAACTGCCTTAAACCAAATACTAGTTGAAATCAAGTCTGAAGAACATTAAAATATGTCACAAATTACTTTGTTCACAATTCCGTCTTTGCACAAGATGCTAAATCCTCATCTTCTAAAAAGTTGGTGCCGTTTACCGTCAAGTGCTTGGAAAGCTTATGCCAAGTAAAGATGGCCAAGCCTTTGAAAACTTAACCAAGGTCTAGGCTCAATATTAGGAAAACGTGCGTTCCAACGGTTGATTTTAACACTTTTACTGTCAATAACCCTCATACATGCAGTGACAGGCAATTCAGAACTCCCCAAGAAACTCATAAATTATTGCACAAATATAGTAGTGGGCTGTAGCAGTTGTTGAAAATTACCCTTAGGGAAGCTTAGTGGATTTGTAATTGGTTTTAAAACAAGTATTAATATTTGTTTCATAAAAAAATTTTATCAAAAATTATGTACTAAAACACGTTCTAAAAATGGTTGGCAGTCAACGTGTTAAAATGAAAAATCACCAAAACAGACGACGAGCTAGGGCCACTCTCCACACAAACGCAACCTCAGCCGTCGACTCAAAGTGAATGCGCTACACCTCTTCGGCACGAAGCGAACCCAAAATTTCATCACTCTAGTCTGTTGACGCTGCCCAAAGGGCCCTCTGCAAGACACTGCCATTTATGGCACCCGCCCCGAACGAAACCTTAGCGGTGTGTGAGTATTGCACAGGCGTGCGTTCACCTGGAGTGACTCGAACGAGTGTGCCCTTCGAAGCTCGCGGTGAGGTGCAGAAGGAAGGAGGTATGACGAAAAATTAATCACGCTACGGATCGGAGGGCTCAGCGCGCATGTTGATCTGCGCCGAAGGGCAATCCATCTCGTATCAGAGGCTCGCTTTGACAGTGGAAAGATTTGAAGGGCCTCGAGCGGATCGTGGCTTTCGGCCGAAAGATTAGCTCCGTTCCGGCCGGATCGATGGAAATGGGTCACGAAGAGCCTCCATTACGTGCGCAGTGCGTGTTTCATGCGTTAAAGAATTGCAGCCTTTCGTCACAATTCGGTTTGATGCTGCCGTTCGTCGCCTGATCGCTTATTGAAATCGTTTTTGACGTTCTTCCTACGCGCTGTTGTTGTTGTTGTGCGGATTGCATCTAATTCTTCGGGACGGTGTCAAGGTCAACCAGTCGCCGTTGGGTAACCATCTTCGTCCATTGGGTCTCGGTAGGCTAGAAAGGGGGGGAATTAGGGTGTGGGCTTTTCAGTTGGTATTCAAGTTTAGCCGTCTATAAATCATATTACTTAAATTCTGCGTCAACCAAATTTTAATGTAGTGCAATCAATGAAAGGTGAGGCCATACATTGTATCATTAATTATAAAGCTACTCGAATCATAACTTAGAAGAAACGCATGATGAATGAGGAGTCAAACATGAAATCGCAATATGTTGATCTTCTTCTGGTTCTATAGAATACTTCTTTTATTTCCCATTGCCGTATGCTTTACAACAAAGAGACAATTTTGTTTTTTTTTTAAACTTATATGCTGTTAAGTTCATATCAAAGGTCTGTTATCTTCTTGTAAGAACAATAAGATTTGAAAAGAAAAATGAGAAAACTAACCAAACTAAATTAAAATCAAAACATCAAATAGATTCATGTCATATTTTTCGAAACCGTATCGTTTTTGGGCTTAACAATACCTGTTCAATCTTCAACAATAAGATAAACTCATGTACTCAAACATGTTTTTCAACATGAAATCGAATTTGGGACAACATATTTTCTAGCTGTAGCCAAATGAACCGTAATCAATCAGTTATTTTCTTATGTTAAGGTTAAATTCTGAATTTTAATTATGTTAACCAAACATCTTTAGATGTGTATGGAGACCGAAATCTCGTACCAGAATAAATAAATAATAATTGAAAAATTACAACAAACCCTTCAACGACCTGGTAAGCTTGTCACAAAATAAACCTGCCTAAAATTTTTCAAATGTTATATATACCTATATAAAGTAATAATAACACGCTGAATATTCGGTAATATATACGTACAGGTAGGAACCGGGAGGAAAATAACGTTGCTTACCTATAAATGTACCAACATGTTACTAGATATGCAGGTAATAATCATAGTTAAAGCTTTTTCGCACTCATTCAAAGATTCACAGATGATTCAAACAATTTTAAATTTTATTAATCATAAATGAAAAACTCCAAGAAGCGCATTTCATATCATATCATAAAGCTCTCATAAGCTCACCGAAAGATATATCGTTTAGTTCACTTCAAAGAAGTAAATGTAAAACGTTAACAGATCCGTTTTGGCACCCCAAGGGCGCCTTCCTGCTTTAAAACCAGCAGCTGGCAACGACTCAATTTTCAAGTGCAAGGGTTTCATTAAAATCGCCATACGCCAGTGTTTTTCTACTGCTGTAAATTATTTTGCATTTTCCTGCGACTGGGCCCCCCGCCAACGCTGCATACCAACGCACACGAACGCGTGTCCCTAATAATTGCGAAAAAAAAAATATCCAGAACTGGGGACAATAGTGAGATGTACCCACCGTATCCAAGACGTCCCTGAAGACGCAGCCAGGGCGTACCGGGATGGAATAAGTATAATTGAAAAGCTCGGGCAAGCTGGCATAATGAACCAGTCATGACTATGAATATGCATTAGTCAGCCGGTTAAGAGATAGAGTGATAAAGAAAGAGCGATTTAGAGAGAGAAAAAAAGGAAAAAAGAGAGAGAGCGGGTGAGCGGCTGAGCAGGAGAAAGTAGCAAGATGGATGGCGTGCCACATCGCTGCGACTCACAAAGAAAAGGCATTGCAGTGCATTAAACGCAGCTCAAGATCACAGCTTCCGGTAGCGGGCGGTCCCTAAAAGGTGTTGCGGTGTGGGCTGGCTATTGTTTTGTAGTTGCTGCGTGTTTGTTGCTGGGTGTTTGTTGCTGGGTGTTTGTTGCCGTCACCATTGGTGTCCATCACGCCAGTTCGCTGGACTTGTAAAGGTGCACGAAAGGTTGTGACTTTTCCCGGTCTGACCCGGGACCTTGGAGGGAATGCACTTCTCCTGAATGCATAAAACGAAAGCACAAAGAAACCCGCGTGGCCTTGACGAGGGCCACTTTTGCACGACGGTGTTAGGTAGGTGATGGATGGATACAAAGATTTTCAACATCTGAAGACTGGCATCCTTCAGCTGAAGAGGATTGGCTTGCCGGCGTCATTCGCCAGCCCGGGATGAAAAGTGACATTTCCGTTCGACAGCCCAATCCGGGTTTCCCTCCGACCCCAGGGGATACACAAGCTGGTGCAGTTCCCGCGTGCTGAACGGAATGCTACAGGATCGAATGTGCAGCTGCATTTAGGTTGCCAGATTCGAGCTCTCTCTTCGTCGCCTTCCGCGCTGCTTCCGTGCTGTGGCCGTGTGCTGATGAATAAACAAATGTATAAGTACCGCTTTGGCGAGATCTTTGTGCAACTTTTCTCCCGAACGAAGAAAGAAGGTGACATTTTCCCTCCCCAAACACGCAACTCTGCGCGAGGCGAAAGTAATTGGAGCAATTGTAAGTGATGGCAAAGGTTGGCAAATAAAAGAAAAGAGCAAAGCAAGGCAGCGTTAAAATTCACCATAGAAACTTTGTGGTACCACCGGCGACAACTCTCCCACCCTTCCACTCCGACATTTCCACCCGGCACCCAGAGAAAAGTTTCAAGTTAGTACCGGTAAAAGTTGCCTTTCAGTTGCCGCGACTGTTTAGACTTTTGCTTCACATTTCGCACGGCTGGTAATTGAATATTGCCAGCTCTGTGCGCACCACCAGCGCTCAGGTATTATGAAAATGGCAGATGATTTAGCGAACAAAAGAAAATAATATTATAAACGGGTGAAATTAACTCAAACCCGAAACGAACCGAACCGTTTAAAACTGTCTCTGGCGGCGAACGAACCTAATTTGTCCGACGGTTAGGTTCAACTGTCTCCGGTTTTGGAGGACTAATTATTGCGACAGTGGGCTAACAGCCGGGAATCGAGACAACACCATGTTTGGGTCGGGTAATGCCCTAATTTGTTGTCGAAACATCAACGCCAAGCGCTTCAGTAATCTATTGAGATATCTATCGTTTGCTTCCGCCTCATTCTGGCCGGTCCTGCTTCAAGTGAAATGTTAAACAAACGAAGGATTAATTGGCACAATATATTAACACTTCCGTAGCCTGGAAAAGTCACTCGTACTTCCTTCTTGGTTTTGATTATTCATATGATTTATGACAGTTTTTGGGGATTATTATATGGCCTTTAGGAAATCTAAACTTATTTCAAGATCAAGTCGACCTAATGTCAAAGTGTACGCTGAATTTAGCATCGATAAAAGAATAAAATCGCGTGAATTATTTTTTCTTAAAGCTGATGACATTATTTTTCGATTACCTTTCCGCTTTGGACAAATGATACTCAAGAAAATTATGTAATTCTGTTTACTAAGCAGTTTTGAAGTTTGTTTTCTTCTAAAAGTGGCCCATTAATAACCATCATTCTATAAGCAATATTAACTCACCATCAAAGTACAACGTTATCCTGAAAGTTAAGCTGTTTTAAATGAAACCCATGGCACGTGGAAAAGACTTAAAGTCAACAGTTTATCCACCCCTTACAGTGGTAAAGGGTGGGAAGGGCGCTTCCTAATAATGTTTCCTAGCTGATTAGTGATTCAATCGCTTATGTTATCAACGGCACAATGGTTAGCCGCATGCTCCGGTCGGAAAGTGTTCGCAGTTAAGCACCAAACACTTGTCAACCCGGATGCACCAGTTACATTTCTCTTTTGCGCCCCTAGTGGCGACGCGTTCTGTCGTACTTAGTGGTCTAAGAAGGCTTACAACACTTCACAGAATGTGAAACGAACGCGAGCGGTTGGCCGGGACAGGATAATACTGATTTAGCGTCACAGCATCCGGATGACTTTCGTGGCCACCTCGTAAACCGTTGCGCAAAGCACTCGAAAGAAAATTTCCTGCACCGTGAAGCGGTCCTCTGTAATACTTCGCCAGTGACATTGAATTGCAAGGATGTCCCACCCTGCCGGTCCTTTCTATGGCTCCATTTTGTCCGAAAAGAAGCGCCCCTACCGTTGTTGGCTTTTCCAAGTACTGCCGCAACTACTTACCAATAGATTTTCTCACCGTTTCGCGATGAAGTTGGGGTAGTTTCCCCGATTCTGGGGGTATTTTGAACCTCCCAAGAGCATCCTAGTGTGTGTAGGCGCTTCGAATCGCCAAGGACGAAAAAGTTGCGTTGCTCAAACTCAAGCAACCAAGCCGACCTTGATAAGACTGGTTGGGCTTTAGGGTTTTTCTTTTTTACGCTTCCGAAGGTGATTCTGGTTGACAGTTCTTCTCCTTGGCGTGTGTTAAAAATAGTCTTAATTATAATTTGTCGCCATGCGCTACTAGGAGCGTCGATGCAGTGGGGTTTTCTCGCCAGGCACTTGACACCCGTCCAACTCGACGGGTCGATGAAGAAATTGTAAAAGATTTATGATCCGAACCGTGAAGATCAACTGCAACGAACGGCCCGCTCAGGGGCGGGAAGGGCAGGACAACGGACGGACGAGCTGGAATATGTGTCCTTTCCAAAGTGTTGGGAAAACTTCTTCATCTTTGTCAAGTTGCTCTACGACGGTGATAGTTTTACGCGAACCTCGCAAAACCCTTCTTCGTTTCTGTAAGCATGGGAGTATGTGTGTGTGTATAGGTATGTGTTTATGAGGGTATGGCAAGTGGTCGTATATTTAAGACCAGATCCACCACGTACTGTTTTTCTTCCGCAGGTGCACCAAAAGAGCTTCTTGATAACTTAAAGAAAGCTGAGGCAAAATGTGAAACCTTAAACAATTGATAACTCTCAGTTCGTTCCCGGAAAACTTCATCAAATTTTATTGATACAAAAACAACAATCCAGCATTTGAATTTTTAATATTACCAAAGCTGTGGTTTTCTGAATTAAATTTGAATTATGTACACAAACAAATACTTTAATGAAATTCTCATCTACTTACATTAAGAATACAATTCAGATAAAACTGTGTAGGTTCATTTTGTCCTACTTTTCCTTGTTTATGGTGGTTTAAGTCAAACAGATGGCGCTTATAATTCTTTCACTATCCCTCTAAAAAAATCCCGACACGTTGCATTTAACTTTTTGGAAATATAATCATTTAAAGATACATCAAGAAAAGCTAGAAAACAAAAAAAAAACATTGAGCAAAACTGGTAGATCAAAAATCCATCGCAAGCGCAATGGTTGCATGCCCATCCTGTCGGGGTGGACAGAATTAGCATAAATCTAAACGAAATATCACAGAATTAGAGTAGAGAAAAGCTACAAACGACGTCGTCATAGAAAAAGTGAAAAAAACACGCAAGGAAACAGTCGCTGGTGGAAAAGTAAGCTTGAAGAGCACAAGTCCATGTGCTTACCTAAACTGAGAAGAAAAGCTCATTCACTTACGCCGAAACGGTGCGCTCGACGATACGAAACGAGAGAATCTGCTACGAAAAACAAATTCTTAAAGGAAATAATTCAATGCCAACGCGTTGCTTGGCATGCGACGCTGACAAAGCGCTCAATCCTGACATACCCGACCCTTGGGGTTCGACCGAGAGGAAAATCGAGCCAGCCATGGCGGCAAAACTCGTTCGGTGACCACCGTAGCCCCAGGCAACGGTTGCGATGGACCCGGTGCACTACGATGATTAAATTTAGTTCCAATATTAAATTTGTAATATAGTTCGCATTTTGGTTGCAAGTTTTCCGGTCGCCCATTTGCTTGACGTACCGAATTGCAGGTGGAAAAGTCCAAGCCACTGCGCCAGAGGGAACTATGGAAAATGTTTAAGCCAGCCTTTACTCCAGTATGTTACTTAGTCAGTGACTTCGGAATCGCCATAAAACAGGTTGTAAGAACCATTTGAGGAAAAAGTTGAATTTCTTCGAATGTGAATATGTCTAGGATTCGACAATTGACCCATGATCGATTAGTGACGGTTGGTTTGCAAGAACATGAGTTTTGGAACAGATTTTACACCTGCTGGATTTTCTCCGACAGTCGATTCGAGTCGAGTTTGTTCTTCTGGAAAATTGCGTTTTTCAAAATCTTGTGAACAGATAGAGTTAGAAATATTTTTAGTAGATCTGCAAGATCTGTCTTACATAAGGATCTTATCTACTATCAAACTGTACAAGTAGTGAACGGTTTCTTCAAACAGCATTCCGACAATTTCCGCTATGTTATCTTATTTTTATGGTTTCTTGCATTACTTTGAGCTAAGAGTGAGTAGATTTACATTAATTTAACTCAAACTGCCAAGCTCTATTATGCAACTATGTTGTTTCATTGCGATAAAAAAGGTCAACTTCAAACCAGCTGTAAGTTGAACTGTTTGACTTACATACACATACAGGCTACATGTTTAGAAAAACGAATGCAGTAAATATTTTCAAACTCAAACAAATCAAACAATCAAACTCTGCACAGGTCAATAAAACTTGATTGATTTTTGTTAGTACAATCGATCTTGATTAGATAAATGAATATTTCATATGTTTTTCTCTTTCTGTGCGTATTTTGAAATACAAACTAACACAAAACGTAGGTCAAAACTTGAAACTATGATTCTCATACCTTACACATATTTTTTTTTTAATTTCAGGTAAGTTCCCGTCATTTCGCAGCTGAGCAGGTTATTTACATTTCCGTAAGCATATTGATTTAAGGAAAACTAAATCCAATCAGCTCGAACTTTGTACGATGGGGAGCCACTTTACAAACGTCTGGCATGCGGGGCACGAATGCAATCATCGGCATTCAGCCCTCTTCAGTAAATTAAAAAATAAATGAATTCCACGCCCTTGAAACATCCCATCCGGGTCGGTTTATATACCAGTGCGGGGGCGAATGGACAAGTAAATTGAAATCGAAAATAATAAGAGAGCGGCAGCGTAGGACGAAGATGTTCCCACCGTGGCATTCAATCGGTGCAGCGATGTGCAAACGAATACTGCGGCCAACCACCGGTGGTCACTTTCCACTCTGTTCGTCGATCGCCGGTAGCTTTCCTGGCGCTGCCCGGGAAGCGACCATTTTTATCGCGGCAAAACCATCGACAATTAAGAAAATCGAATCAACGCCACTTGGAAACGCATTTGTACGCGACCGCCCGGCAAACAACGCCGGATGCCGGTGCAGCACACGAATCAGAGATGGATGCGGTCGCTGCACGCCGCCGATAGGATGTCGAACTGCCAGTGCTTTCTCGCCGCACCAGCGAGTCCTTGAACTTGAAAAGACGCTTGTCCACCAGCTTGGGGAACGGCCATCGGCGTGGGAAACTATTAGGCAACGCCAGGCGAAGGAATTTTCCACCGCCGTCCGCGGTGGGGGCTCCGATCGGAGCTGCGAGAGCTGCGCGTGCCATTACGCGACGAACTTGAACATTTTTCAAATCACGACCACGCGAAGCGCGCGTGTCCGACGCCGGAGAAATTCAATATCGCGTCCACGGCACGGAATGCTCCGGCCGGCTGGTAGAAATTCCTCCGCCCTCCTTTCGCGATCCCGCGCCGCAGTACTTCGCTTTTCAAGGTCGCCGGAAGCGAACGGCTGACCACATCCCGGGACCAATTTTCCAACCAGTTGAGCGGTAACAATTTCCGCTTCCGGACGTCCGATAAGCACATTATTTACGTCCTCCGGGGCTGCCAGGGCTTTACGCACAAGAGGGCACGTAAGTCACGCAGCTTCACGCGGTCGGTTCGCGGTCGCGACTATTTATGAGGATTTCCATTATCCTTCTCCGCTCCGTAGTCAGTTGTTGTTTTCTACTCGTGTACACTTCTTTTTCACAGCCACCGGCATTCGCAAGGTCAATCTCGACCGAATCCGTGCCGCGTTGACAAACTGCTGTGCGGGAAAACTGTTTAGCTTTTCCTTGCGCCCGTTCCTTTCGCTGGTGGTGATTATTGGAGCCGCGCTTATTTATCTTCCTCTTGGTAGACTATTCCCTCCCCCCGATCGCCGCATTGCTGCCACCGGTAGAAAACTTCGGTCCTGATGTTGGACCACCGGGAAATCACTTACTTAGCGGGTGGAATAGTTTAGTGGCCGCGCGCGATAACGTCGTCGTTGCATTCGAACGGCCATATTGATGAGGTTGGATCGAGCAAAACACTTCTGCCAATATTTCATGAGCTCGTTTAGATCCGACGGACAAGAAGGAACAGTAGAAATCCGTCTTGAAATGCATTATGCAGAAGCTGTTATGTGAAAGAAGACATTGCAATTGCAAAGGTGGGATTATTACATCATATGTTGTTCCTCGTTTCTACGTTTTATTTAGAATTCGATTTGAGATATTTTCTTCCAGCTAGGCACTATACTTTTCCTTCTCTAAAGATAAATCGTTGTTTGATAAGATTTGTCTAATGTTTGAAATGTAAAGAATTTGAGCAGCTATTATTATCTAAATTGAATATTGTAGTGTTAAAGGGTTTGTGCAGTTGACACAGAACTGACACTTTTTGTTCGGTATGTGACATGAACAACTCCACAATTTTGTAGCTCATTTTCATTTGGTTCATAACTAAATCAGCATCAGTCAGCAGAACTGCATAGCAGATCGTGCATCGACTTTTTATGTTCATTTTAATATGTTAATTTAATACTGCTCCGATATGCGATGAATTTTGACAGTCAATTTATTTCTTAATTTGTGTAACAATATTAAGATAATCTGGCAGTATTGGAAGTATAAAACGTAACGATATCGAAACTAAAGCGCCGTTGGAAGATACCCGATCGATGTTACCTATTTTTTACCGAAATTTGGCGATACCTTGATAAATTTAACAGTGCTATAATGAGAGTTAGTAACTAGTTTTTGAAGTTCGCTAGATGCGTTGAGACCTTCATTCCTACACATTCATATCCCTTATTTTTTAAAAATCTGGACTCTTTTAGGACAACATCGTTACGTTTACCAATGTGCGGCTATTTGTTTCTGATAACTTATATAATAACATTGTCATAACTGACAAAAATATTTCAATATTGCTACGTAAACGAGAGCAATAATTTTCGGAAATTTACTGCAAAAACTTGGCACGCACGCTGTGCATGGTATAAAGCTTCTAAAATTCTAACGTCAACCATTGAAAGAAATGTTAAAAGTTTTTTAATATGATTATGTATTAAACATTTCAATTAAGATATTAATATTTTTAATTTCCTAATTTGCGAGCAACTAAAACAAAAACTAGTTTTTAAAGAGCAAATTCGATCTGAAGGGCTTCCTCCAAAATCTTCGAAACAGTCAAAAAATTCGACCAAACACCAGACCTACCGTTTAATTTCCCACCGAACTTTGAAAACCCCACCGCGTACAGATTTTCCGCATATTTGTTCCCCGCCTGTCCCGGTCCGAGCAGGCGACAAAATCAATCTTCTGGGCGTGAAGAAGATTGATGACATTCGCTGCAACGTATCCGACGGGATTTTTTCCGTCAGTTTCCTTCGGCACGCGTGTCACTCCGGTTGGAATAAAACGCAAAGCGCACACGTGCATCGCATTCCCGAACACGTGCACATTCCTTCGCGTGCAATATTGCAGCAAGCGTCGAACGGAACGGCGGAGTGTGTTGAGGCGTGTAAAGTTTCCGGTATACCCGTCGATGCTGGATGCCGGAAAGTGTTAAAAATGACCGATAAAATCCGGCTGCCGCAGGTGAGTTGGCACATTGTTTTCCAGGTATGCGCGCTAATATGCACCGATGCCACAAACGCAGTTTTGAACGAAGGAATGGCTCGTTTTGCACCATGCCGATGCTCGTACTCTTGCATCTCGGTTGTTTTTCTCATTGATTTTTAATTCCACCATTTGGTGGATGGAAGGCGCCTGGAGCCCGAACACGATCTAATTAGATTGCAGATTGTGTTCAAATTGCTACACGTATTTTCTCTTCCATCCTTTTGCATCACTTCTGATTTGGAGAAACAAAGCAGAGACGATCGCTTGCGAAGATCCCTACCAAGTCGCACCACCCAGCCGCATCCTGCTGGCGATGCGTTTTTTCCTGTCAGTTTTCACTTTCAAATATTGTCATTTCTTCATCCCATCGTCGCGGAAGGGGGAAACGCAAAGACCCAGGCAAAGTTGTTGGTTTTGGTTCGTTTTTTTTTGCGTAAAGTCATCTTTTCTTTGTCACTATTATCCCGCTTGTTATCGTGTCCGTTATACTGCGGAATCGTATCATGTTTCAGCGCTTTTTTTCGAAAGCAACTGCTGGCTGGATCATGTTGAAAGGCACGAGGATGAAACGCAGAAAACAAAAACATGCACACTCACACACAAATCTACGTCTTAAAAGTGGAACATCTTGAGCATCAAGTAGGCAAATACGAAAACGTAAAGAAACGAAAGCTCCAACTTCAAGCACATCAACAACGGCACCTCCGCGTTCATAAAGGAGAGCTGAAGAGCCAAAGAACTTGATAACAGTTTTCGCTTGCACAAGAAGTCATTGTTTTTATTTTTTTCTATTATCTTCTATTTGTTCTCGTCTTGAGAATGTGCTCCACCCACCCTGGTGTCTCTATTTCTTATCATACCATTACGGTATGTTCGAAAAAAAAAAGCAAGAACCATTCTGGAACGGCATCTTCTAGGGTGCGTCCGTCAACACGGCACTCCGGACCGTTGGATGCAGCTGGATGCAATCATGGAATCACTCTATCATTCCTGTCATGCACCGTTGCGACGAGAAATGTGATCGTCTCTCCCTCCCTACCCACGCTTATACCGCTTCGTCAAGATGATGCGACCGAAATTTTTTAAGTTACATCAAGAAGGACAATTTTTCCAGCCCTTCCATGTACTTATTTCCTATGTTCAGAGAGACATTGGAAGTTTTCCAATACAAACTCGTAACTCAAGTGGGCGATTTCGGTTACGTTACAAAAAGCTGCAGGCTCAGGAATGCTTCTGGTAAGAGATAAAAGATTTGTGACCAACCATCTGTCAGCTTTCTGGTAAATTTGGCCCTGTAGCTATTTACGCAGTACACAAAAACTGGAACGGTAAGTTTTTCACATTTTTCTTTTATTTTTTCATTACTTCATTGAACAACTTCTCGCCAGTTGGTCAAATATTAATCTTGTTACTCTTCTCGTTATTCATTGAGAGCATTGATTATTTTAAGTGCGTTTGTTATTGAAGGTTCAACAACAGGTAGTTTTATTTTAGCTTAAATTCACCATACATTATCAGACCACCAACACGAGTTCACTATAGAAGGTTTATGGATTCTTGAATCCATAAGAGAAATTCAATGTTAAAATTGTTTTGAATATCTTCAAATAAAGGCTATGTCAAATCTACTGTATTCATCATAAACTAAATAATTTGAATTATCAGTGGCGTTTAAATTTCGCGTTGGTTCCAGACAAAACGGAGGAAAAGTAATGAAACGTAGGATATCTAACAAATCGAAAAAAATTACATATAATGACTATAGCTAAACAATCGAAAAATGCAATGGAAATGGCTCTGTTACTACTTTTTATACTTTTACGATAGATATTTTCTAATAATAATGACTTCCTCGTACGCAAAACTTAGGTAGTTTACTTTGCAATTTCTTGGCGATTTACTTAACAACTTTCCACGTCTGAAAACATTTACCCAACTTAGGTTTGTCATATAAGTTTAATGACAACGTAAATAATTTTTCGGTGTAAAATTTAGTTACATATGTTGGTCCCATAAACCTTTCACTTATTTTAATTCCTGAGAAACATCATAAAACATTTTGGTGAAATCAATCCCAAAAGGAGAGATGTGAACTTTACTGCAAACTGTGAAACAAAAAAAACTATAAAGATGACGCCATTCTGAAACTCAATTTATTGCCTTACTTCATAAATGATAAATTTACGGCAATGAAAAAGTAACCAGCTCCTGCTGGGTTTATTTAAAGAGATGTGTGCCCACCCTCTGCGCTCTGCTGTCCGCCAAGACGCCGAAGACGAATTGTGCCGGCAAAAGGTTACATCTTCATTAGTTCGTATCAGCTGGCTGCCAGCTTGGAAACCGGACCCTTTCCGGGAAGAACAGGCAAAGAAAGTCTAATAAAATTGGTGAAAAGCTTTGACTGAAGGGCTCGGAGTTTTCCCGCCGGCACAGGTGCAGTTGACATTCATTAAAGCAATCACCCAAGATGCACACGATGTGCACTCAAATGACTCCCACCGGGAAATGATTTTCCACCGCATCGGAAGATAGCGAAGTAGTGGGTAAGGGAGCAAAGTTGAGTATTAACACCGGTGAAGGTGCTTCACAGCTGCCATGGTGAGGCAGGAAAAACTAAGGTTTCCCGTCTTCGGCACAATTTGATCCCGGGGCTCACCTTAACAACCGGTTGTTGGAAGACGTACGGACCGGTGCGCCGTTGGTAACGAGGCTCGATGTTCCGCAAGCCGCAATAATAAAGTTCAAGGACTTTGCGGTTCGTCGAGACAAACGTCCGCTTAAGGTCCCTCGGAGGCGGTCGTCCCACAAAATGTTATGCCGTTTTAATTTGATCACTTTGCAAATCAGCGAAAGCGCCCGGTGTGTTGGTTTTCTGGTCCACATTAACTTCCTATACAATTCTACCACCTTCCTAGATCACGGAACAGCCGCTCGTAGCTACTTCCTAATCTGACGACTTGCGTGTGTTGAAAGCATTTGCTCCGAGTAAGGGAAGGTAACCTGCGCTGCACTGGATCTAATTAAAAATTACATACCGGAAACGGCTAATCACAGGCATCCATTCGGTGCGTGAAACTGGTTGACATTGATCCGAGCCGGCCAGATCGATCGTTTAGTCGCCCGACTCACGGAACGATCCTTTCGCACGGTAACGCGATGGGAAAGTCGGCAGAAATCAACTGCATGGACAACTTGGCAAACGTCTTCGAAACGGAACGGGTCACCATAACCGAAACTATAAAAAAAAAACTACCTAATGGGCGATCGTTACGGTTATGATCATTTGGTGGGATAATTCGATAATCAACCGAGCTCAATTTTATTCCAATTTAGGCACGAAGGGAGTGTTTAATGTGCAAAGAGAGAGTAGGAACTTGTCTAAGAAATAATTATTCTAAATGGCACATCCAATGGCAGCTGAATATTTTGTTTATTACACACCGTATTTCATATTAACATGCATTTGAACGAGACTTTACTGTAACGAAATACGAAAAATGCGGGTTTTATCTCGTTATTGTTTTTTTTTAGTTTTGTTTAATCAAAAACTAACTGGTGTATTTTTCATAAATAATCGTTAACGTATTCTTTAACGTATTATCTATCCTTTAAAAACACCATGATCATAGAAGGTTCCTTGATAAAGAGTTGGTGTTGTTATACCATAACACTTTGGCTTGAATCATTACGCTTTAAATAGTGTTTCAAGTATGCAAAACCTACTGTAAGCACAATCGCAAACAATAAAACATAGCTTCTATATACGTACCATTGTTTATCCACTACTACAAGCCTTTGATTTAATAAGACACTGCTTAATAAAACATCGCGTAGCGCTGTAATCAATTATGCCTTTCAACTAGCTCCACTCCGGCAGAGATCGTCGTGTCTTCTTTCATTTTTAATTTAACAACCAGCCCGGGATAGTGTAAATTTTCTCAGCCATGCCTTTGAAGCAACAGCTTGCGCTGAATGGAAAGAGGAAAGAAGGCAAACGGAAAAGAAAGACATACATTTTCGCACCGCACAAGACAGGCGAAGGAAGTGAAGTGAAAGAAAAACAACCCGCTTCAGCGGAGCAATTAGATCCGGACGGAAACAATGTTTCACACCACGGGGCTGAGTTCAAAGGATGTCAGAAGCCCCTCCGACCGCTCTCCAACCCCCGCCCACCCGTGGGTCCACTTCCGGGCCAGGTCCACCACTTTTCCTTCTCTCTTGTGGCGAGATGCCCGAGTGCAATGAAATAATTACTGGTGCGAAACAGCGTCCCAGCGGGGAATCTTATGACGCACCCTTCCCCACTAACCTTCCTTCGGTTGGAGAAAACCTTCCGATTTCGTCACACACAAGTTTCGAACCAAGAGTGGCGAACCGCAGCCTTGCATCGGATGGCCAAGGTTTGCGGGCGCATCAGGAGACTCTGCAGTTGGTTGCCAGCGTTGGACAGAGTGCGTCCAACAATGACGGGACAATCCTGCCGCTCCATTTCCACCCTCCCAGAGGCCCTGTTCCACAGGTGGTCGTGTTCGAGTTTCATATATCGCTCGCATGACGCTTCAGATGAAGTCGCATCGGGCCGCTTTCGATGGTCGGAAAAAGAGCTGTTCCCTACCGACGAATAATTTTCGCACAAAAGCTACAATATACTCCGTCCCCTACACGCTGATGAGCTCCTTGAAATAGGACACCCTGGAATGGCTACAATGTCAATACAAGGCAGCTGGACAATCCAACAAATCTGTTCGTCCGTTCTTCCAGCGTCGTGTCCTTCTATTCAAGTGGCAGAAAATCGGTTACCGCACAGCCAAGTCCAGCTTTTCCATTATAACTCCTCAGCGCGTCCAATGAACCATTTGGAAAGCCTTTCATTCCGTCCTTTCTCCCTCCATCTCCACCATCTGGCTCTCGAATGCCCACATGTTAACGATCGCAACACTGCAGAGACTTTTCAAGTTCAATATCAAAACGCTTCCTTTTCTACATCGTCTCCTAGGTCTACAGGCTGACCGGAGTTTTTTATTATTTTGTCCCCGTGGTGTGACGGTAAATTGCATCCTCCAGCAATTGGACACACAAACACCACTCTTTGTCACACTCCAGAGAGGAGTCGGTTTTGTCCCATCGCGTTCCGGAATAAAATAGCGAAGCACGGGGCAGCATGCCGGCACTAAACAAAACGATCTTTTTCGTACAGAAATATCTGGAAAAATCAATATTTTCAGATACAACCACACTTGAGCATTTTAACCAACTGGATAAAAAAGATGCATTTTCAAAACTGGTAAAATTATGTTGTTTTCCCAAACATTAATCTAAAACTTAATTCCGTTATTCCTTCTGCTATTTAAAAACAAAATGGCTAAAAGTGTACGTATTATCTCGGTGCTTTTATTAAAGTTTGTCTTACATAATTAAAAGTAAATAACATTTTTAATTTTTAGGTTAAAAACTATTTGTTGTTGTTTTTAATGTTGTGAGTAAATTAATTTTCCTTTTTACGAATTAAGTATGTTAAGCATGGTTTTTCGTTTATAACGAAGAAAGACGATATTGCCCATGGTTTCTCTATAATGTATTCCCCCGAACAGTCACGTTAACGACTATACCATTCCTTTCCAGCCACTCCCTCCCCCTCCTCTTCCCCCTTTTTTTTATCCACACTCCCTTCGGCCGACGCGAACTGATACGGAATGCCGGTTGATGGTGATGATGGGCCGGTTTTTGGGTGGTGGAAAAACGTTCGCTCCCTGTGGGCTCGTTTTCTTGTTCACATTTATTTATATCTCTTGCTTGCCAGCCACACCACACCCTTGCTCGCTGTCCCAATCACCAGCTGCTGTCAGATGTATCCTTAGCGGATGGTGGTGCTATTCTTTTTCTTATTCCCGATAAAAGCGTCCCAGTGAGTATCGACTACAGAAACGGACCGAAAGTGGTGGAAATAAAACGTTCGGATTGCAATGCAATAGTTTCCTTTTTTTACCATTCTAACTCCCCCCCCTCCTCTTAAAAACTTTCCAGCTTCTATTTTGCTATGGGGCAGTAAAGCCAGGGAAATGGGGAAATTATTCTTGCTCCCGGCGCTTCGTTACAAGTTGTGTGTTTTTCCTTCGCTCACCGGCGTTGATAGGGATGATGAGGAATGCGGGGAACGTTGGCCGTAGGACTTTGGAGCGGTGCGCATCGGGCTCCTGGGAGACACAGTCGTTATGCATTTGATTTGTCACCGGTTACGACGAGCACAAATAAACAGTGTTCCGATCCCGCAACACGACGGGGCGCATTTTTCCGGTTTTCCCTCTAGGCGAAAAAAAAAGAATCCGTGATACATTTTTTAGCTTCTTCTCAGCCCGACACAAGCGACTGTAAGGATTGCCACTCCGATCGAGGTGGTGAACGAGACGCAATCTCATGTCGATTTCCCAAGCAAGCAATCGCATGGCCGGCTGTTGTGACGGATGTGTTGGTTGGGGTTGGTGGAAAATGATAGTGAACACTCGAATCGATTCCGTTCGCTGCTCGATGGTGGATAAAACGGTCGTGCTTAAGTGTGCCCATCCTTGGAGGTCCTTGCAGCCCGATTGACATGCCATCTCACACCTTCTTTCACGCTTGCTCTCCCTTTAAGTTGGTAATGTTTTTTTACGATATCTTTCACCCGTTGGAATGCATGTTTCTACAGCGAGGGATGTTTTCAGGAAAAATCTCTACCATTTTTTCCCCTGAGTAAAGCCGTTTGATGTGAATAGAGCTGGGAAAATAACTTATCTTTAATGTGACTTATGATTGTGGTTGGGAAAATTGCAATTTTATTTGATGTAAGGAAAATTTAATGGAACAACAATATCCAATAACTACATTAAAATTTTAAAAATTGTAACATTCCTGTAACAGAGGAGGATTTTAAATACAAATGAAAATATACAATTCCCATACGGAATTTAAATTGAAAACTATTTTTATCATCCTGATTGATGTTCTATTAATGGAATGATACACTTTGCTGTCTTTATTAAAAGTACTTAACTCTGTACTACTTTTACTGGTCAAAACAAAACTGAATGGTTTTAAAATCCTAATTATACTAATTATATATTTATTCTATATAATTATACTAATCTTTTTAAACATTCTTAACTAATCAGCTATGCATAGATGAACATACTTGCTCTTAGGCTGATCATGTTCACAAAAAGCTTTACTATAATGTATTTCCATATTTTCCTACATTTATGTAGTGTTTTAGACTTTGACCCTAATTCGTTACAAACCTAACATATAAAACATAGGCTACCGATTTTTGTTTTATAATTAAAGTTAACTGAACGCGAAAATTAACATGTTTGTAGGATGCCAGACAAGGAAAGCAGTTTCAACGATAGGTGTAGAAAAGTCTAACTGAAATATTTCACATTCCTCTAAAAGATAACAAACATACGAAGGACGATTTGTCCTACAATGAAATCAAACGATGGTATCTTTTTCCTATTCATTTTGTGAATTAATTTGTTTTTCACTCCGATATCCACTCCGCAAGAGGTCTCACCCGTCGTTAATTTCCGATCGATATCAGTTGGTCAATTAATTGGTCAATCGAGTACGGTAGTTGACGCCCTTCAACTAACTGACGCCCGGGAATGCAATTGGCAAACTGTGGATTGGATCGATGAAGTAGTACATGAGCAATTTTAACTCCATTACGATTTCCATCGGAAGTATTTTATTTTTATTTGCTTCATTCCAATCACCACGTTTTCTTTCGATTGGCAGCAGATGTGACTTGATTCAACTATTTTACAATTAAACATCTTGAATTGTTCTACTATCCGTTCGCAATAAAATACATTTTTCTCTAAAATACATATAATTCTCTTAAACTTATTTTTTCGAAAGCAAACTTTTACTTATTTCGTGTATTTTCTCATAATGTATCATAAAATTATATTTACCAGCAGCCGATGCGAATAAACCTTTTCGAATAGCATCGGGTTTCATATGGAGCTACTTCCGTGTACCAACTTTGCTCCTTGTTTCAATAGAAACTGTTCAAAGTCACATAATAACTTTTGCAATATTTATTTTGTTTCGCCTGCTCCTGGTGTCGATCGATGAGTGGATCTCGGGAATTTACGTGTTTGATCTACTGTTTGTGCAGTCACCATTCTTCGAACTGGACGGGACATTCTCTAAAGTTTGCATACGATGCCATTAGTATGTATACTGACAGGAAATAGAGCAAAAAGGTCCATAAGGAAGAAAATACTTCGAACATGATGCAACAACATGGGCGTGTTACAAATCGAGAAACAAGATTTGTAGAGCAAAGTTTACCCAACGATGGATGATGGGACGATAGCGTTGGTGGTTCAAAACAAACATGATTGGTCGGGATTGGATGTGGAGATTTCAACATTTTAGCTTGTGAGCGTGCACGATAAAAAATTTTTTTAAATCAATAAATACTCCCAAGTTACACATCAGCTTTTTTCCCTTCGTCGCGTGATTAATGAAACTACGCAGGAAAACTTTAATCCAAAGCTATACGGGATCGCTTACGTTGGTAGAGGTTGGTTGGCTTGGTTACGTGTTCCGTGCGACTAAATCTTCAATCATCAGCCGTGTCGGAACGATCCAAACAAACCGTCAGCAACAGATTTGAAGATGTCTAGTGGCAACACAAGGGTGGAAGAGAAAACGCCAGTCATCAATCGTCAAGGTCGTCGGGAGTGTTCGTGCCTCTACCGGGCGATGAGACGGAACGGAAGACTAGGTCGTTTGGCTACAATCGAGCTAAACATCAAAATTCCGTGCTAACGGAATATGAAAACAATTAAAACAAACGGCAACGAAAATCAGGCAAAAAAACAAAAAAAGTGAATTAAACTCTAAATCGTGCAGCAGTCCAAGGTATGGGAAGGTTTGTCTAAGCAACACGGACAAGTTGCCCTTGGAATGAAACCAAGTCAATGGGATGCAGTCAAAGACTATAGTATTCACCACCCGGAACCGGAAACGTTCGCTGAATGGCAGCAGTGTTATAACGTCGTATCGATTTTAACACTCACAATTACCTCACAATTGCCGAACACATCTCAAATCTGTTTTACTCCTTGGTGCCTCGTGATTGACCCTATCAGCAAAACAGTCTACCAGTTTTAAATTTTATAACACCAAGTTGAAGGTGTTTTGCTTGCCTGAACAACAGTTTTGATGGTAAGTCCCTCCACATACCCCTAGACACGTGTTTGTACTTTGTAAAAATATCGAGTTTAGACCAGTTGGTTGACCAGTTAACGTAAACTTAGCACCAACCACTAGGCACATATTTCGTCCTAGAAATGTATAAATAAGAGCGCAATAAATCAACTCTCTATTTGGGTTTGGGTAACTATTTGTCGCGTCCGAAACAACGATCCGAAATTTCGCGCTAGATCAACACGTTTGAAAAGGTCGAAGATCTCTTAAGATATTAAATAATCCACTGTTTTTAAAATCTACTGCACCATAGGAATAATGCTAACCCATTGCGATAGAGAAAACTATCCTTAAATGTAAAATATTGAAGATTAGCTAGCGTTTTGATTGTACAAAAGAAAAAAAATAAGCTTACGTACACTACATGCGTTACTTATGAGTATAACAACTTTGTAATAGACCAACACGAGTTGGGGCTCAGGAAATCTGCAAAACCAATCGATCAAGCGTTAAATCTTAGTGAAACAAAAAAAAACTCCTCGAATCTCGCTGTTCAAGAGCTAAAGACTGTAAAAAACACCTCATCGATCTTGCAGCCTACGACCCGACTATGTCCGTTTGCAATCGTCAACACCGAGCCTGCATTCATCTTGTTAATTGAATTAAAAATTCTAACACACTCCATCTTTGCCCTGGCTTCCTCGCTCCCTCATACCACAGTGCGGCTGCTCATGAACTTGTACATACCGGATGACACCTGGCCGACTCCCCGGCGACTGCCCGTCGTCCTGCATGGGATCTTAAGTCACGACGTCGGCGTCTGCGAAAGCGAAAGCCCTCGCTGTTGCATAACTAACGTGCTGCATGTGCATCGCATGCGTTTGCATGTGTGCGTCTGAGTTGATCGTTGTCGCCGTCGTTACTGCAATCGGAGTGGCAATTGCGAACGACGGCTCACGCTGCTTTACGATTATGGCCGTAATAATATTCTCGGCGAGCTGATTTGCGGTGTTTTCATTGCCAGCTATCACAGCCTCGTCTGAGGCGAGCAGTGTATGTGTGGGTCTGTCGTCGGCTCCATTTTTGGGGAACCGTCCGATCGACCCTGGACTCCGGTTGCGATAAAAACACAAATCTGCCCTCCGGCAACCTGCCATAAAAGAGGCTCAGGGAAGTGATGAGCATGTGACGCCGCCGGATGACAGGTGACCGAACCGCGATCGTCGACATCGCAGCCCCAAGGTCACAAGGTCACACGAAAGTGTCTCCGAAGGCAGACGGTTGCGATTGCGAGCGGCGGGCAAGAAAACAAGTGCGTCGCAAGGAGGAACGGGCAATAACGATAAGGAAACCCAAGGACGACCGCGAAGAATGACACGAAGTGCTCCGGTTTGTGCACGCACTGCACTTTTAGACGCCACGGCGAGTGAGTGAATGATGCTGTCATTACGGTAATGAGATACCGGGACGCACACTAGATCGAGATCACTTCTTCGCGTGTTTTATGTGTGTCGGGCCGGTGCGCAACCTTCCGCCTTCAAGGGCTGCCGTAACTCAATCCATCGTCGGAAAGGCCGCGAAACCAAGGCGCACCAGATATCGAAGTCACCGCAGCCAGGATCAAACCCCTCTGTACCAGTTTGCAAGTCCCCAACTGCGAGGACCGGACCAAACCAGATCGCGACCCAAAGTCCGGAGGTTGGCTGAAGTTTCAAAATGAGTCCACTCGGATCAGATATAGCCGGCGTGCGGCAGCCTTCCTCGCACAACACACATAGAGAAATAAAGTGTCGCAAATCATCGCGAAATCCAGCATCACGCGGGCATCAACGAGGGGTTTCTTTTTTGTAACACCACCCGAACCCCTACGCGCTCTGCTTAACTCCTTCGCTGCTGCGTGGCGACCCCATGCGGTCCGTGTGGCCCTGGAAGTGGACAGCGGAGGGGAGGGAGGTCGTTTAGTGTGGTGGCATTTACATGATGTTCTCATGTTGCAGGTTCGAGAGGCATCGAGAAGCATCACCAGCGCTTGTGCAGCCCTTGCGAACGAAGGGTCTCTAGCCTCCGTCGTCGCAGATCTTTTGGGGCCGATGATGAAGGTTCCAGAGGGCATCGCTAGGCGTGACCACTTGCACCTCGGAAGGATCGCACGTGTATTACCGTGTGCGAGTTTATAAACAAACCTTTTCCGCGCTGCACCGCTTTGAACAGGCTCGTTGGCAAACATATTTGTTTCGATGTTTATTATGTTTATGCAACGCTAATGAAGACTTCCCCTTCGAAACGGTGCTGGTTTCGGGTTGCTTTCTTCCTACCCCTGCTACCCAAACCCCTTTCAGCACACGTGCAATCCGAACGAACGGCCGGGATTCTCAACAACCGTCCAGTGATGCTGGCCTAATTGGAATGTTTTGCAAACGGCCAATGTTTGTTCGTGTTCGGTGGGATTTTTATTGATTTCGGTCGTCAAACGGGTCACGTTTTACACACGCTTCTGTCGAACCAAGCGCCCTCCCAAACAGGCATCTTGCAGAACCTACTCGGATGTGTTCATCGTTTGCGCCATGCAACTGGGAAAAATGCAACCGCTTATGCAAATAGCCGATGCTGATCGATCGATATGTCGATACGGTCGCGGTTAATTCTGTGTTCGTGTGTGTTTTCCTTTTTTCCATTCAATCACCCCGCATGAAAACCACACGCCGGAAGATCAGAACGTTGCATACTGTTACAAGCATGATTGTCGTTGGCTTTACGCTTGTTCGAAGATTGTGAAATTCATGTTTCGTAATTGAACTTTTCTTAGCACTTTTGCAAAATGCTGTTCTAAAGGATTAACAATAAATTTAACACGTTCAAAAATCGTTAGATTATGTTACATAAGTATTTACCTATCGCAAAACTATAATATATACGAGGTAAGATAAATGAAGTACTCAAATGGATGGTATCAAAACCGGGTAATGTTGTTGATGGATTAAAAAGAAAAATTAATCAGGACAAAATATAAAAAATAGCCTCATAAAAAGGGTCTCGCTAGATTGTTTGAATTAGTTTAACTTGTTTTGTTGATTTTCCACTAAGTGTTACCATACAGTTTTGACCAAGTTTAAATTTAGGTAAAATGAAAAGATTTATGTTTTGTTTTCAACAACTAATTTTGAGTTGGATATATTTAAATCAGCAATCTATTTAAATCATCTTGGATATAAAACACAAGTTTGCTTCGCTAGAAAAATAATTGTAATATTAAGTAGAATAATAATAGTATGGACAATAAAAGCAATTGAATGATGATCATACAGTACCAGTTGATATATAGGAATTTTATCCTCCAGACGGCATGAGAACTGAGTGAGAATGTTTTCGTCAAAATTAAGCCTTTCGCGCCATGAGTATATTTTTTTTCTCAACGATTCATATTTCTTTCAATGTAAATCACCTGACCGGCTGAAGTTCTTAGTGCAAAACCTGAACTAACTCAGGTGTCATTTTTAACACCTAGACGACCTCTCAAAATTCACGAGCGGTGCAAAATGCATGGATCTGTGTCAGGATTACTCCGCTGGCTCCCTAAAACTAGACCCCCGGAGACCACTTACTTAAAAATAGCCCAACAAAAACATAACAAACCCACATCGTTATCGAGCCTGTAGATCATTTGTAAATTAGCTTCTGGCAGCACGCAGACGGCCCTTGGTCGCGCTTCTGCTGCTTTGGATTCTGAACACCAGCGAGCAAAATAAAACCAAACTCGACTGGCCCAAACCGCCTGCAAATAGGATTGGAAGAAGTGGACGAAATGAGGAGGAAAAAACCATCGACCGGCCCGCGAATACCGGATAGCCCTCGGTTCGGAGCGCGTTGGCCGGGTTTGACAAGAGGAAAACATTGAAACGTTCACGCGCACATTCCCTCTCCTTCGCTGTGTTCGCTCCCCGCTGCCCACCGTGTCCATAAGTTGCACTTACATTTGACCTCACCAGCCAGCATCAACAACCTGCCTACTTCTCCACCAACCAACCCACCAGTCACTCTGTCACATACACACAGCGCATACTTCCGCTTCGCCGGCTTCAATATCATTTTCAATAACCGCCATGCATTTTTTGTGATGCTAGTGCGTACCCGCTTGCACCGCATCTCACCGACAACTCGCTGACTCACGTGATGACGCCTCCAATAGCGTCGCGCTCTGTCGGAACCCCATGGAGCATCGCTGAAAAAAACAACAACAAAAAAGGTCACGAGTTCACGCTGCAAGGGACCTTCCCGTTCATCCTCCAAAGATCCCGCCGTGGCCAATTAATAGCTCAGCGTTGCAGTAACGCTCGTTGGTGGTGGACAACGGGGCGACGAGCGGCACGCGGTTAAGATTGAGTTCTTATGATCGGGCGCATAAATTACCATAGTTCAAGGTCATCGCATCGTGTGCACGCGTATATGTGTGTCGTTATTTTATGCTCACCTGAGACATTCGATCGGTAGGAGGTATCGACGAACGAGTTCACCAACCAGACCTATTAGGATGCCAAACAAAGAATTTATCAAACACGAGTTAAAAGGTTTTGTAGAAACTTGCAAGCTACATTGTTGTATATTCTCTACCCTCATGCTTTGTCAAAATTCTGCGCAGATTTCTAATGTCATGACTTTACCAAGTAACTATTACTTTAACTGCAGTGAAGGACCTTTTGTCCCCTTATTTTGTACGATGACAAAATGTGTCAATCATTTTTTAGTTTTCATTATTATTTCAACTCTTTCAGTTTATATTCATTCTTTTTTACAGCACTTTATTATTCAATTTAAACCATGGTATGACATGGGATTTTGATTATTCTTCTGAAATAAAATGTCGCTGTATCAAAGATCTCCCTGTGGAGGAATGGAATGAAAACGAATGTAAGAAATCAAAGTTTTACAACACTTAAAATGCTTACACAAAGCAATAAATACTTTCAAACTCTTATTACTCATTTTGTTGAAGATGAAAACACACTCACCGACAAATATACTTGTTAAAAAACTGATGCAGCATATGCCCATCAGAGAGATGATTACTTTAGTTTTGCATAAACATCCCGTGAAACTAGCAAGATGATCAAAAATCCCCAAAAGAACGCCAAAAATAAAAAATAAATGGTCAGTTACGGGGCCTACGAAAAAACACAAAAACAAATCATATTTATTTCCTGCGATTAAAATTCAATCATTTCGCGCCCTGCTGCACAAAAAATCACAAAATACGATATGCCTGCCTCTGATCGCCACCGAGCGGAATCACTAAACGCGTCGAATTGTACGCAGTACAACAAAAATAAAGGACGGGAATTAACGGCCACTTATACATAAAATTAATCGCTCAATTATTCCCGCACCGTGCACATTGTGCGTCGGTCCGTGTTACAAAATGCAGGCTCGTCCATATGTTGTTAAAAAACCGGACCGTAACAGCCCAATACAATGTTGCCCACCTTCACTATTCAAAACAAAAAATAAACCGATACACACGCCCTCCTCCCATGCATGGTGGTAAAAGACAACAAACGTCCCAACCGTCCTTCCCGCACCCTCCAAAAACCCATCATTTATCCTCATCCCCCGCAAGCTGCTCGATTTACAATAAAATGATCGTTTTGCGAGTTGTGGACAGTTTAAATTGTTTATGCTTTTTAATCATTTCCCTGCAGCAGACGGTACTACCGGCTCAGTTTGGGATCGGTTTTCATGGGCCGTTTATGTTTGTGCACGAGTACCTCACCTCTCCCCTCCCCATCCCCTCCCGCATTTCTCCTTCACCTTTGCACAACGATTCCTGCACGGGCCTGTTGGCGGTTGTGTTCGAATTAATGTGCGTGACACATTTACGCCAGATTGCCTAGGCAGGTGTTAAATTACAGTAAAATTTGTGGAAATAAAGGCACCAAAAGGTCATACGTTTGTTTACCCGGCAAGGCCGTGCGGGGTGCGCGAGGGGTGGATGGTTGCTCATGTTATTGCCGGAAACTAGCGCAATAATCGCAAACGGCTGCTGGATCTCGTTCATGTTGCACTACCGCTACTAGCAGGAGTATGGGTTCTCAAACCATCTCTTAAATTCTTCAACAAAGTTTTCAGTTGAAATTAACCAAACGATCATTTAACTCTGTTTTAGTTTTTAGCTAAGAAAAGTTGCCGTTTTTGCAATATGGTAATGTCTAAGTAGAATTGTGATAAGTTTTATCAGCTGTTGTGAGCCCAAAATATTTTGTATATTAAAATTATTGTAGATACTCATACTTGGTTTATTCACATATTGCACCGCGTGTAATGGTATAACCAACAAATAGTTGGTTTATTCGGTTATTGTACCGCGTGTAGTGAACGTTTCCTTCATAAACTTATAGAACATAGATTACCATAAAACTTGGTAAAGAAACACAGCAATACAAAACATGTAAGTTGGAAAAGAAACATCTTTACACTCTATAAATTGGAAAAAATAACATAAATGATAATTGAAACAACTCATAAAAAGTTCGATTTATACATTATTCCACATTTTAAAAAATTATAACATATATTTAGCTAAAAGGACTACAGACTGAAAGTTTTCCACTATTTGTAGATATTAAGTTAAAGTATCGAAATTCAGAATATTTTATGCTTATCCCTCCATGAATATTGCCCCATGGTTGATGGTTTCCTAGTTTGGATCAACATGAAATATACTTTTCAAGGGTATTTAACCTATCAGTAAAATATGCAAACCGACCGACTCCACAGCATAGCTCCGTCCGAAACTCTTATGCCCCAGTCGCTAGCGGCAATCATGAGTACGATCGCAAATCTTGGAACACCTTGAACACTCGGCATAAGATTTGTTTTTGCGATCTTTTACGATGCCCGCAAGCCCCAAATCGTACGCGGGCCTGTTTGTCAAGGATCTCCCAGCGCTTCCGCCAGCTCCCTAGTTCCGGAGAGGGATCAATTTGGCCCGAAAAGGGGGAAAAAAGTACAAAATCGCAGGAAGGTTCGAAAGCCAATAAAAATGACGAGCCCAAGTCGGTGGGCAGCAAACGAATAAAAGAAAAATCCACACTCAACGTCGGACCCTCCATGACCTCGCCAAGAGCGAGGCACTCTTGCTCAATGCTGTCTGCTCGTTGGAGAGCATAGCTAATTCGGTGCGATCGGATGCTGCATGCGCGCTGGCCATTTATGATCATGGATGATCACTAATTGGACAAGACACATGGTGATCGGTTGCCCACTTGTCGCGATACTCGAGAATCACCACTCGGAAGCTCGCTGGAGAAGTCTGCGGGGCGCCAGTAACACGTGATGCCAGCCCGTGAAACCGAGGGCATCCAAAAATAACTCAAAACTTGCGATAAGACGATTAATAGTTACTGGATTGAACTGGATTTACCGGTGATACGACAAAAAAGGCTGGAACAACAAAACAGAAGGAAACCTGCCGAACCTACACTACAAACAATCACTCGTCACGCGGTCGAACAACTTCCCAGTGTCAAGCCGCTGTCGGTGGGACTTCTTGAACACGCTCCCGGGGCCTTGTAACGCCCGGGCACCATCAAAAAGCAGGGCTGAACGTTTGACGAACTAGAAACCGAACCTCGTCGATAGATTCGCCGCCCTGATAGCCGCGAAATAAGCGGTGATGGCGTCAAGAGCAATAAAAATTATAAACCACACCAAACAACACACAAACACACACACGCCATAGACATCGCGCACCGTTTAAAACACGTTTCGGTGCGGACACTTGGTGCCCCGGCAGCAATCAATCAGCTGACTTGCCGACGAATCGACGATCGAACCGCACGCACGCTTGACTGGTTTTCTTGGCGTTGCAGTTTCAGTCGTTTTGCTTCAGTCTCAGCAAGCAAAGGGCTTCCCCTCAACGCTAGGGCGTCTCGGATGCTGCGCGGTGCTGCTGGTACTTTGTGCGTTGGCTATGGCAACCCTACACTTAATGAGCTATTGCGTTGATTATTATGATTGAACCCTGCCTGGCAGCGCGCCCAGAGCGGCAATCGGTTGCCACGATACGCTATCTCCATTACTCGACGATGTCGATTTTCACCTACACTTTATAGTGCATGCAATTTGAGTGATGAAGTTTCTGCCTTTTTCTGCATCCACACTTCAACCGACTGCAGGCGCAATACATTCTGAACTGTTCGGTGCACGTCCGGCCAACTGGCGAAGCGTATCGGAGATAAATTATGTTTTGATGGGATTCCTTTCTGCGAAAAATAATTTCATTTTACCGATGCGAACTCCAAACTATTTCGCTTCATTTTTCTTCCGGAAATTCACAGTTCAGAGGTGCTCGTAACTTTGTTGGAGTGGGGTCAACACGCACGACTTACGGAAAGATTAAAAATATTTATTATTAGATTTCACATTTCGATATTTCAATATATTGAAGCACTCATAATGTTCAAACCGTATGTTGAAATGTTTTGATAGCCGTCATGGGTGTGCTTTGCTTGGTTTATGTAAACCAAATGTACCAACCTAAACTGTTGAAACTTGTTCGAATATGTGCTTTTTGATTTCTCTCTGAGGTCTGATTCAACCAGTAGAATTAGAAAAGTATATATATTTTGAACAGTTTTAATCGATACTCGATACGCGCAACAAACATATACTTTATGGAAATTAATTAATACAAAATCATGATCTTCTGCGTCATTCATCCTAGCCATGTTTTAATGCAAGTTAACCGTTGCAGTTTTTTCTTGCTTCGCGAAAGATATTTATGTGCTAAAGTTATTTTTCCGCCTACCTTACTACGACTTAATTTTCTACTTTGACCTCTGAACAGTACCGCTAGTCGAGACGTAAAAAAAATCCAGAACCAGAAAAGACACCTAACATTAATTGAGTATCTTACAATCGCCGTTCACCAAACGTCGAAACAGAACTGCCTCGTACAGTTGTGTCGTAATTTTTATGGTTTTTAGAACCCATCGGCAGCGGCGTTCGTTGGTTGTGCTATATAACTTCGGCTATTAGGAAACCATTACCTCGTCGCAGATGAATTAATGGAACTGATTAAAAAAACATCAACCATCTAAGCCCGCGTTAAAAAGAACGCGGAAACGAGACCGATCCCTTCCACCACGTGTGTCTCGCTGGCGTGCGTTCGTGCGTGCGTGCGTTCTCAGGTTAGGTCGTGAGTGGAAGCGTGAGTAGCGTGAGAGTAAACGAAGGGAAAGAACGCAAAGCGAACACAAACTTTGCGCAGGTCGTGGCTGTCGCTAGCGATTCTAGAGGTTTTAGCGTTTCCTCCTCGTGAACATGACATGACAGAGACCAACCTGGGGACCGGACACCTGCAGACATCAGACCCGCGAACATCACGACGTGACTTACCACAGGCAGCTTGCCCAGATCGATTGAGCAACAGACGAGATGACAGGCTCTACGGATCGGCGAGGTCCTCCGAGTACACTCCTTTTCGGACGGCCCTCGATGGGGCCAAGGAGGGCACCCGTACCAACTACACGTAGACAGCCACAAACCCCATTACCGTATGACACGAAGCGAGATGGCGCGAAAACATTGAACAAGAACGTTTCTGATCCACGGTGACTACGATGGATTGTTAGCACGTTCCGGGGAGGAGGAGTGAGCTGTTGGAGCAAGTATTGGAATGGTGGGAAGGTTTATGATGTTGCGGATATGTCGCGCCTGAGACGAACCCTGGCACTAAAGGGCCGGTACTGCTGGGAGCAGAAGGTAGAAGGCGCGAACTTGAGCCTCATGCGATCGTTTTCCGAGCCATCCGCACGACAGCCGACCGAGAGGAGGCGGCGTGCGAGGAGCCCGGACGAGAGCGTCGTCCGGAGTCAAAGGTGGAAGGGGCACGAAGCAGAAGTTCAACTCCGGCAAGGCTTGTTCGTTCATTTTTCTGTCTAAAGTTGTCGATCGAGGGGCTCGATCGCAGTCAACAACAGAATGAGTCTATATGGAAGAGTGGAGCAGAGTTGGAGGGAGTGAAATACACCGACTTCAGTGAGTGAGCTTAAACTCTACGGCAGACTCGTTTTCATCCGTCTCACCCTTTTTCTGTTTCTCTCCCGTTCTCTCACACGCACCTGCCATCTGGGTCTCCTCGGACGGTGAGGCTGCGCTCGAGAATGGTGCGGTGTCCTCCACAAGGCTCTAGCGTTTGGAGACCCGTGGGCTCCACGAGCGGGAGTCGATGGAGTTGAGTATAAAAGCTCGCCGCCCGGCCCGAAACAGCGTCAGTCAATTGTTGTGTGTTGTGCTACTACACTTCCAGTGTTACTTCCAAAGTTCTTCTTGCGTAAAGCAAACCCAAACCCAACCCAAAACCGCCAAAATGTTCAAGCTGGTGCGTAGTCGGTTCTATTTCCGGTTGGAAGAGGTGATTTCCCGGGCCTCTTTCGTGCCAGTCGATGGCCAAGTCCCGGGAAGGATCTTCCAGCCAATATCTGCTCGATTCGGGAGCCTGATCTTACGAGTGATCCTTCTCTTCGTTCGTTATAGTTCGTTCTTGCCTGCGTCCTGGCTGTCGCTGCCGCCGCCCCAGGAGTCGTGCTGGCCCCGACCGTCGTGCACGCTGCCCCGGTCGTTCACGCCGCCCCCGTTGCCGTGAGCCACTCCTCGTCGTAAGTGTCCCGAGATGGTGCGAGGAACTTCCGAGAACTGCCTGGCAGCGGTTCCTCGCACCGCTTCCAATCGAGTACATCCGATTTGCTAACCCTCGGTACCCTCCCACTACCCTCCACCATCTCCCCTACTCCCGCAGGCACGTCGTGCACCACGCCCCGGTCGTCAAGACCGTCGCCGTCCACCACTCGGCTCCGGTCGTTGCCGTCCACCACGCCCCGGTCGTTAAGGCTGTCCCGGTCGTCCACCACGCCCCGGTCGTCCACAAGACCGTCGTGCACTCGGCCCCGCTCGTCCACGCCGTCCACGCCCCGGTCGTCCACTCCGTCCACCCGGTCCCGGTCGTCCACAAGAGCGTCGTCCACGCCAGCCCGGTCCTCCTCCACCACTAAGGGGTCGATGCACCTCACCGTGCACCATCCTGCGTTCTCAGAACATAAAAAAGGACCAACCAAACCACCGTTAAAACTACAGGAACAACTTTTTCTACAAACTCGAGTCACCCTTCCACCCAAGCACTCACACACACACACACGACACACATTCATCCCATGCGGTGGTTAGTGTAAATATATGTAGAGTTCAACAAGAAACGGGCCCCCGAGAAGCCCGCACCGGAACTGTCTTTCATCAAACGAACAGAATTTGAGTCAATCAAGAGCTATGAACGAATCAATACAACTTTGTTGAAAAAGTTAACCTAAAGTGTAATTCTAATATCTGAGAGAAATGAATCCTGAGGATCTTAAGATCAAAAATGTGGATGTGTTCCAGTGAAATCAAAGCTTCACTTCAATCAAAAAATCTGGTATACAAGGTTCTTCCTCTATTGGTCCTCCACTTGTCCTCACACAACAAGGGAAACGAGTACAATTTGTCCAAGTAAAGTACGGGTTGGTAATTAATTACATTAACATATAATAACATCTCTATGTCAACGCCTTTTATTCCCTGCACCCGGCTCATTCCTGAGTTCCCCGCGGTGGTTCACCAATACTTTGATCGGGTGCACTTTGGCACGTTCCGTCCAGCACTTGAGGCGCGTGACGGCCAAACAGGATACCATTTTAATGTGCTAACTCTCCCCTCGTCGTCGTAAAACAAATGACGCTGCACAATAAAGTCCACCGCGGTGGATTATTGCATTACCAAGCCGTGTCCTGGGGCGCCGTAAAAACTGATTCTGAGTCATGTAAAGATTTAGCTACGGATATCCGTCACATCATCTTCACTTTTCACACACACACACACACACACACCTCCGTGCAACCACAATACTGCGACTTTAATAGCGACGAAACGATGTTATGGCCACCCACCGTATCGCTGGCGGATCGATCTCGATAGATCTCGATAGAACGATAAATTTCTGTCTTTCAGCACGCCTGCATTATGCAACGGGTAGCAAATCAAGTTCAATAAACATATTTCATGGCACCATGTAACGCGTTCCGTCGCGTGCCCATCCGTGCATGGCACGTCCACGGGGTCCACGGGGAGCAAGCTGGTACGTCAACGTTTGGTCAGAACGTTGTTATGCGCG
The DNA here is from genome assembly GCF_943734765.1 of Anopheles ziemanni. Lineage (NCBI taxonomy): Eukaryota > Metazoa > Arthropoda > Insecta > Diptera > Culicidae > Anopheles > Anopheles ziemanni. The sequence goes on along the minus strand of NC_080706.1, from coordinate 45,374,105 downwards.
TGTGTATGTGTAAGTGTGGGAAGGAATCCAACCAAGAATAACTTCTTCCCGCTCAAGCGTACCGGAATGTCGGGCCACAAATGTCGAGCTTTCCAGTGACTGATGAAAATGCAGTGCTGCAGAAAACGTGGACGACGGAGCACCGGTTGTTCGTGGGGAAACTAGACGAGAAAAGCATCTGGAAAATGTTGCCCATCCAATGGTGGAGACTCCCTACTCTTCCATCCTCCAACGCCAGTCTCCCTGTGCATGAAGGATTCACTACGCAAATGCAAACGAATTGGCAGACGATCGCATTTGTCACACGCGCCCAGACCTACACATGCACACACCCGTGTCCTTATGCATGCATTTTTATTAGCAGTCCCCGATGGTAGCGCCGTGGCGCGTTCTTCGATTGACGGGGGTTTTCCTCCCGATGTTTGCCGGATACGGAACGTGTCGGGAGTATTTATATAAACATATTTTATCGTGGTTAGTTCAACGTTCCACAGCGGAAGAATATCTCGTTCGGATCCGGAGGGCAAAGATCAGTGTACCTCATCAAAGGGAGGCAAAGCGTCGCTCGTAATATGTGATGGGAGAAAGGAATACTTAATCGAAGCATACAATACACTGACCCTCTCACGTATGCGTTCCTGTGAAAATGGTGAAGATAAAGTGCGGTGTGGCTTTAAGTTTGAGAAAAAAATTCGCAGTCCTTTTGATGAAATTTCTCGGAAAACACAAGTCTTTATCATTTTATTTGTCGACCAATTGAATATATTGTACTAATCTTCTTTTAGTGAAATTTAATGATTTTCACTTTAAAACAATGAACATTTTTGTTCGTTTTAAACCCAATGCTGATAATGCAATTTTTATTATTTTGTTAATTGATAATTCTTGTAAATAGTGAAACTGGTTTATTATATATATCCTTCAGATTGGCTGGTTGCTCAAAGACTAACTGATATGTTCGGGGTGTGCTTCTTTTATAGACAGCTTTCTAGATTGCTTTGATATCACCCCCTCTCAATCCGACATTCCTATTTTTTTCACTAAACATTTGAATTGGGTAGGGTCGAGAGATTTCGTAAATAAGTCTGCTAACTGATCACGAGTACCGATAGCTTCAACACTTAATTTTCCTTTTTCTATTAAATCTCTAATGAAGTGGTGTTTCACATCTATATGCTACACATCTAGTATCTACATCCGACCCTCAATCTGCATCAGCATAGCCTACAAGTGTTTCATCATTACTATTCTTGTGAAACTCTAGGCCAAGAGATTTAGTTCCGTTCAAATATCGTACAACTCGCTTTAGAACGATCCAATGTGTCGTGTCGTCTCTCTTTGTTAATTTCTGGAACATTCATTATAGATGAGTCTCTGGCAGAATATACCTTGAAATCTGAGAAATAGCCAGGTACTTGAAGCTTCCTTTCACTGCGCCTTAGCTGGTTACCATATTCTAATTCCATCTCATGTTCTTCCGATGAACAACATTCTTCGCCATCATCCAAATTTACATTCACCACTTCTTCATCCGGTATTGGTTCAACAACTGCAACGACTTCCCCCTCTTGCTTCGATGTTTCTAGGTTTGATTCCGTCAAATATTCCGCAAGCAAATCTTCTGTATTGATAAACACTTTTCTGTCTTGCTTGTCGAAACTATGAACTGCCTTGTTTTTGTTCGTGTCTATACTGTACGGAAAACAGGATTCGTCGAACCTTACATTTCGAGCGATGACCACTTTTCTTTTTCGACGATTCCAAAGGCGGATCCATTAGGAGCGTAACCAATCATTATACTCGTAACTTCCTCACTCTTGTCGTCCAACTTTTTTCGCAATTGAGTAGGAATCCACGCATACGCCTTACATCCAAAAATCCGTAGTTTTGACAAGTTTGGTTTCTCTCCAAACCAACATTCCGCCGGCGTTTTTTCTTCCGATATTGCTGCCGTTGGACTGCGGTTCATTAAATACACCGCTGTTGTAGCTGCTTCATACCACATCGATTTCGGCATCGAAGCATCTATCATCATAGTTCTTACTTTTTCCATCAATGTACGGTTAAAACGCCCAGCCACTCCATTCTGCTGAGGTGTGTATGCAACTGTAGACTCAATTTGTATACCTTTTTGCCGATAAAATTCTCGTTGCGCAATCGAGCCATATTCCCGACCTTGATCCACAGTCAGCTTTGATATTTTTGATCCAAATTGTGCGGTAACAAGTGCTTCATACTCCTTGAACTTTTCAAATACTTCCGATTTGTTCTTTAATGGATAGATCATCGCGAAGTGTGTTTTGTCATCAATGAACGACACATAGTACCTAGTCCCATCCCATGCTGGTGGATTGATAGGTCCGCACACATCTGAATGAATTCGTTCCAGAATTCGATTTGCTCTCGGTCGTGTTCCATGGAAAGTTTCGCGGCACTGCTTACCCTTTGCACAAGCGTAGCAAAATTCGCTTCTTCCTGGTTCGAACTTCACTCCCGTTACCAAATTCTTGCGCATAATTTTGTTCATTCCATCTTGGCTTAAATTGGCCCTAGACGACGATGCCATATGTTATTTTCTAGTTTGTTACACATGTTGGCAGTATGTCTGTCCACTCCGAGTACAAGTTCATACATGTTTCCTTTCACTGGCGCTGTAGCGATAATTTCATTATTCATTTTAATCACAGCTTGCTTCTTTCGGAACAAAACTTCTGCTCCTCCATCCGTTAACTTTTTTACGGATAATAAATTGTCGCGAAGGTCTTTTACATATAAAACATCACGAAAGTTCAATGGTACACCTTTTTTGCTAATGCCTTTAATTTCGTCAATTTCATGTGCTATTATATCAGTATCATCTTTGGCCACACTCAAAGATACTGGTGACGACAATTTCTTCACCAAGTCGAAAAATATCTTTCGATTTACCAAATGGTCACTCGCTCCGGAGTCCAATTTGAAATTGATGAAATTTTTCCCGTTCGTCTTAGTAGCCAAATCTTTTGCTAGCATGAAGCTGCAACCTTTATACTGAGTAGCAACATGACTTTTTCTCTTTCGGCAGTTCTTCTTCATGTGTCCTACCTGACCACAGTTGTGGCATTTTCCGTTAAATTTTCCAGCACGTTTGCTTCTAAACGATTTGTTCCCGGCAAACGCCATAGGTTTAACCTCATCCATACCGTTCTGACTGGCCACAGATTTTCTAGCGAAGGTTTCGCTTAATCTTGCCCACATATCCTTGGCGGTTCTCTGGTCCTGGACCACTTCTAGAACTTCATCTGCTAGGAATCCGACGATATAATTTTTTGCTCTGCGATCTGCTTCCGTGAACAATTTTGCACTAGCCGCCTCTGATGGCACATTTTCGTTGAGCGTTTGCAACACACCAGCCGCATCCAAGAACATCTTTACACGGAAACTCCAGTTTCCGTACCCGGGACCACCAGAATATTGTGGAATCCCGCGCGCAGCGTCTTTGTGGGTGCCCATAACCTCTTGTAAATAGTGAAACTGGTTTATTATATATATCCTTCAGATTGACTGGTTGCTCAAAGACTAACTGATATGTTCGGGGTGTGCTTCTTTTATAGACAGCTTTCTAGATTGCTTTGATATCAATAATCATTTTGTTTATTTTTTTTAATTTTGACATACAAAAGAAAAAATTCTACAACGATCGTTTGTAATAATTATAACCACTTTTTATTTATCCATTAAATAAGAACCACTGTTTCTTAACGTTTTAAACACATCATAGTTTTTCACTCTTCCGTAATTGTTAGCAGCCGCACCGCGTCGACCCAGCGGCTAGCAGAGAGCGATGGACCGACTGACACTCTCACTGACAGGAGGCTGTCAGTGGAGAAGTGTCCTGCGATGTAAAGAGGTGAAAAGGAGATCTCTTCTGATCGGCATCTCGAGCGGAGCGGACGCGTCGTCGTGACGGTCCGCCAGTTTTAATCTGTTATTAGTATCTTGTATTTTTAATGTGTTTATTATAATAAAGTTATTGTTTTATCACAAAACACAAAAGTGGCGACGAGGTAGAGAGACGATTGTACGCGGCAAATGAAAAAAAGGCGCACGGCACGTTGTTAAGTAAAGAGGTCAACGGTCGCGCATTACAAAAGTGCAATGGAGGCGCATCGTGAGCAGCAGCCATCGCGCGAGGTTAATGGCTCACATCGGCAAGCTGATCCTGAATCAAGCTGGATTCAGGAAATCTTCAAACAGCAGCGGGAAGCTATGCAGCAGCAGCAGCAAGCGTTCCTGAACCAGCAGGAGAAATTGGTGACGGAACTTTTTGCGGTTTTAAAAGCTAAAGAGCCGACGGACACGGCGAGAACGATCGAGTCTTTAGCGAACAACATTAAAGAATTCCAGTTCGACCGGGAAGATCGCGTAACCTTTACCGGATGGTACAGCAGGTACGAGGATTTATTCGAAAAGGACACGGAGGGGTTGGACGACGCCGCTCGTGTCAGGTTGTTACTGAGAAAGTTAGGACTGGCCGAGCATGAAAAATACGCAAGCCATGTGCTACCGGCAAAACCAAACGAATTCGATTTTAAAACCACGGTGGAAAAGTTGAAAAAGTTATTTGGTTCCCCAACGTCGAAGATTGAAAAATGTTTCCGTTGTTTGAATCTGCAAAAGCTACCAGATGAAGATTTTGTAATGTATTCGTGCCGAGTTAACAGAGCCGTTATCGAGTCCACAATGAACGGGATGTCGGAAGAAGAGCTGAAATGTCTAGTGTTCGTGTGTGGGTTGAAAGAGGAGTCCCACACAGAGACACGCATCCGGCTACTAAGCTGCCTGGAAGAAAGGAGAGTGCTTACCCTGGCCCAGATGACCGATGAATGCAAGCGTTTGGTCAGCTTAAAGCGTGACACCGCTATGATAGCTAAATCGGAGAAAAGTATTGCGGTTGTGCGAGACCTGAATTATAAATCAAAATTTTCCAGACCGCAAGAGAAAAAAGTAAAATGTTGGCTTTGTGGTGGAGGGCATTTCGCGCAAAATTGTCCGAAGAAGTCCCACAAATGCCAAAGATGCCACGTTATAGGGCATAAAGAAGGTTTTTGTGCATCAGCCCAAAGATGGCGCAATAAACGAAAGCAATCCATTAAAACGGTTCTAGTGAACACAGTGTACAGTGGCCGTCGTGGCCATGTAAATGTGATATTAGATCACACACCAGTGTCGATGATGGTGGACACGGGCGCTGAAATTAGTATCATTTCAAGAGATGTATGGTGCAACATGGGCAGGCCGACGCTGTGGCCGACTGGAATAAATGCCAGGTCAGCGTCCGGTAATTTGGTACAAATATTGGGTGAATTTAAATGTGCAGTTACGATTGGACGTCACCAGCAGCAGTGCCTAATAAGAGTTGCGAGTTGCAATCTGCTTTTGTTGGGAACGGACATAATGGACAAATTTGGTCTATGGGATGTCCCATTATCATCGATCTGCAACCAGATAAATGTTGTGCAGGATGCAGTTGCAAGTTTGAAAATATCGTTCCCGACACTCTTCGCACCGAAGCTTGGGTGTTGCGTTAAGGCAAAGATTAGTTTGGTCCTGAAGGAAGGAGTCAGTGCAATATTTCGTCCGAAGAGGCCAGTGGCTTATGCCATGCGACAAGCAGTGGAAGGAGAGTTGCATCGTTTGGAGAGTGAAGGTATCATCACTCCCGTCGAGTATTCTGAATGGGCGGCACCAATAGTTGTCGTACGGAAGGCGAATGGAACCATCAGAATTTGTGGTGATTACTCGACTGGTTTAAATGAAGCACTGATGTCACACCAATACCCGTTACCGCTGCCGGAGGAAATATTCGCTAATCTAAGCACCTGCTCTATTTTCAGCCAGTTAGATCTTTCCGATGCCTTTCTACAGGTAGAAGTGGCAGAGCAGAGTCGCGAGCTACTCACGGTTAATACACACCGCGGTTTATATAGGTATAACCGTTTGCCCCCAGGAGTAAAGGCAGCCCCAGGAGCTTTTCAACAGCTCATCGATACAATGCTGGCGGGGCTAGAAGGAGTAGCTGCGTACATGGACGATATTGTGATCGGAGGAAACACTGTGGATGCTCATGATCGGAATTTACGAGCGGTATTGCAGAGGCTTCAAGAATACGGATTTACGATAAGGCCAAGTAAGTGCAGCTTTAATCAGTCCCAAATAAGATACTTGGGTCATATTCTAGATGAAAAAGGATTGCGTCCGGACCCTGATAAAATAATGGCTATTACAAAACTTCAACCACCGACGGATGTATCAGGAGTGCGTTCCTTTTTGGGAGCTATTAACTTCTACGGCAAATTCGTTCGTAACATGCGGATGTTACGTCAGCCACTTGATGATCTTCTCAAGGAGGGTACTGCGTTCCAGTGGACTCAAAAATGTCAACATGCGTTTGAGCAGTTCAAGAAAATATTATCTTCAGATCTGCTGTTGACCCACTACAACCCGAAGCTTGAGATTATTGTGTCAGCAGATGCATCATCATTTGGAGTAGGAGCTACTATTGCCCATAAGTTCCCAGATGGCACCCTTAAAGTAGTTCAACATGCTTCGCGGGCATTGACAGCTGCAGAACAGAGATACAGTCAACCTGATCGTGAAGGACTTGCCATTATTTATGCTGTAACCAAATTTCATCGAATGATATTCGGCAGACATTTCCGGTTACAAACGGACCACCAACCACTTCTTCGGATATTTGGCAGTAAAAAAGGGATTCCAGTTTACACTGCGAATAGACTGCAAAGATTTGCATTGACATTACTTCTCTATGATTTTGACATAGAATATGTCCCTACAGAGAAGTTTGGAAATGCAGATGTATTATCCCGGCTAATAGACAGACATGAGAAGCCAGAAGAAGATTTCATCATCGCGAGCATGGAGTTGGAAAACGATATGGAAGCCCTAGTGAAGAATGCAGCGACGTTCTTACCGCTGTCATTCAATGATGTCGTTCGTGAGACTAGAAAGGATCCTGTACTTCGGTTAGTGCATGATTACGTCCAGAATGGGTGGCCAGCCAAAGTGGAAGGACAAGAGCTAGGAAGGTTCTTTGTAAGACGCGAGTCCCTTTCAACAGCGGAAAATTGCATCATTTTTGGAGAACGTCTAGTAATACCGGCATCGCAACGTCACAAGGTATTACAAATGATGCATATTGGGCACCCTGGAATTGAGAGGATGAAAGGAATAGCCAGAAGCTATGTTTATTGGCCACAAATCGATGCTGACATAGAGAGAATGGTTAAAACATGTAAATCATGTCTCTCTGTCGCAAAATCACCAGCGCATAGTACTCCAGTACAATGGCCAACGACTAGTGTGCCATGGCAGCGAATACACATAGATTATGCTGGTCCGATTGAAGGGGTATACTTTTTACTGGCCATAGATTCCTACTCGAAATGGCCTGAAATTGTACCAACTACACGTATTTCTGCTGCTGCAACTGTGGAGATTTTACGAGGATTGTGCTCCCGCCTCGGTATGCCGAGCTGTATTGTGAGTGACAACGGGAGGCAATTTACCAGTTCAGAGTTTGCGGATTTCTGCAATAGCAACGGGATTGAACACATCAGAATTGCACCGTACCACCCGCAGTCAAACGGGCAGGCAGAACGTTTTGTCGACACATTCAAGAGAGCGCTTAAGAAAATTAAGGAGGGGAAGAGGACGTTACAAGAAGCTCTAGACGTGTTTTTGCTTACATATAGGAGTACGCCCCATAAGCTTTTGCAAGAACATAAATCACCGGCAGAGTTGATGTTCGGGCGTAGAATACGTACGTGCCTCGAGCTACTCAGAATACCTCCAAAGCCTAAGCCTGGTTGTGATCAAACCCATCATAGAAGACGTTATAACATTGGTGACCTTGTATATGCCAAGGAGTACAAGCAGAACACGTGGAAATGGATCGCTGGAGAGATTGAACAACGTGTAGGAAAGGTGATGTACAAAATTTTGAAATCAACTGGTGGAAAGCAGGTTTCACACATTAACCAGTTGAGACCGCGATTAGCCGATAGCAGCAAACTTCTTGAGCAAAACCGAGATAGTCAGCAACCTTCGATGGCTTTGGATATATTGCTAGAGGCCTGGGACCTCAATGAATCCAAAACAGCGCTACCATGCACCCGTGATATTGAGCAACCTGTGATAGTTCCTGGTAGGGAATCGTCATCGTCATCACCGGCAACGTCGTCGTCATCATCATCATCACCGTCGTCACCGTCATTATCGTCGTCTCCTTGTGTGTTAACGTCTTCGTTTTCGTCCTCAGTGTCATCCCATTCTCGCCCACCAGAAGAATGTCCTGAAACACCGAGGTCCGCTAACTCCCCAGGATTTGCAACGGCAGATAGTAGATCACCATCTCCGGTACGGACGCTACGCCGATCTTCGCGAGTCCGAAGGCCGCCGCTGTGGATGGACCAGTATCGGCAGAATTAAAGAGGGGGGATGTTAGCAGCCGCACCGCGTCGACCCAGCGGCTAGCAGAGAGCGATGGACCGACTGACACTCTCACTGACAGGAGGCTGTCAGTGGAGAAGTGTCCTGCGATGTAAAGAGGTGAAAAGGAGATCTCTTCTGATCGGCATCTCGAGCGGAGCGGACGCGTCGTCGTGACGGTCCGCCAGTTTTAATCTGTTATTAGTATCTTGTATTTTTAATGTGTTTATTATAATAAAGTTATTGTTTTATCACAAAACACAAAAGTAATTTTCTGACCGTATCTTCAAAGTATTGTTTTACATAAGTAGGTTCCAACAGTTAACAACTAGATTTATACTCTTGTGATACATTACTTGTTTCTGAGTGCCTTTAAAAATATTTTATGGTAAAACTGGGAGCTTTTGAGAAGGTTCACTTTCAAAACTTATGATGTCTACTACACAAATTGATTGAATCAATCTGTAACTAGTGGTATAGAAATAGAGAACAATTCTAATTATCTTCAAAATAAATTAAAAAATTCAAAATAATTCAATAGCTTCCAGCTCCTTTTCCTTTTCGTAGAAGCTCATAATTTATAAATTTCCTTGTACTTCCGCATGTTTCACTTTTTACCAATGTTAAATTTCCTAGCACTTGACACTACCGCCCAAGCCGACGCCATGATTGTAACTGTTGGGAAAAATTTACGCGACCATCGTTATTTAATACATTCCAGTGTGGCGAGAGTTTCCTTTCGCCTTTTTTTACCTCCTTCATATTAACCCACAAACTACGATGCGAAAAACCAACTTTACCAATGAGTTTCGGCCGCTTCTGCCCTCCAGTCCCGCAGACTGATTCCTTCCGAGTGATGGCGACTTTTCCCAACAATTCCACATGAAAACGGCCGCAAGCGTAACGAGTATGTCTCACCCAGAAGCCCCAAGGGCAGGCAGGGTTGCGCTCGGATGCATCGCTAGTTCACATTTTCGGAACTTTCCTCCCCGCCACGTCACCACGTGGTGAGCTCTAGCGCCGCCAATGGGACCGACGGGGCTCAGCCGCTTTTTCCGATCCTGGAGAAATTTTCCAAAGTTAGTTAAATTTTCTCACCCAAAAACCCCGGCAAGAGCCAGAAGCACACCACCGTAACCGACCGTGTTGTTTTGTTTCCAAACCATTCCACTGAGCATGTGTGTGTGGGTGTGGGAGTGATGGACATCGGAACTAGTTGCCACCGATGCCACAATGACACCGCATTGTTTGGGGTAGAGAACTCGCTTCCTCTCGGTTAACGTGCACACACAGACACACACACACACACGAGCCCCATCAGATGGACAATGTGGTACCGGTTCCGGTTTCTACGGTACCGCGACGGAGTCCTCTTTCTTGGAAGAAACCTTCCGGCGCACTATGAAAATGGACGCAATGAAACATTCAAGCAGCGTGAAATATGTCGCGAAATCATTCAAATAGAGAGACTTCAATTGCCCCCACCTGTAACAATCTCGTCCTACCCGATGGCAATAGTTGCAACAACCTAATTAACCTCCGACAACCGCAGTGGATTCATAAAAGTTAAATGTATTCGTTCACATCATATGGAAGGAGGTGAGAAAACAAGTGAGTAGTGAAAAACTAAAGAGAGTATGACCACAAGCTTTTCCGCAACCCTCGGCCGATTCCCGCCGAAATCCACCTTCAACGGTTCGTTCTATATCAATTTGACGTAATGTCAGACGGAAAGGTTAAAGGGAACACCGGTTGCAAGGCGCATATTTAAGAGCACGGAAAACTTAAAACAGCGTGCGATAAATAGAGCTAGGGAATGGAAGGATCAGGTTGTTGTTATGCTGTTTACTTGTTTCGTGCCAAACCACATCCAACAAGCTTGTTGCCTACCCTTGCGCACTGTGGTTTGCATTTCCACCTTGCAAATTGTGGCCAGCCGGAGATTGTAGTGGTTTTCCGCATGGCTGCCGTGTGTTTGTGTGTAAGTGACCTTTAACCTTTTGCACACCGGCCAGTAGATCCCGCTCGGTTCCGAATTGCGACCGAGACCGACCGAGTGCTGCAGCGTACGAAAACGGGATGCACTTCAGGTCGGAGCACTCGAAATTCATTGCGCTCCAGCGTTCCAAAGGCGAACTCTGGCAGCTGCATGCCATTGGAGTAGGGATACTTCAACCCTCGCCGCAGGCCTGCTATCCACCCCGCCCCCTGTGCATCTCGGATGGTTCACGATCTCTATTGACGATGAACGGTCCTGCTTCCTGCAGGGAAAGCACTCTACGCCTGGGTTTCGGTAGCTCACGTCGCGATTTGCATCTGTGCACGTCACGGTTGTGCATAACGATAGCATAACCACGACGTCGTTTTTCATTACGATGCGGAGTATGGATGGGGTTAGGAATACTGTGTGCTGGTACCAGCATTCATCAATAGGGACATCCCGAAAATGGTTGCTAAAAATAACCAACCTCTCCATGGCGAGCGAGTGAGTGAGAAAAGCGCCTACACAACACGAAGTCGTATTAAGTTGAATAAATCGAATCTCATATTAGTATATTTCGAATCGGATTCGCATTATGCATAAACAATGTACGAGCAATGTTTATTCTTTGTTGCATATGATGCCGATTAAGAATGTAATACGATTTTCTTTATGCATACGTATAGATGAACGAACCATGTACGGCTGATGTATATCGTAAGTCGTATATGATGCCAACTTAGAAAATATGCGACTAAACATATACATTTTGAACAATGTACGGTTAGCGCCTCCACTTTTGTACGTATAGGCATTATTTTTGCATCATTTACGATTCAATCATATTGCATAGAAGTACGATTATTTCAAGTTGATATTCGATTTACATGCATACGTGTTGTGTGGGCGGGTACACTTTTGGAACCTCGCAAAGGGCAAGGAACTACTTCCAATAGCGTACGTCTACCACTGCACCGGTGCTGTGGAAAACTCGAATGGATGTCTCACGACACGAAACGCCAAACCACTAAACGGTTCATTATGACGTAGTTCAGTAGTAATGGTAATAGAAGTAGTAGCAGTTTACGGGATCTCAACTCCTGCCCGGAACGCAAAGTAATATACGGTTAAAAGTAACGCCCGGTGAAGCCGAAAGGGCCCTTCTTACATAAGAGTTTCAGTGAAACAGGACTACGTTTTAAGGTGATTAGGAACAACGTGGCGCTACCGGTTAAGCTACACACATTGGATCGTACAGTCGATGGTTTCGAAAAGATTTAGTCGCACTCTCGATGGCTAGTGGTACGCTTTGTTGAATGGGTTGCTTGTGCCTTCTTCCTCGATGTTAGAGTGCACTTGCTAGCTCGGTCGAGTGTACATGAACCAACGCTCATCTTTCGTTATATTATGAAGTACTCACTGGTAGTAAGTGTCCACTCCCATAATTGCATACCAGTCACCAAAATCCCATACCAATGTAGAAAGTACCGGTCGTACCAAAAATCAGGTATTATGAACCATTGAATGCCATCCATTTGAATTTTAAAAGTCAAAAACAGAAAATCTTCCTACAAGAGCCGATCGTCCTCTGTACGAAAAACTCCATTTTACGATGTTGTAAGCTGAGAAAAAGATCTGAAGATCTATGCACATCGCAAACATATTAAAAACTATCCTTTTTAACTTCATAAACCGAACCTGATATAAGTTAATCTTGTATCGTAACTTTATGCAAATTTTGAGATGAAAGTGGCTTCTAGAATTGGTTAAAAATCATTAACCCTCGAAGAATAGATTACTTCAAAGGGAACAAACTAAGGCTTGGTTCATTTAGAAATGGGGCAGTTTGTTTGAATGATAGCGGAGCCCTCCCGTGCACAAAAATGGACAATTTTTACACCGTTTGGTGACAAAAGTATATACTTTAGTTGGTCAAATTTTCACGCAATTTAGTTATTCCTGGTCCAAGATATTTTGACATGCAAGAGGAGAAGCGAAAACTAATTGTGCACAACTATCTGCAGAATCTATCAGTGTCATCTCGGGAGCTAGCAAAACGGTTAAGTTTGTTAAATCGACCGTCGCGTGAGTGATTAAAAAGTACAAGAAAAAACAGACGGCTGCCCGGAAGGTGCAAACTGAGCGATGGAGTGGAACCGTGAATCGTCAATTGCGAGTGTTACAAAGTAACACTGGCCGACGACTTTTAAACTAGATTGGTATCCACGCGGTAGTGGAATCGAGTAGTAAACAATAGTGACAGGCAGTGACAGGCAGGGTTTATAGAGTAAGAGAGGTCAAAGAAACACTCCTTAACTGCTTACCTTGGTTGGGCGAAATTTCGCCCGATCAAGATGCGCGCATGATGGCCCCGATGGGCATTTTGAAAATGAACCGGCCATCGCGAAACGGCCATCGCGATACGGAGAGTATAAATATAAGATACGAAGGGAAGCGGTTCCTTTTCTTGATTCGACTGTGAAGATAGCCCGAATAAACACCGCGTTTTTTAAAACGCTTGCAACACAAAGTAGCGTTGTTAATATACGGTTGGGGGCATCGTTCACATTTTTTAAAAAACGCGCGTAGTGGTTCCCGTTGAACGGGATAAGTAATAAGGAAACCCGCGAGTGTTTTCCGTCGAACGGGAGGTGATAAGTTCACGCGATTGAGTCGCGACTACACCCAGGAACATTCGCCGTTCGAGGTAAACGCGATTGAGTCGCATAGTGACCAGAAGGATCATTCGCGGATCGTGTTACAAACCTACGAGAAAAGTGATGTTCCGTCCAGTGGCCCCGCGCACCGAGGAGCTCGTTGGTACAGGGCAGGAGCAGCATCCGCCCGCCACCGAGAGGCCACCAAGCAGGAGAAGTGTGCAGCCGGCCACTTCGGACCCGTTGGCCAGCTCAACGATCATGCGGCCCGCCACGGAAAGGCCAACGTCAAGAGGGTCATCCGTGAGCGAAGTGGACGAGTTAGTGCGGAGAGCTCGGTACGCCAAGCGTGAGCTAGCGGCCGTGATGAAGGAGCTTGGCGACATCGTCATTGACTCAGCGTCGTCTATCGCGGATGAGCTCGACGACGAATACAGAGCGATGGATGTTGAATGTGAAAATGCGCGCGCGCGAAGCGCGCCAGGCGAGCATGGCGGCATACTGGAGAAAGTGCGCCATCACGAACAGATCCGCCATCGCGGTTTAAGTGCTGCAGCCGCACACTCCAATGTAGCGCTGGAAGCGGAATTCAAACGGATCGACGAGCAGTGTGAGCAACGAATGCTCGAAGAAAAATTGCGCGTCATAGAGGAGTGCGAAAAGCGTCGGCAGGAGGAAAAACGACGCCTACTTCACGCCTCACTCCGGCAGTCTACGCGCGTCACTGCGAGGCAGCCGGAACCAGCAGTGAACGGAAGCCACTCCGAAAGCTTCGAGCTGCTGAACCAAAGCCAACTTTCGGCAAGAAAGTGCACGAGCCGAGAGTTGCCAACGTTCTCCGGGGACCCGCAGGAGTGGTCGGTGTTTATTGCCAACTATAAACACTCTACGGCCATCTGCGGGTACACCAACGAGGAGAACTTACTTCGACTTCAGCAGTGCCTTAAGGGGAAGGCACGGGACGCCGTGGAAAGTTGCTTATACCATCCGTCAAGCGTACCGGAGGCAATCGACATCCTGACAGAGTGCTATGGCCGCCCGGAGCTCATTGTGGAGTCGTTGATGACCAAAATTCGACGGATGCCACCACCAAAGGACGACCGATTTGACACCCTGGTCGATTACGGTGTCGCGGTCAGGAACCTGTGTGCGGCGATGAAGAGCTGCGGTCTACAGGAGTATCTCAGCGGAGGATCGCTGTTGAACGAGCTGGTGGAGAAGCTGCCACCGACGGTGAGGCTGAACTGGTTTTACCAACGGAACATCAACGGGGGGGCAACACTGTTGGCCTTCAACGATTGGATGAAGGAGCTAGTCAGCGCAGCTTGCCAGGGTGTTAAGCCAATCTCCCGGGACTTACAACGCGAAGGTGGTGGTCGCTCAGGCCACCCGCGTAAGTACGCTAACGTAAACGTCCATGTCTCAGGTCAGTCTGCAGAGCCCGTCACCGAGAATCATGGGGAACCCTGTTCCGGGTGTTCAGGGAAGTGTTCCAGTCTGGCAGAGTGCGGCAAATTTCTCGGCATGGACGTCAATTCGAGATGGCGGTACATCAAGACCCACGCCGTGTGCAGAACCTGCCTGAAGAAACATCCGCGTTTCTGTCGTGTGGATGTGTTGTGCGGTGTGAACGGGTGTAACCGACGGCACAACAAGCTGCTCCACGACGAGGATTTTGTACGAGAACGCCAGTCAGGAAGAGCCGCCGAGAAAACGATGAGCTGCAACCTCCACGCTGGTCCGTATGATGGTGTGCTCCTCAAATACATCCCGGTGACGCTGCACGGAAAGGGCAGAACCATCAATACGCTCGCACTGTTGGATGACGGTTCGACGGCGACCTTTATGGACCACTCGTTGGTGGAAGAGCTGGGTCTTGTCGGACAACCCCGTCCGCTCTGTATCTCCTGGACGGGAAACCAAGGACGTCGAGAGGAGCAATCGGTTCGGACAACAAGGCTCTAAAGAGGTAAAGATGGCATCGGTAAATGCCCACATCTGTCCGTGTAACAAAGAAAGAGATGATAGAATAAACATGGCATTGAAAGACTACTTCACGCTAGAGTCACTTGGAATATACCGACCGACTACAAGTTTACGTTCGCGGGATGAGGAACGCGCGCTGATGTTGCTTGGAACCAGCGTTCACTTAAAGGATAATCGCTATGAGGCTGGTCTGCTGTGGAAGTACGAGGATGTTAAGTTACCTGATAGCCGAGCAATGGCCCTAAAACGACACGAGTGTCTCGAAAGAAAATTGCGAAGAGATCCCGACCTGGCTAAAGCAATGCACAACAAGATCGTGGAGTACGAGCAGAAAGGGTACGTCAGAAAGCTCACTCCCGAGGAGCAGGTTACTCGAACGCCAAACGACTGGTACCTGCCGATCTTCCCGGTGACCAATCCGAATAAGCCTGGGAAGATTCGAGTAGTGTTCGATGCGGCGGCAAAGGCGAACGGAGTAAGCCTAAACTCCATGCTACTCACCGGCCCGGACCAATTGGTGAGTCTACTCATGGTCCTGTTTAAGTTCAGAGAGTACAAGGTGGCAGTGACGGGAGATATCCGCGAGATGTTCTTCCAGGTAGACATGAACCCTCGCGACCAGCGCAGCCAAATGTTCTTATGGAACGACGGGAAACTCGGTAGCGACCCACAGCATTACGTACTACAAGTGATGACATTCGGTGCCGCGTGTTCACCCAGCACCGCGCACTACGTCAAGAACGTAAATGCGGAAAGGTTCGAGGCTACACTACCCAAAGCTGTGGAGTGTATAAAGTACGAGCATTACGTGGACGACATGCTCGCGAGCGTAGAAACAGAGCAAGAAGCCATAAATCTAGCCCGTGACGTCCAGTATATACACTCCCAAGGCGGGTTTGAGATACGGAATTGGCTGTCCAATTCCACCATGGTGAAAATATTATTGAATGGCAACGAGAACAACGGAGTGGACATTCCTGTCGAGAGCGAAATGTCAACGGAAAAGGTCCTTGGAATGTGGTGGAACACAGCGACGGACGTGTTCACGTTTAAAATATTCCCGAGGTACGATCCACGAGTGCTGCTTGGTGAGCGAGCACCTACGAAGAGGATAGTACTAAAAACGCTTATGGCAATTTATGATCCCTTGGGGCTAATAGGAAACTTCCTCATGTATCTGAAGATACTTCTACAGGAGTTTTGGCGCGCTAAGAGCCCATGGGATGACGAGGTTATCGGACACCTCGCCGTTAAGTGGCAAATCTGGGTAACCGCGTTGCCCAATGTTCAAAGAGTCAGCGTCCCAAGGTGTTATCGGAGTAAGACGACGGCCAACGCAGAAAGAGTAGAGCTCCACATGTTCTGCGACGCCAGTGAAAATGGGGCATCAGCCGTCGCCTACCTACGATTCGAGGAAAACGGTGTGATCGAGTGCGCCCTAGTAGGCTCAAAGACGAAGGTGGCCCCTATTACGTTCGTTTCCATCCCACGACTCGAACTTCAGGCCGCAGTCATAGGTGCCCGCTTAGCAGGGACGATACAGTTATCCCACCGAATTGCTATAACTCACCGATTCCTCTGGACGGATTCGCGCACCGTTATGAGTTGGTTGCTATCCGACCATCGCCGATACAGCCAGTTCGTGGCAGTTAGGGTCAGTGAGCTACTAGATACTACAAACCCGGAAGAGTGGAACTGGCTATCTACACGGCTCAACGTAGCGGATGAAGGAACAAAATGGCAAAAGCCACCAGACCTCAGCCCCTCGAGTAGGTGGTTCCGTGGGCCTGATTTCCTATGGGAACCAAAGGATCAGTGGCCCATAGTCGAACAAAAACCCGGAGAGACAAGCGAGGAGATTCGACATAGCCTGCTACATCACACAGTCACGACGCCAAATATCGAGTTCACCAGATTCTCAAAGTGGCAACGGCTACTAAGGGCGGTAGCTTATGTATACCGCTTTTTGGGAAATTGCAGGAAGGGCATAGCCAAAGAGCATAAACAACTTGATAGCCTGACGCATGAAGAGCTGGAGCGTGCAGAAAACGCAATTTATCGAGATGTACAAAGATCTGAGTATGCCGACGAGATACATGTACTCAGCAGTAAAGAATGTGTGAAGCATCCTTGGAAGCGACCACTGCAGAAATCGAGCCCGCTGTATAAGCTAAGCCCGATGCTGGATGTGAATGGAGTGCTACGCATCAAAGGCAGGATCGAGAAATGTGTATGGGTCGGCGAGGATACCAAGCGCCCCATAATTCTCCCCCGACGGCACTACGTCACTGAACTGCTGATTAACAGTTACCACAGCAAGTACAAGCACGCCAATCACCAAACAGTCGTCAATGAGGTCCGCCTTAAGTATCACATCCCGCAGCTCAAGGCCACGTACAACCAGGTAAGGCACCGATGCCAATACTGCAAGGTAAAGTGTACGCTCCCTCAAAACCCCGCAATGGGAAATCTGCCGCCCCAGCGACTAGCAGCATTTCAGCGACCGTTCTCGTACACCGGAATTGACTACTTCGGTCCGATGCTAGTCTCAGTGGGGAGAAGAGCTGAAAAACGGTGGGGAGTCATATTTACGTGCCTGACAACGCGAGGGATCCACATCGAAATTGCACATAGCCTCTCTACAGATTCCTGCATATTTGCGATCCGCAACTTTATCACGAGGAAGGGAATGCCTCTCGAGTTCATCAGTGATCGAGGCACAAACTTCGTAGGAGCCTCACGTGAGCTACGGGAAGCGATGGCAGCAGTGGATCAAGAGCGCCTGATGACAGAATTCGTCCAACCTACAACGAAATGGATTTTTAATCCACCTGCTGCGCCACATTTCGGAGGATCATGGGAACGACTGGTACAATCAATTAAGAAAACGCTTACCAAACTGGCCCTTCCACATAACCCGTCCGACGAGCTGCTACGAGCTAGTTTGAGTGAAGTGGAGTTGATTGTAAACTCGCGACCGTTGACAGACGTACCAGTTGAAGATGAAGCCGAAGCCCCACTAACTCCCAATCACTTCATTTTAGGGAGTTCCAACGGTAGTAAACCAGCAGTGCCATTTGACGACACGCCGCCGTCGCTCCGGAGGTCATGGAAGTCAGCACAACAGTTCGCAGATCTTTTCTGGAATAGATGGGTTACCGAGTACTTACCCCATCTGACGAGGAGGACTAAATGGCACAAATCCACTAAACCAATTGAGGAGGGAGACTTAGTCCTCGTAGCGGATACAAACAACCCTCGGAACAGCTGGCCACGGGGGCACGTGATAAAAACATACCGATCCGCGGATGGGCAAGTACGACGCGTGCAAGTTAAAACTTTGAGCGGAATAATCGAACGGCCGGCCGTCAATATCGCTGTGTTAGATGTCGGCCAGAAACAGGGGTAGGCCACTTCACGTAGCATACCGGTGGGGAGAATGTTACAAAGTAACACTGGCCGACGACTTTTAAACTAGATTGGTATCCACGCGGTAGTGGAATCGAGTAGTAAACAATAGTGACAGGCAGTGACAGGCAGGGTTTATAGAGTAAGAGAGGTCAAAGAAACACTCCTTAACTGCTTACCTTGGTTGGGCGAAATTTCGCCCGATCAAGATGCGCGCATGATGGCCCCGATGGGCATTTTGAAAATGAACCGGCCATCGCGAAACGGCCATCGCGATACGGAGAGTATAAATATAAGATACGAAGGGAAGCGGTTCCTTTTCTTGATTCGACTGTGAAGATAGCCCGAATAAACACCGCGTTTTTTAAAACGCTTGCAACACAAAGTAGCGTTGTTAATATACGGTTGGGGGCATCGTTCACAGCGAGTGAGAGCCATTTGGAAAATCCAAGCTAACCCAAATATCTCGGACTATAATTTGGCCAAAAATCTTAACGCCGACCGCTCTTCCGAACGGCAAATCCAACTTCAAGAAGGCTTTAAGTGTTTTCGAGTTAGTAAACATCCAAATTGAAACTTAAAACAAAAAACAATGGTCAAAAACCCGGCTCGGAAGCTGTACGATCAGGTGCCGACCAAACCGCATGGTTGCATTTTCATGGACGATGAAACCAACGTGAAAGCTGATTTAAGTATTCATGGATGAAAAAAAAACATAAAATTCGTGATTCACAGTACAGTCGATGGTTAACGTTTACGGACGCAACACTATTCGTGATACGTTTTGAACCAAGAATGTATTTAAACAATCAAAATAATGTGTAATAATTTTGCCAGCCAAATAAAACTTTATCGCGAACAAGCCATAAAAATATTAACGATTCCGCTGGTACGATCGACTCATGAGTTTGCCTTGTTACCAAATCCATTCCACGCAGGTTCCTCGCCATCTGGTGGCCACTGAAGCTGCAGATCACGAAGCGGCGGGCCCGGTTCATGATCGTGTGCATCTGGATCATCGCGCTCGGTTCGACCGTACCGTGGGCGCTGTTCTTCGAGCTCGTCCCGATCATCCCGGAGGCGCCCGACATCAAGCTGTGCGTCGAAGTGTGGCCACCCGGCACGGACGGGGCGCTCTACTTTCTGCTAGCGAATCTTGTTGCCTGTTATCTGCTGCCGATGACGCTTATCACCATCTGCTACATCCTGATCTGGATCAAGGTAGGCTCTGGATGGCGCACTCGTGCGTTCGCGCTGCTTTAGCTTCATCATTTTTGATACCCCCTCCGTTCGGCAGGTCTGGCGCCGCTCGATTCCAGGCGACTCCAAGGACGCCCAGATGGACCGGATGCAGCAGAAGTCCAAAATCAAAGTTGTTAAAATGCTTGTTGTCGTTGTTATACTGTTTGTCCTCTCCTGGTTACCTCTGTACGTTATCTTCGCCCGCATCAAGCTGGGCGGTGCACTCGAGAGCAGCGAGGAGGAGCTGCTGCAGATCGCGACCCCGATCGCGCAGTGGCTCGGCGCGTCCAACTCCTGCATCAATCCGATCTTGTACGCGTTCTTCAACAAGAAGTACCGCAAGGGCTTTGCGGCGATCATCCGGTCGCGCAAGTGCTGCGGCAGACTGCGGTAAGGAGTTGCGAGCCCCCGAGCGCCACTGGTGTTGTTTGAAACTGACTCATTTGTTGTTCTCTTCAGGTACTACGAAACTGTCGCCATTGCGTCCTCGTCGACCAGTACGCGCAAATCGTCGCATTATCACAACGGCAGCAAGCGGGCCGGCGGCAGTCCGTCGGTCAAGTCGGCCGACGTGGTGTCGTACATCTATGAGGAGAAGGGCGGCCGGAAGCATCATGCCATCTCCAAACAGAACAGCGACCTCTCGCGGCACATGCTGCTCAAGCAGGACAGCAGCATCTCGCGCCAGTCGCTGCTGCTCAAGCAGGACAGTGTGGCATCCCGATCAGGTGCGATCTCCGTCGCTCGATTCTCACCATCGCCCGAGCACTAACTTTCCCTCTTCCGATGTCTATCCTTCTTCCCCCTCGCTAGCGATCCTGTATCGGCAGGATAGTGACAACTCGAGGCAGATGCTGCTCAAGCAGGACAGCAATGGGTCGCGGGACATGCTGTCGAAGCAGTGCTCCGCCTCGGACTCGATCTCGCGCCAGGACTCGCAGATATCCTACATCGATCCACCGCGCAAGGGCATCCTGTGCAAGCAGGACACGCAGATCTCGTACATCGAGCACAGCAACGGTGGCGTAGGCGTCGGCGGCGTCCTGGGAACCCCCGCCAGTAAGAAGTACTCGGCGTCCCTGTCCTCCCAGGACAGCGTGCTCTCGATCATCGAGCACAAGCGCCACAAGCTGGTCAAGCAGGACTCGATCTTCTCGTTCAACGAGCCCAAATCAGGTAAGCTGCTGCCCGCTTCGTGGCGAGTGCGCGGCGGACGGCGCCCACCACCATCCCAGAAACATCCTGCTCGAACTCACCCTCCCGCACGTCCGGCTGCACGCCACCATGCACGAACGCACGCATGCACGCACCCAATCACCTCGCCCATCCCGACCGCCAACAGCCACTGTTGCGCGTCGGCCATTTTGTGCGCAGTTGGGCCCCTGGAGGGGGGCGCCAGTCGCCCGGTCGGGTCAGATCCGCGGGGTCCGGTGGACGTGAAGCTCAATGTAAACACCAATGCTGATGACGTTGTTGATGTTAATGTTGATGATGATGATGATGATGATGATAATGATGATATGAATGTCGATGTCGATATGAATGCGAATGTCAATGTTAGTGTTAGCGATAGCATAACTGATAACTGCATCCCCGCACCGTACCCACCTGCACCTCCACCAACACCCACACCACTCACACCACCACCACCACCGCATGCCATTGTAGTTGGAAGATCCCCCCGGGCGCGATACGCGGGATCGCTGGGTGTCATATCAGAGTCGCACGCCACCCATTTCCCACGCAGCAGCGCCGCTGACAGTAGTAGCTGTGCCGCTATTAGTAGGCCCGAACTTAGCTTAGGTAGTGTGCACGACCGTAGTGCATGCAGCGCATGTATCCTCCAGCAAGCACCGGCCGCGCGGACCCAAGAGCGGCGTCGGCGGCGCTGGTTCCCCTTCGGCGGCACACGCTGGTCGTCACCCGTCGGCGAGGAACGGCGGCACCAGCACCATCATCAGCACCACCACCACCAGCACCGACCGCAGTGCCACCCGGCGGCCACTAGCGAACTGAGCGCCACTAATCCGCCCCATCCGTTGTTGTTCTTGCTAATTGTAGTGTACGAGAGTGCGACGCCGGCCCCGTTCAAGCGGCACCAGCTGGTGAAGCAGCACTCGGTGATCTCGTTCGCCGACCAGCGGCGGGGCGGCAGCCTCACCAAGCAGGACTCCGTCACCACCATCCACCGGGCGGGCAATGGCGAGGGCCCGTACATATCGTCCATCCTGAAGAAGACCGACTCGCAGTGCAGCTCCGCGTCGCCGGTGCGCAAAAACATTGGCTTTTTCGAAGGCTAATGTGCGAGACGGAGGAGGTAGCTTACGTTCTATGAGAAGAACACGTAGATATAGGGCAGAGCGGGTCGTTTGCAATAAGGGAAACCAACTGGAAAGCAACATTCGCACCATGCAATAACGCACAAAACCCAAATGGGCAACAGGCAAGCATCACACCGAGGTTTTTCGGGTAAAATCCCTCTGATTTTTTTTTCCGTTTCGCACCTTTTTTCCTCCTACAGCACTTTTTGTGAATCCTCGAGGTTGGAAAATTGCTAATTTATTTTCTAATGTATACGAGAGATGAAAATTATTCTATGGCATCAGTCGTCAAAATTACTAATCAAAGGCCTTGGAAGCAATATATTTTCTTACTGGGTTGAAATGGTTGATTGGTTTCACAAACAAATTTCGTTTGAAAACCATTAATAAAAATAATTGTATAATTCTTGATACACTCTATCTGATAAAATTCTATCCCATGCAAAATAAAACTATACATAATATTTTATCCGTAGGTGGTTGAACGCCTTTAATGCATATTTTATTGTCAGGTTTTATTTTGTTAAATTTATCTTTCTTTAGTAAGTACCCGAGTATATATCGGTCAAAGGATTTTCTTGTCTCATTCTTTCTCTCATTCTCTATCTTTCGAATTATCGAACGTTTTGCTAAGTACCACTGCTATAATTCAAAGTGTCCTTAAATAATTATTCCCTTACCAAAGTGGATTACATATTCCCACTCAATTTTGCTCGGTTTCACCAATTTGGACCTTAAAATTTCCGTTGGTATTTAATATTGTTTTGGTTCTCGGTACAAAAAAAAACGTTCCCAACGCTAATTGCAAACAAAAAAAGCCAAGAATGAAGCTTGCGTAAACCTATGGATCCAATTAGAGCTTTTCAATGGTGCGAACGACGGAAACCACGCCCGTTAAAACCAAACTCGACACTGTCTTCTGTACCTGGTGCGAATGATCATTTTGCTGCAGACCGCTAGGTGGAATTTCAACCGCATTGCCGTGCAAACAGAGATACAAACAAACTATTTAATCCGTTGGTGCTGTTTAAAGAAGAAACGTGTGTACTGGGTAGAATAAAGATAAAGGAAATGTAGGCAAACATCGTGTTAAGATAAGGCTAGAGAAAATATGTCACTATTTTGCAACTTATTTAAATTGAAAAAAAAATTAGTGAACAGGAAGGGGAGGAAAGGCAAGCCCAAGTGGAAAAAAATAAAATAAAAAAACCAACCATAGTAATTATATACATTTATCAGAATATATATACAAAACGACAAAACCATTTGAAGAGGCAATAAAATGAAGCACAAACGAATAACGAAAAGATATGATGGCTGTATTAATGAAACAAACAAAAAAATATTTCAAACACAAAACGTATTACGTTATTAAAAAAGAAATATGATAAATCTATAGGGCAACAGTATCGCGATGCATCTTTCAGTAAACGTACCGACACGTATCTTAACTGCTGATGGAGAAACAAACAATTGCATATGTATGAATGTCATAGACGAAACAAAAGGAAATATCTATAACCGAACCATCGCACCGCACGCTGGCTTCAAGCCGTGCATGAGGTATTAGTTTTTGTATCGATGTTTAACACATCCGAGGTAGAGATCAGAATATATGAAATACACAATTCTACTGCTAATCATTCGAACTTTAAAACCAAAACTAACATCTCCATGATAAATTTAAAGAAAAAGAAAAACATACGCAAGAAAACCCAAACCCAAAGGACCAGTGTTAAAAAGTAACAAAACAAAGTAAAAAACAAACATAACAAACCGAGCTATTCAGTATCCTTACATTATTCAGTATAGTATTGAATGCTCAAACGTTGTTTGAAACCCCCTGTTTAGTGTGTAAGGGAAAGGAAAAGCCCGATGGGCGGCGCGGCGTGACCTAAGTAGAAGCGTGGAGCTAAGCATAAAAATACAAGAAAATAGACACACCCTCCACGGGATGACGGTTTGCGATAACGCACACAGTAAAGCACAAAAACTGATAAACAAAAGGAAAAAAAACCTTATAAATAATGGCTGTAGCGATGAATTGATGAGAGCGAACCCTAGGGATTGAGAGAAAATGCAACTGCAACTACAAAAGTCGAACACAGAAAGTTGAAAAATATTCTTATATATTTTTATATAGAAGTAAACCCCTATACCGAAGAGTATGCGAGAAAGAAACAAGAGCGATAACTATAACAATGAGTAAAAGAACAAAAATGTGCAAAACTAACCTAAAATAATCCAGTATCTTTAAAAAACACACATACGCATAAAAAGAACAAGCGAAAAGCGTTCTATAAACCATCTCGCAAAACCTGATGTAAACCGTAAACAAACAAAGCGTATAGGAAGCATTACAACAATGAATAACACTAACAAACGGTACATTGGTATGTAGCAATAAGGATATAATAGACATAAGCGTATATATAAATATATATGTACTTATGAATATTATCGTTTCCGATTTCGTTGTCAACGTTATGTGAACAAACTGAAAACACAAATGAACGAGCAACTCATAATTGTGATAAGAATAGACTATTACAGACTACTGAAAGCGAAAGGGAAGGCTACCCCGGTCAACAAAAGCGGTATGGTTGGCATAAGAAGCATGGCAAATGCCTTTCGGGGCTGTATGTTTGGTTGCTTACGGAGAGCATTGTCTTTGATCAAACAAAAAACTGGAAAACTGCTCGGTGGTGCTGTTTTAGACGTAATAAATAGGAAAATCTGCATCGCCGACCAATTTCGGCACAAAAAGACACCGAAAATCGGATCTCGGACATGTTGGAAGAGATGGAAAAGACATATCTTGCACGTGCATTTTACGTGGTGTGTGGCGTTTGGTGTATGGTGTGGTTCGTTCGAGAGGTATTATCGAAAAGTATAAAAGGTAAACCTCTTACCGTTGGTATCGGACGTTGTAAGGCATTCGTAGGCAGGATGCCGGCTGGGCATGCATTCCATTGTCAAGGATGGCATATTTTATACCTGATGATCATATGCATATACTCTACACCATACATTCAGCATCGTTCCACTGTAATCGATATACAAACCTGCCGAGCAACAACAAACATCTCTGATTATTAGGGCTATTGTACCAGATGTATTGTAATTACAATTACAAACCATCATATTTAAATGAAACATAAAAATTGTCCAAACGTATGTACAGCAGTGAAATGGAAATAATGCAGGTTTATTGTTGAACACAAATCATCACTTGCGAGAGCCGAGGAAATTTAATGGAAACCTTTTGCATTTATAAAAGCTATGTAACATTTTCTTGGTACAGTTTTTGAATTTTAAAGTTGAACGAGCGTCCAAAGTATTAGTTTAATTTGATTCTTTTACAAAATCTTGCTTGAAACAAACGTCAGCGTTACGGATAGTTCATTCAACATGTTGTCTTTTTGCAATGATCTTTTAAATAACTATCATCATATTTTCCCATATAGCTGCAGAAAAACATAGACAAATTACCGAGATAGAAAACAATATTTCATCTAACATAAAACATTTAGTGGCAACATAATCCATAATTATGACGTGTGTACACGTGGAACAAAAGATGAAAGAAAAAAAAATACATACATAAATATCTGCACAAAACAGAAACCACAAGTTGTCAACGAATATTGCTGCCAAGATGACGATAATACAATGATTCCACAATCCGTATGCTGCTCACAATTTCTTACTGCGAGCGAACTGGATTTTATTAACTACGATCGTAGGCGTTAGTAATCGAGGGCGTAAGGAGAAGCTAGCTCCCGCATTTGACCAACGCTGCAGAACTGGAAGTGTTTGTGAATAGATTTCACCGTCACCGCCATGCTAACTCCTCCGATGGAGCCACTCTTTCATCATCCAACAACTGAATTCGCTTATGAGCTGATACATGAAAAAAAAGTTTATTTACTTGATGTACGTCATACAGCATTGTTGCAGTAGACATGGTACGTGAAAATGTGAAACATGTGGACAATTTTTCTGCAAATAAAAAAAAATACAAGTGAAGCAATATTAGTTGCGCACAACGCGCACATACAAACCCACGTTATTACATGGTGTTCGTTGAGCTAATTAGTTTCTGTCTGTTTCACGAGCCCCACGAGTGGCACGAAAAGTTGACCAGAATCGATCCATCGAAACGGATTCGTGGTTCTCCGATGGTCGCGTAGCGCAATGTCACGCAAAGCACAAAATAAAACCGGTCAAAGCGGATGGACGCACGGCTAAGACGTACGCCGCTCTGCCGGCAACGAAACGGAAGCACAAATGTATGCCACCGCCCTACACTTGTAGCGCGCGCAGTACAATAATATGTAGTATCTATCCTGATCGGTCCTTTTGAATCAGGAAATCAAAGGTAGAAACCAGAAAATAATACATCGAGCAGTAGAATTTGTTTTGATATTGGAACCGAAATATATTGCACAGAGACGGGAAATAATTGCTTAGCAGTTCACAACCGTGCACAGTTACGGTGATGCTTTTAAAATTAGTACTAAACCATAACTTGTAATGAAAAGTAGAAAACCGACTGATGAATCGTAACTGACGAACGCCGTGAACACTTATCCGCTGGCCTTCTGATATAAACTTCATTAAGAGAACACGGGTTCGTCGCTTTGAGTCTTTCGTTCTCGAGCGCTGCTACACGTCAAAGCAATTCACACTTCTTTCTCTCTTCCGAACAAAAACGAAAAGCAAAACTACAATGCGCACACAGCCATTCAGCTTTACCGTACAACACATCCTTCCGGGTGTAACATCCATTTCAATTGGGTAACGAGTTTCGTGGCGTCAAGCCAATCGAGCCACCAAGGTAATCCTTCCCTATCTAAGGCTTCTTCAGCACGACTGACCTGCATTCTTCTAACCAGCAAATAATTCCATATTATAGAGGTTAAGCGCGAACTCTCCGTTCGCACGATAAATGAAAGCAATAAGGCACACCGTAGCCTAAGGCCGACCGTGGACACCCGCATTGGTACGGTGCGTTCCGTCTTTCGACTAGGGTCCCGTTATAGGTAACCCATTCTTCTTGCCGACGCATGGCAGCGCAATAATAAAGATAAATTCAGTGTTGTTTGTAAATTTACTTTGTAGAACCGATATGGAAAACATATAAGATGCTTGAGTAGTAACACAGGTTGTTGTAAACCGGAACGAGAAAGAGAAAGAGAGAGAGAGACAGTGTGTTCAACCGCAACAGGAAGGAAGCTGGAACCATTTTCATTCACGAAAACTCACATCAAACTAGGGCTGGGTGCCACATGACGAAGTTAGAGTAAAACGTTTCATGTTAAAAATAAAAAAGTGGAAGCGTGCTTACATCTGGAAGTATTTAATGTACAAGAGATATCATGAATGACTAGCAAAACAATTGGCTTAAAAATTTAGCACATAGAAAAAGGTTGCAGTATCTGTCCCGATAGAGTTGAAAGAAAATATCTGGTGCAATAACTTAAAAGTGAAGTGAAATCCTTGCCTACTGATAGAAAAGGATAATTAAGATAAGGAGAAGCTTTATTTAGAAAGAGAAAAAAACCCATTGATTAACAACATGGCTAGTTGAAATCTCTCGCAGGAGCCAGGATTTGTTTTTGTGAAAACGTATTTGGTCGAACAACAGATGCAACTCAAAAATCTCCTACCCACACCAGAAAACATATTGTGAATCTGTGAGTTTGATAAAAAAACCCACCCTAAACCAGCACAAATCAGCATGTAGTTTACTAACCCAGGTCTTGTTGAACCAAACACACGAAAAACATTACACACACAGTGACACGCTGGCTGATCCCCTGTTGATCAATGTTTATCATAGGATGTAATAGCGTATTACTGATAACCGAACGGCATCCGACACCAAAAAATCCAAACGATAAACTAAGCTAAATGTAGATACTTCTATTGAACATAGAAGGCGTTAAAATAAAAAAAGAAAAATAAAAATAGCAACAGTCAAATAAAGATACATTTTAAAAAATCTGAAAACTAACGAACAAAACCCAAATGAAAAAAACACAAATAGGAACAGTACGGGAAACGGTAGGTAGACTGCGGACCACGGACATAAAAGGCCCGTTTCGGGGTTGTCCCGCTGGTGCAGAAACTACGCCATCATAGTCGAACGGATGCGTGCGGCAATCGTGCTAGATGATCTGCCGCAGCATTGCAGTAATCTCCAGCACAGTATCACAGCACTCAGCAACTATCACGCTCACCGACGGTGGGTCAAGCAGCAGTTCTTGCGATAGAACCAAAAAACAAAGCACACAACAGCAACAGAAGAATTGTAACGCAGTTCAGTTTTCGATCGTTTAGACGTCGTCATCCATACCTAACTATAAGCAACCGCGGTTGCCAAGTAAGCAGAGCAAAAAAGTAAATATAACAAACAGAACGTGAAAGTAATCATATATGGCAGTGCTCCCCCACGTGGATACATTTTGTGTTTTAAGTTAGATGTGCAACTAAAATATTTATAGTATATCAAACTAGACAACACGCAACACGGACAGGACATAATGCTATCCATTGCATGATGCTTACAGGTGACATCACAATAAATGCAACTCTTTGTCAAAAGAGAATAAGAGGAAAATGCAGTGAGAGAGATTATTCTATTGTACAGTTTTGCAGCTGATTCGTTAAAAGATAGCTTTATGATTTTGTGATACAATTTACCCTAATGGTACACAACTGTAGCTACGACGATAGCGTCCGATAGATTTGATTACGACTGTACCTTCTGGGCTTGGGGAGAATGTTTAAATTTGGAGAATGTATCCGCTAAAATACTACCGTTATGCGTTCGGTGTAGCTACGGCTGTATACATCACGGTGTAATGTACCGTAACGCATCGTTGTAAAGCTTATTTTTAACGATTCCTCCAAACTCTGCCTAATATCAGGTACGAGTGCGCAAAAAGTAAAAGCAGTTGAGGCCGAACATGAAACCAAATAGTACTTGTTATACTGATTGTAGGCGCATATCATGCCTGTCATTTAAAAAACCAAAAATAAAACAAGTAAACAATACTCATTACAAACAAAACGGGCCACAGTACCGTTGGTGGTGCAGGCCCAATACACAACTGCAGGAAAACTACCCTCAACTATAACTTGCATGCTCCGTTTCATGTACACTTGCTGCGCAAGAGTGCAAAAGTACGGTTGTATGTAATATACATTGTTATAGGCTCCCTGGCCCTACCTGACCCACAACCTCTATGCTGGGCGTTTTTCATTAGAACGCCGTTTTGTTTTGTGTTTAAACCACCCACCGGTACTAGGACGGTGCGGCTGTAACGAGAGTGCAGCATGGGAGAAATTCTTTCTGAAACTCCACGTGCAAGAAAAGTCACCTTGAACGGTCCGATACGAATCCTGGAAAATCGTCCACACCTAAAACACTATCATTTTAATGGCTCTATATTCATAAGTCTGTCAATATATATATGTGCGTGTATGTGTGTGTTTGTATGTTTGTCTGTTTGAACAGTACTCAAAAACAGTAACAACAACAGCAACAACAACAAGAGCAACAGTAAAACAACATAATCACTAGAACTATCCTGGAACACTTCTTTTGCCTCACTGCTGTGAACCGTTAAGACTAGCGCCATTCCGTACAATTTCGTTTGTTTGCATGGTGTAAGTTTAGTAGCCATTTGTACAGCATCGCTGAGTAAACAAAAATTATAAAAGAAGAGCTCCATCATTAAGAGTATAACCAAATGAAGATAAGGAAAAAACATGCGGGCATTAGGAAAGCGTTTGAAGTCGAATAACTTTGACGTGTTTCACAACAGAAGAACTCACAACCGGAAGCAGATGATAAAACAAAACTACACATTTGTTCAGGCAAAGGTGCATCTTGCAAAATTGATTCAAATAGCTTACCCTACGCGTTATCCTGAATGGCAACCAACAGTGTACAAAATCAGTTCTAATGTACAACAACATTACTTGAACCTTTGGGAAGGAATGGTAAGGTGAAGGATCAAATGCATCCATCTCCGCAGGGACATGGTAACGAGTGAGAGTTCGGGATGGGATTCAATGGGAAGTCGAGGGTGAATAACTATCAACGGATCGAGATATCTGAGTTCGTATTTTAATCCACAAACATCGTGTGTCACAGCAGCCAGATGAGTATCATAATCGAGCCAGTTATTTTAAATTTATAATAAAAAAAACAAATATCATACCCCGATGCCGGCATTGCGGTGAAGTCACGCCTCACGACAACGAACTTGAACACTACCATCGGTGCAATAGGATGTGTCCATATTTTTAGACTGATTGCAGCGGCTTGCAGTGAGGATGCTCTCGAGAAAGAGATAACGATTTGCAAAGAAACCCAAGGTGTGAAAATGCGCTCTATCGGCAGTAGAGAGAAGATTACAACACAAGAAATGCGTTTGGTTTATTGCTTGAAAAAGAAAAAAAACAAGGAAACGTATGAATCGGTTGAAACAACATCTTGAAACTCATGTGGAAAAACGAAGGGAACGCTTCGTCACATTGAGCCAGTTGTTTTTCTGTGTGACTGTTAGGGCTGGGTCTTAGCATATAAAATATGAGTTTTAGGGAAATGAGATGTAAGTGAAATGAATGGAACAGAATAAAACCAGTCGTTGAACACTCTATCTATCACGTAATGGAGAGATTTCACTGGGGCAAAATTTGTGGACGGAAATATGGGTGCGAACGATGCAAGGGACAGTTGAAAGATGGCATGCCTATGTGGTGCATGCTCATACACGTATGAAATAAACAATGTTTTTAAATGTAATACAAAAGTGAACAATAAAAAGAGAAAAAATACTCAAAATCTTTAACCAAGCTGTTCGTTCCAGTCTATCCCCTTTGTTTTCCAGCGATCACATTTTTTTAGTTCGTAAATTATACACAGTTGATTAAACCCCTAAAACTTATACCCTATTGATTAAGCAAATAAAAGCTTATTCCCTGATTGATTTTTATTCTATCAACACGTTGACTGCCAAGCGTTTTTAGCGCACTTTTTTAGAACAATCTTGTTTAATATAATTTGCTTATAAAATTTATTAAACCAACGATTTTTGAAGGCTAAGCAAAAATTTAGCTTCCCAAATAATTGATATAAAATATTACTATAATTTTTATGATGCATTTTCATTTATTAATGGGTCAAAAACTGTTTAGAACTGAGCTTTGCTGTCACCCACTTTTGGGTGACATGGCAGTCAACGTGTTAATCATATTTTCTTCTTGGCGTAACGACCGTGTTGGTCATGCCTGCCCGTTAAGGGCTTACAAGACTGTTTCCTTGTGTGTACGTGGATAGTCAAGTCCTCTCGTAGAGGGGAAGGTCCGGTCTCGGTTAAGATTCGAACCCACGCCGTCGAGGTGGTGAGCCTTGGCGCTCATGAGCGACGCATGCATTCTTTTCGAATATTTGATCGCTAACGGGAGAGAAGAATCTAGCCCGGGGCCCCATTTATTCTTTTACCGGATCCCCATTAAATTATGTACATTCGGATCAAGTCTGAAACAGATCAAGTCAGTATCGAATCAAATCGGGTCATAAATGAATCAAATCTGATTCAAATCCCTAGCGAATCAAATCTGCTCCGAAACCGTCAATTGGGATCCAGTCCCTTTAGAATCTGTCAAAGGATCGAGTCTTCGAGTCTTCCGAATCCCGATTCTGCCAACACTAGCAAAACAAAAAATTAATAAAGAAAGCAATCATCGTCGTTGTAAATACGAGATATCAGCAAATTCTAATTTTTCATCAATTCAAACTACATTGTCCACCACAAACATTCAATGAGTTCTAAGGTGCCGCCAGACTTCTCAAAAAGTGACGAAGACCAGTTCGAAGATGCCCAAACTAGAACGGATTACAACGAGCGAACCGTAGATGAAGTGATCGAAAAAGTAACTGGGCTATCCATGAAACGGCCCATCGAGTCGGACAACGAAGAGTTTCACGATTGTGCGAACGATGGCCAGGCTGGAACCAGCGCAACCGAAGACGCCGCCCATCCGTCAGAGGTACAAAGTACTTCATCGGAACCACCAGATGATTCCTCGGTTGCACCACACGAGGACGACTTGATAGACGAAGACTCCCAACGGGACTATGAGTGTGGGCTTTCGGATGAAGAAAAGGCAGCGAACAAATCCAAGGCGGATGAGCTTAAACAGCAGGGCAATGAGCTGTTCAAGCAGGGTGAGCACCGACAGTCAGTTGACATGTACACGAAAGCCCTCCGTCTGTGCCCGCTTGATTGCAAGGAAGATCGAGCCATCCTGTACGCAAACCGTGCCGCAGCGAAAGCAAAAGTGGACCGAAAACTTTCCGCAATCGAGGACTGCACCAAAGCGATAGAATATAACCCCAAGTACTTGAAAGCATTAATGAGGTAAGCCGGTTGCCGGGCATTGTTCTATTTGGTTTGATAAACTTACATATCATTTCCAATCTCTTATCACAGGCGGGCCAATCTATACGAAGAGACTGATAAACTGGATGAAAGTTTAGAGGATTTCCGGAAGGTATCGGAGCTGGACCCTGTGAACGGTGAAGCCCGTGCAGCAGAGACCCGACTTCCACCGAAGATAGCGGAACGGAATGAGCACCTGAAGGAGGAAATGATGGGCAAGTTGAAGGATTTGGGTAACATGATCCTACGGCCGTTCGGTTTATCTACGGGTAACTTTGAAATGAAGCAAGACCCCCAGACGGGCTCGTACTCGATCAACTTTAAACAAAACGCAAATCAATGACCAAAAGGTAGCCAAGGGCACAACAGGTGATAAGGAGAAATTTACAGACACGTGTTGCATAATATGTTGGATAAATTTGTTAGAATACTTCGTGAGATAAAAAAACATACTAAAGTAAAACAGTTCATTTTCTTTATTTATTTTAGATTTTTCTCTATTTCGAAATATTTTTTGCTTTTAATTCAAAATCTAGCATTTAAAAAACATGTCCGCGAATAGATGGACCATTGTAAAAACTGCGAACCACATCGGTACATTTTTATTCGTCGTAAATAATACTCTCAACTCCATTTGTTGCTATCACCGGTTGAAAATTAGTTTTCCTTTGGAATATCAAACAAACCGCATTCACGGTTAGCTGGCACTGCTTTATCTGTTAAAATATAAGACATGTTTGGCAGGTATTTCATTTTTCATTTCATTATCTACGCTTACCGATCATTTTCGGGTAGGGTAAATTCAAATTGTTCATCAACTCGACGAACGCCTCAACGTCCTTCGTAAGCCGTGGATTATAGCGTTTCTCCTCTGCAACTGTAGTCTCCATATTACCCCTGCAGATGTAAAAATATGTTTGTTTTTTTTTCGTTCGGCACGGGCCCGACAATCGTTTCAATCGTTCCGCTTACTTGTAATCGTGCGCCGGAAAGAGTCGATAGTTTTCCGGCAGCGTAAAGATACGGTCATGCACGGAACGGTAAAGCGTTCGAGCGTCACCTTCTTGGAAATCGGTCCGTCCGCAGCCACGGATTAGCAGGGTGTCACCGGTAAAGGCGATTCCCTGCTCTTCCACCACGAACGTCATGCATCCGTTCGTATGGCCGGGTGTGCAGAGGGCACGCAGCTCGTGCCGGCCAAACTTTACCGTCTCATTGTCAGCCAAATGCTTGTCCGCCTTTGCACCACTGTTCAGCGAAATTACGCTTACCGTACTTGGTAGAAGCTGTTTCAGGTATCCCGTACCAGTGATATGGTCCGCGTGCATATGGGTGTTTACTGCAAGGGTACAAAGCGGTTAAACGACAATTATAACCGGATCAATACGGCCCAAACCACATGCACCTACGTGCATATTTTAGCGTGAAGCCAAGCTCTTCGATTAACTTGGCGTCTCGTTTAGCCTGCTCCAGGACGGGATCGATCAGGACGGCCTCCTTGGTGGTAATATCCGCCAACAGGTACGTATAGGTATGTGATTGTTCGTCCATCAACTACAAAGATGCAGATTAGGATGCACTTTATCAATGACGGTACTTGTGTTTACGTATGGAAAACACAAACTAATCTAGAATGAGTGACGGGTTAAGACATAACTTTAATATGCGTTTGTCTGTTTCCAAGGTTGCATCTGTTTAAGATTTAGTCCATTTAGTACCTTCTCTTCTGTAATTTTTAATTAAACTATTTAAAAAACCTATTTTTTAAGGATGTGACCAAAATAACATTGTAAATAGAATAGAGATAAGAGAGATTGAATAAAATTACGTCATACATGTTCAAGATGTTTTTATGATGAAATGATCATGTTTTCGACATGTAAAACATGACAAAGCAGAAATAGTCCTCAGCGTGTCGTTGTTACGATAAAAACCCCCTCCACACAAAACTACTGTGATACTAAACGGCAAACAAATCCATCTTCGAATGAATAAGAAAATTTTTGTCTACCAACTACTAGACAAACTGGTAGACAACTACTGTTACAAGGTCAAAAGAAATGTTTGAGCTGACCTGCCTGAAGAAAAAATCGGCGCTGAAGGTTTTGCGCTGGTCCAACATTTTAACGCACTGCGGGATCACCACTGTCTGATGCAATGACCGAGTTGTCGTCGGTTTTATACACCTCACCGTACTGCTGGCGATCGAACGAGAAACAAGTTTTTGACAAGGAAACCCTAGGGCAGCTGCTGTTGCTGATGCTCGCCGGAAGACACTAAGAAACCTCATTTTTTGCTCGCTGGATTTTGGGCGGCGCACTGGATTCTGATAACGAAGAGTGATAGCACGCGAAGAATATTATCGGTAGGCTGTCGAAAATTATCAGCGCCATCGTGATGGGGGAGCCGAATAAACGTTTTATCTTCGAGTTGATCAACTTGATAAGAGAAATTAAACTTGTTTGCGTAACTTAGTTTCGTCTATTCTTACCGGTGAGTGTGGCAAACTTTGCACTTTATAAATGAACGCAGATTATTTGGCGTCAGAACTGAGATAGAAACTATTTAAAAAAAACTAAAGTTTGTAACTTCGTTTTTAATTGCAATGAAAAATTATTGCGGACGTGCAGGAATTCTTTCACGGAACTGAACTGATTCACTTGCACTCAACCATGAGCGCCTTATATATTATTTCTCTGCATTACTCCATAGCCCTAAATCAGGTAATGCAGTTAACCACGCTAATCAGCTATTTTGTTATCAACCCGCTTCAAATTATCGAGACAGCTGATTGCGATACAAATACCGATTTCTTATTTACTAAAAATGTATACAAATATGGATCTGACATCATCCCTTTTTGCCCTCACGCTAGCAGAGCTTCTGTTGTGTTTTCCTTTTCTTTTCGATGCTCTCTGCATTGGTAGCCTATACACTTTTTGTCATCCGTTGAGAGGTTTTCTGTACATACCGAAACATTAGAATGTAAGTGTAATTTTAATTAGTTTTTCGAAAAATATATGATTTAAAAATCGTATTTTTGAATAATTTGAGTTTTAATTTGGACAATCATTTCTTGAGGTTTAGTTTTGGTCGTTGGGCTTATACATATTTTGCATAGTGTGATAGGGAAGTAGTGAAACGTCAAAAACGCAGTGCAAAACATTTCTGAAACATCTCGATTTATCATCGTGCATAAATGGTTGGGTTTACCCCAAACTTTAGTCATTATATCGTGCATTTGTTATAATTTTCGTCTCCGTGTTTGTTAGATAGTGGATAAGATTCCCTTTCTGTTGTATTGTGTCAAGCGCACAATTGGCTTAGGTTTCAAACGTAGGTCTGCGACTTACAAAATAAAGTGCAAACATAGTAAATAAAAAAGGTGCGTTCTCGTAGAAATTTAGAGTGCCAGAGCCCGAATCCTTGCCCGTGCGAAGGACGATAGGGCACACATGGTGGCTATTGCGACATAAAGTTAATTTTATGTAATGCATCGGTGCATTATGAATATAACAGCAATGTCGAACGTGGAGCCGTGTGATGTTTGTACAACGCATGTGCCAAAGAAATAATCACTATCGCCTTTCTTATTTCGTTACCTTCCTCTGCAGAGAGATAACACAACAATGCTTCGTATCTTCCGCAATACGCTTCTGGACAAACGTATCATACGCAAGACCTTCTCCTTCTCGGCCGTCGCAGCGAAGCGCTTCGTCATTAAGGACCATTATGAATTCGACCAGAAGGTAAACAAGCAAGCCGGGGATCAAAAGAGCAATACCGGCGGATATGTGTTTCGGTATCCTTTCAAACCGGCACGTATGCCGTTCCCTTTCCCTCTTGTCCCGCAGGTCATCAACAGCGATAATCCGGTGATCGTGAACTTCCATGCCGAATGGTGCGATCCGTGCAAAATCCTCACACCGAAGATGACCGAACTACTCGAACCGTCCGAAGAGATCGACCTAGCGATCGTGGACGTGGACGATAATGCCGAGCTGGTGCAAACGTTCGAGGTGAAAGCGGTGCCTGCAATACTCGCCTTCCGCAACGGAGTGGTGGTTGACAAGTTTATTGGTCTAGTCGATGCGAATATGATCGAAAATCTCATCGGCAAACTGAAGAAGAAAAAGGCAGCGTAATGATGGCGAGGACCCCAGGTCGCAGCACAACGAAGTGTGTATAGGGCCGCGTATGCAACCGAACATGGAAGATGAAGCCTGGAGTGTAAAAAACGATTCAAAGACACTCAGTCATATGGTGCGGGATGCTAGGTATGAGTTTGCATAGGCGGTAGTGTTAATAGAAATGATACCGGATGAAACAAAGTGAGCATGGCGCAAGTGGTTCAGGTAGCCACAGGGAAAAGCTACTCTCCTCTGCTGTAGGCATTGTGATGTACAGTTATCGATTTTATTGTTTTCAGTTAGAGACCAATCAGGTAAAACGATTTTATTTTACAATTACGAACGAAATATACGGAGGAATAAGTTCTCAAAGAATGTTGTGTCTCTTCATTTCGCTTAATGTTTTAGTCAGCATGCCTGTACTTGTACGAATTGCATTCAATGCTCAAGTTCTTGTTTACATTAAATACGCATGCCTTTGCTTCAACAACCTAGATACCAGGTTTTTAAGGGCAGGGTTACTAAGGGCAACGGTATTTGAGGTTTTATTTGTGCAAAAGGAAAGACAACGCCATTGGCATATTTCAACATACTTACATATTCATTTCGGTGATTTTTTGTTAAACGGATAGATTTTGCTATCGTTTCAAGATGTTGCGTTGCTCCGGATTGCCATTTTTACCAGGAAACACGTTTCCGGATGTAAGTTGTTACAACGCCATCGATCACCCTTATAAAAATTACGAGATACAATATAATAAATTCTTTTACCTACAGATTGGTCGTTCCAAGTTTCACAAATCCCACCATTTCGATCAGCGAAACCAAGTGTGCATTCTCGTCGATGCGCAGCGTCCCGGTATCGGTGGAAAACCGTTGCTCCCCACCGACTGCCCAGAGTATACCTTACCCTCGCTGTACCCACCGAAGTATGCTCCGGCGCGTCCGGCGTGGCTAGAATATGACCGCCAGGTGCTGTGCTTTTACGGCTACTTCCAGGAGTCGCTCACCGAGGTTGACCGTTTGCCTTACCAAGTGCGAAAGGTACGCATCTTGTATTATCTCGAGGACGACACGCTGCAGGTTAGCGAACCAAGAACACTGAATTCTGGCATACCCCAGGGTTGCCTGGTAACGCGCCAGCGCATACCACGACCCCCACCGTACGATCGAGAGTTCACTTCCCTGTTGGACATGAACATCAGCCACACGGTGCAACTGTTCGATCGTGTTTACACAATCACCGGGTGTGATGACTTCACTCGGCGATTCCTGAATAGGTTGGGCGTCTCGGTACCAGGATCTATCGAACAACCGATGTACGTAGTAAGAATGCGTTAAACTTGCTTCATTTATTAAAAAAAAAAATTTTATTATTTTTTTCGCTTTATAGTGACCCCGCAACAGAACTCCGCAAGCAGCAAGATTCCGCTAAAATGGCCAAGCTACCAGCGTACAAGATCGATACGCTGGGAAAGTTTCTGCAGTACGACCGCAAGGTGCTGCGGTTCAAGGGCGTCTGGGACGACCGAGCGAGCGTCTTCGGGGACGTTCATGAGCTGGAGGTGCTCTACCATCTCAGTGACGATACGGTCGAAATCAAGGAAAAGCTACCGGTCAACTCGGGTCGCGATTCGAACGGCATGTTTCTACGGCGCAGCCGCTTGCCAAAAACATTTGACCATCTTCCTACGATGGGCGAAAGCACCCCAGTAACGGTGCTGAATGTCATCGGCGGTGGACTGAAGGGTGGACGCTATCTAACCGATTGCGTTGGAATCGGCAAAACCGATGGGAACTACTATCGTGATGCCGATCTGCGCATCGGAGCCAGGATTAATGTGTACGGTCGGACGGTAATGTTGACTGGCTGCGATCGATTCACGGAAGACTACTATCGCACAATGTACGGCCTGGAGGATTTCACACCGCTCTACGGATACAGTGCGCCACGGGAGCAGTTTGTACGCTGTCGACGTACCGAGCGCGAGCTGCCACCCTTCAACGGTTGGGGATCGCACGAAGACTCCGAGGGTAACTGTTTGACCCTGGAGCCTAAACCACCCCGTATCGATTTCCGGAAGTTCATTGCTTACGATCGCTGTAGCCTACGGTTTGGGGCGCGAATGGTTTCGAAAGTGCTGGAAAATAACGAGCGCTTTTTTGTGATCAGCTACTACCTAAGCGATGACACAATATCGGTATACGAAATTCCGATCCGCAACTCCGGCTTCATCGGGGGCGAGTTCATCAAGCGACGTAAAATTTGTCTTCCGCGACAGGATCCGTTCGGGGCCGAGCGACCGGCTTGCTACGGCCCGCAACATTTCTATCTCGGTGCGGTGGTCCTGCTGCAGGATCATCAATTTCATGTGACGAATGCGGACATCTATGCACTCAACTTCATGGAGCAACACTGCGAAGAGTTTCCGCTCTCGAACGTGAGTAAGATCGTGCAGAAACTGCGGGACGCGCTACGTCCACACTACAAGGAATACGTCGCCAAGCACATGGCCAACGTTGTGCAGACCAAGATCGATGGGCGTCCGGTAAGCACGGTTACGTACGAAGCGCTGCGGTTGATGCTGATCGAACTGCTCGGGGACCAGATTGTCGATCAGGAAATCGTAACCCTTTGCCGGTTGTTTTCTGCCGAACCGGAGCAACCGGCTCGGTGCGACCGAGAGTTGGTGCGTTCGGCGATTCATGCCGAGCTAAACCGGGCACTTTGGAGCGATCTCGAGCGAACGAAGGAGCACATCTACCACCTCGAGCCGACGGAACCGCAGTGGATTACCCCTCATCGGCTGTGCACTATTGTGAAAGCTTGCAAAATACCACTAGACCGGGCGTTGGTCGAGAAAATGCTCCAAGTGTATGTACAGCATGGCTAAAATTTGTTCGTATAGATGTTTAATACCCTCCATCCACTTTCTTCCAGTCTTACCCAAAATGAAAAAGGACAACTTTCCGTGGAAGACTTTCTCACCATGCTTAATCCAGCGGCTGCCCCCAGTAAACCGATTCAGCCGCTCAACATTAAACACGATGTCACCCATTTCACGCCGTACCGCGTGACAGGCAAACTGGTCAACTGGGATCAGCTTCTGGAGCACATTGATCTCGAAAGAACACTGACGAATCAAACCTCCTAGAAGGAAAACAATATTTTAAATTTGCTAATGAGTGATTAATAAATTATTGTGTGCGAGTGCGTTTGTAAATTTGTTGTTTAATTGATTCTTGTTTCCAAATGTGCTTACATCCGATAAACAACACTAAGCCAACGCACGCATATTGTTGATTAAAATTACCTTTATTTCCATTGTGTATAGTAGGAAAACTTCCAAACGCCATTTTACAGTACAAAACATCTTACCGCGATACACCTTTATCTCATTGCAACTGGTCAGTTAAAAAACAAGACAAGTTCGAATGAAAATGGCAGTTTTATGGTGGCCAGGGGGTGGTGTATATGATCGTATGGAAATTTAAAACGAGAGCTGCTTTTCCGTCAATTCATCCTCATCCTCTTCATCGTTCCCGTGCTCCACAGGTCTCTCAACATCGTTCACCGCTGCCATTTTCCGAGCATCCCGCTCGTGAACCGAGGAGGACAATTTTTCTTCTGCTTCTTGCGACGGCTCGGAACATTCTTTTTCCAGTGGCTCACCCTCGGTAATGGATGAAGAATTATTATCCTTAGCAATTCCATTGCCAAACGAGGTCAGCCGGGGATCCTCCGTGTCGAGTATCAGCTCTACCGCCGCTCCATATGAAGACAGTTCTTCATCCGACAGTTGAGCGGCCAACTGGTCAAGCAGCAAGACGGCGGACGTTGCTACTGGCAACTCCCGGCCACTGCTTTGATGTGATTGCAGACGGAATATATCACAGGTACGATCGTACGACGTTAGGCTAATATCGTTTGTTGAGGTCACGGATGTACCGGTTAGGGATTGCTTCGTGATACTTCCCCCGTCCGTATCGGATACTGTGAGAAATGTTAGTATCACACGTTAGTTTGTGTTTATTGGCCTTAATTATTGTGTTTATTGTATTTAACACGTTAAGCGCTACGTCGGTCCCGAAGGGCCGACAGCGTTCTTTCCCGTAAGCCGGCGTCGGTCTGCTCGGACCCACAGAGCCCGTTTGGTAGGCCGGCAATTCTACGAATCGCTGGCAGAACGGAAAGCAGTGTAATTTGCGCGTAGCGCTTAACGTGTTAAACATCTAAATTCAAAACGTTTGGAACGAGTCGAAAAGCAGAAAAAACGCATATTGGAATCAATCCTCTAACAAAATGCAAACGAAATAAATTTATTGTGTCCATGCTTGTAAAACATCTTAACCTAAAAAATAATTTCATTTTCGTACAACGGAAGTTCAACATTCAAGTGCTACATTAAAAATACATTGTAAAAATGTACCACACACGTAATAAAATTTTAAGTAAATTCGTTTTGTAGTAACATACACATGAAAAGATCGTTTACATTTTATCTATTCTAACAACAAAGTACTTCAACACATGTACAGGTTTATGTAAAATTTATTATCGACAAATGCACGTCCGATCTAGTTTTCCCAACTAGCATACTCTAGTCGAGTCATAACAAAGACATTCCGAAATTGGGAGCGCCGGGAACGGATTCTTGTAACCCTCCGAGAAAGAAGAGACCGGTGCTTCTGCCTTCGCACAGTCACGCACTGCTAGCGGCGCCTCACACTTTGGCGGAAACCGTACCTTGCCGCAACCGGGA
This sequence comes from Anopheles ziemanni, assembly GCF_943734765.1. Lineage (NCBI taxonomy): Eukaryota > Metazoa > Arthropoda > Insecta > Diptera > Culicidae > Anopheles > Anopheles ziemanni. Next base: position 45,332,667 of record NC_080706.1, on the reverse strand, counting down.
ACCTGCACGCGGAGACATAGATCCTCCTTAATTTTGATACACTCCGGTGCTTCGACGCTGGGTGCCGGACTGGTGCAACTCATCTTCTTCAGCACCGGATCACGCTTCCGGCGCATTATCGGTACCAGTCCAGCATCGTCGCAGCTAAACTCGCGCGGCTTCGGTGGCTCCGGACAGGGACGCCACATTAAAGGGCTGGCCACCTTCAGCCTTCCGCTGTCCGGAGAGGACTCAAAGATGCCAAGATCTCTCGCCCTATCTTCGCATATCTTCTGTTTGCAGGGTCCGCTTGTTGCAGTTCCATTGCCCTGATACCTCGACGTATGCGACGACAATGGGCGTTTTTTCATCGCTAAGCCCAAGTTTTCGATTGATGCCCTCAGGAATCGATGCATCTTCAGTGTTGAACTTACTACTTCAATTTTTTTTTACTTCAAACCAACAGAACTGTTGATTATACTTGGTTTTTTTTAAAACAATTTAAAAAAAAAAATTTGTTTTTTCTGAAACTAGAAATTTAGCTTCCTCTAACGACGACCGGTCCAAACTGAATGGTTCAATTGCATTGTAAAACTACATGAACTAAACGTCTATGACTACTACGATACACAGTTTTTGCTAGGAGTTAAAAGTAGGAGTGCATAAGTTTCCTACTTGGGTAGGTTTATTTGAGTATTTGCTTGCTCGGAAAAGCGACCGTTTGCTTGCTTCTTATTACAACCGAGTACTTTCTTGAATGATAGCTTCGTTATCACAATAGTCATCAAGCGTATCGATGATGACGAGAGAATTCAAACTGGTGCCCAGCGACGTCCCCGTATCGAATGTAGTGAAGCTCTGGATCGTCCTCAGGGAACCGGTACTCACGCCTGGTCGGTGGTCCAGAATGCGTTGACGTTGCCCCCACCCAATACATAACCCAAGTGGATAATCGAAGTGGTTTCAGTTCAGATGATAGATAACACCAAATTATAAGAAACGAAAGAAATATAAAAAGAGAAATAATATAGTCACAATAGTGAAACAGATCCGGGCCGCATCGCATCACACGATGGTTAGAGGTTGCAGTTAGACGACCATTACCTTTAGCTATTCGCGATTGTCTATGCAGTCTTTGCAATCCTGAAAATGCCACACCACCCGAACACAGTAATTTACCATCCGCACGATGTTAACAGGGAGGAAAAGGATATTCATTAGTGTTAGATCGTACTGTAAACGTTGCATCATTGCGAACAGCTTGTTTATCACCATCATATACTAGGGACCCATAATTGAAATCCAATACCTCGATGGACTCGAGACACACATATGGAAAATGGAATTAGATTTCAGAACTCAAATTCACGTAACTAATCAAGTTTGTTTCATCCTATGTTTTTCGGTGATAGTCTTTGACTTAGTTGTATTTAGAAAAACTAAATTAGACTGATAATTTTGTTAACTCCACTATGCGCTACGCATGTCTTGTGAAGGCGAAGGACAAAATCCTCATATTTTAATCAATTAAGCGTCAATTTGAACGGCTACACGATAACTAGTAACAAGTAAGATACAAAGCAGTGTTATCAAATTTAAAGCAACATTAGCAAACAAACAAAACAAATAAAAGCTTCTACATGAAAGCATAACCTCAACAAAAGCAGCTTAGTAACACAATGCATGCGAAGAATGAATATGTTTGAAAACATTCGCTACTTACCTATGTTGAGATGGCTTACGGTGTCCTCGGTAATATCATCGTAATCCTTTTCGGTCCGCTCATCGTCCTCTTCCTCATGTACCGCTGTTCCATTACCATTACCCCGCACGTCCCCATTTTGGTACTGTTCTTCATCGTCGTCATTCTTCGACTCGCTGCGGTACAGTACCGTCTCCTTCAACACCATTTCCCGATCCGAAAACTGTTCATCCCGATGGCCAATCTGAAACAAAAAAAAACCGGCCACTTGTGTAATCGTCGAGGTTGGAGAAGGGTGCGAATGACCTTACCTTTGCCCTCATCGATGGTTCATGCGGCTGACCGCGTGGTTTCATTGGCAGTTCGGTGGCAACGGCCGGTGGTAGATTGAGTAGTTTCATTCTCTTTAGCTCGTCCATCGAGGATTGGAGGGTTTTTATCACAGTGTCGTCACTGTAGCCGAACTGTTTGTGCAGCGACGTCTGGGAAAAGACAAAAAGCGATCGATTTAAAAATAAAACGGTATTGTTTTCCACCATATCCTTCTCTTACCATAAGGAAATCGGTTATTTGATCCATATCTTTCATTCGCAAAAGTTTCCCGCGATGCATTTTTAATATTGTAAACGACATTGCTGTAAGTACGCGTTCCCCAAACATCATGTAAATGTCCCATACTCGTAAACATAAGCTAAATGGTATCTAAGGAGGCGAGACAAAGTAGATGATAATGTTAATAAAAATGCCTTTGACTTTGCTGCTGTAATAATATCATACCCGCTCGATAAAAATAACAAAAAACCACTTCAGCGAATATAGTACGGAATGAACCTCGTGCTTGTCGAGGTGTTTCTTCAGTTTTGGCAGACACTTGGTGAGTATTTTGTCATGATGCGCCAAAAACCGCATCAATTTGGGAAAGCCCACGATGTACAGGCCGTGCATCGCATACCGGGCGTTGATCATCAGCGTCTCCAGCGCCCAGAACGTGTCCTCCTCGTCGAAGTACATCAGTAGCACGGCGGCCACGGTCGACATGCCCTGGCAGTAGCCTATCTCGGTGTTATACATACTGTACGCCGCCAGTACCCGGAATAAACTTTGCTGCTTCACACTGTACCGCTCGCGGTAGAAAATGTTGTTCCGAAACTGCCGATTAACGTCGAAATCGATCTGCCGAATGTCTGGACTGCGGTTCCGGGCAATGCGCAACATCCGCTCGTACACCCCGGCGTTCTCCAGCATCAACCGGTCGAGGTCGAGCAGTTTGCGCCAAATGGCCGACCGCATCCGATCGGGAATGCCCTTCATCACGCGCCGCCTAAGATTTTCTTTGGTGGCCGCGCTGTCCCAGTTTTTGTTCATCTTGACCCACTTCTTGACCCGCGCCATCTCGAGCTTCAGCAGCTTGTCGTGTTCCTCTCTGTCCTCGGACGTTGCTGCTACCTGATGTAGGAATCCGTACCGGTCGGTCTGTGCGTAAACCAGCAGCTCGTCGGGATCTTGCCAGCTGTCATCGGTTGCTTTGCAGCCGCGTTGTTCGTAGCGCAAGAAGATCTCCTCGCGCTCGGCATTCGCGCGCTCCAGCAGAAGGGACTCATCGTCAGTCATCGTCCCGTAGGTCACCACCGTCGAGTCTTGCGCATCTACTTGCTGTCCTGCGGGTGGTTGTTTCTCCTGCTGCTCCGTCGATAAACCGTATCGATCGTATCTGGTCATGGACGGACGAATGCAAGCAAACGTGTGCCGCCCGTTTCCGTTGAGGTACTGCTTTTGTTGATGATGTTGCTTCGACTTCTAACTCTACAGCTCGTGCAAAAGGAAAAATCTCTACCGTCTTCGTCGTGGTTCTATTTTTTGTAGATGTTCTGGCAATCTCCGGAAGCATCAGCATTGCTCGCTGACACATCTTCCCATGCAGCTGAACCCCGCTGAGAACCGTCGTTCACAGGGTCCTTTTTTAATGTTGATTGCTTGATACGACTCTCGAATTGAGCTATATTTAAAGTAAACAAATGGAACACAATGAAGTACTGAGGAACACACTGTGGAATCTTAATTAACATCAAGAAATAATTGGCAAAAGGAGTTCGCTAGGAGTTATAACGTACATTAATATTTAGAAATTTTGATTTCATGTTAAATATAGTTTTCATATTTTGGGGATATGTCAAACAAAAATATAAAATTCAAAATACTGATATTTAATCCCAATTACGTTGTCGATTAAATTTCATCGCAGATAGAATAATGTGTTTATGTGGGTTGAATATGTTTTTTTCGATCACTATCACTCTTTTCGCCGATAGGGGTATATTTTCATCGCATTTTTCCTGTGATTTTTTTTCCATAATTGCGAAACCATTTCTTTCCCAGCATATAAAAGATTATTTTTCTGCGCACGACTTCTTTATCGGAACTAGGTGTGTGGCATTCGTTTCATTCTTTTTGGTTTATTATAGTGCGATGAGATTAGTGACTAGTCATGGGATATATCCCATATCTATAGACCAATCTAAAAACAGAATATAAGTGCCTTTATTAAGTAGTACATAAGTAATATAAAATGCACGACTGTTCATACAAAAGCTTCAATTAAAATTACACAAACTACGATGTATGCATACTCATTGGAGAACCTGTTTCATGGAATTGTAACCAATATTTCGTAGAAATACGTGTGGTTAGTCATATTATTATGGTTCCAGGCAGAGTTGATCATCAATTATTCATTATGCTTAAATACAGATGTAGCAAAGGTTGCGTGCCCAACGTTAGCCAGGTCCAACAGCGCGCTTCTTTCCCTTTTAACCAAGCAACTTCTCTACAGACTTAAAGTTCACGTAGTCTCTTCGTTCCCAACGGCTGTACCAGCGGGTCTGTGTACCTCTAGGATGGGAAGCATTTTCCGATTATAAATAACAATCCCCATCAACCAGTTGCAGTCGTCCATCGCCAATCGCATCCCAAACGCCAGCGTAAAACCATGGCAGTGGGCCAACCGATTATGCTGCCTCGCGTCGCATTTTAGGGCAACACTTTCGCTTCCGTGTCCAAGACAAAACACGCCGGCGACAGTAAAGACGTCCCCACCGGTTGTGGTAGCATCGCAAAAACGAAAACTACACATGGATCACCGAATTGGCTACTCCGTAGGCAGTAAGCCGAGATGGTTGGTTTAGTTGCAATTCGCACGTTCCGCCGTACAACTTTTCTTTTCGCTGGTCGTCGTCGTCGTCGTCGTCTTGCATCAACTCGTCGGAGCGTGAGAGTTTTACCGGCTACCGATTACCTACGTCTGCCCTCTTCACTACCTCTTTCGCCTACAGATGGTGATTGAAGTGCTGCCATTGGAGCCGAAGGGTAGGCTATGCCCGGATAACCACAGGTAGCCCGAGGATCAAGCAGCTGTAAATTTATCAACCAGTAACCTTGACTGGCCAGCAAACGGTAGTGTATACTGGAAGCGACGATCACGTTGCCGGCGTTGGATTCGGTTCGGTACGGTTTCGACTGAACCGGCTTGCCATTATGCAATACGTGACATAGGTTCAATGCTATATGAACTTGTTTTAGAGAAGCATACTATATCGTTAGCAAACCTTCATCATGAACATTTTGTGTGCCACTAGTATGCTAAATAAAACATAACGTAATATTCCGTCTAGGAGAAAAAAAAGACAATATATCGATAACAATCCGTTTGTGATCAGAGATGCTCACGTTCAACATTTCCCAATTTGTTATAATTCGAACTACTCCCTTATCGTTTAAGTTAGGACGCTCAAACCAAGCAAGTTGCAGTACCTATGATCAAGGTGCGTGAAAGTTTTTTTTCCGACTGATGGTCAAACGCCGCACCATGATGAGGATGATTTTCCACGCATCAGTTGTTTGTGGGTTGCCGTAAATAAGACTGGTCAAAAGGCAGCTGATGTTGCCGCTGCAGCAGGTGTTATCCTTTGCCCGGTTCGTTTATAACACGAAACCTACGACGTATTCTTACGATGTTGACTGATGAAAATTTCATTTCAAACGTTCTTTCCATATCTTTTGCTACTGCGATGTCTAGATTTTGTTCGTTGCAGCTACGGCTTCAGAGTTATCGAAAAACAACGCAAACATGTATGAACAGTCTAGCCGCAGAGGGAACGAACTGATGTGAGTTTCTTTGTTCACTGGAACCATGGAATGGTTTTCAAGGTGCAAAATTTTCTCACACCCCGCAGGTATCAGATGCACGATATATCACAGAAGCAATTGTTTATCTTATCTGGTTCCCGGCTTTCGCGGTAACGTCAACATGCGGGCGGAAGCTAATGAACCAGCAAGAATGCGGAACCAAAACCGTCGGCGAGGACGCGGGGCGTACGAAACAGCTTCTGCCTTCCACATCCGTTGCTTAATCTCAGTGGAAGTATTGTTTTACCAGTGCTCACCATTACCAAACGCCAAGCCAAAAATCCGGTTATGCAAAGTTGTACCAATTCATCGAAGCACCCCATTGTGGCATACATGGTCGCTAGGGGTGGCTTCGGTGTGGTAATGCGTTAGGTTTGGCAAGCGGGTACGCGATGGAAATGCGAAAGTGATACCACAGATAAATTCATAACGATTCGATACACCAGCACCATCTGCAGGTTGGATATTTCTGAAAGGGGCATTGGATAAACAACACTGAAAACACAGCTCACTGGGCCACTACTGGGCTTTTATAATTAGAGACCGGTACGAGAGTACAACGTGCTGCGATATTGTATAAACAATATTTACACTTCGGACCCGCCACTTACCGTTGTTGTTTGTGGCAAAGGTTAGCGTATTCAAACACTTTTTTGCGTGTCTACGATCGAGCTGGTGGTGTTTATTTTTTGTTTTTTTCGTCACAGTCCGTTTTCCACCGAAGATGCTGCTCTTTCTAGAAATTTATGAAATACACAGCAAATACACTTCTTCGAGGACGCCTTCTAGACACAGGCTGCATCTTTAGACTATTGTAAGAAAAACGGAAGCATCGCAAAACCAGAAAACTATCCTCATCTATTGTGGTAAACACAAACTTCTCGCGAACAATTACGCCTTCTCGCGAACGAAGCGAGATGCGAATGCAAACTGAAGACCTCAGTGTTTTTGACGCACGAATTGTGTACTGTTGACAATCGTTCAAGGTACTTACAGGTAGGTAGGATCATGTTCAACCGTGTTCGCACCAGGCTTCACCCCGCGAGACTGCAGGGAACCGTTGACCAAAAGTTTATTTTTATGTCCTAAAGTTTAAAACTGAAACTTGAGCTGATTATTTGAAACTTATTAGCTGAAAAAATGTTATCGGAGTAGTCGTACATGTGCAATCGCAGCATCATCAAATTGGAGAGGCGGCTAGGAACTGCTACTTTTCAATCAAACTTCCATGGAAGCAGCACAAATGCATTTGTCAAACTTTGGCGGGCAAACGTTGCGTCGCGTAAATTCATGTTTGTTCGAGTACTCGTGTGCGGTGGTTCGTTGACCACCAATTTCCGCGATCAATATGAGCGACGAGGAGGAAAATTTTACTGAAAGTGACGAGGGATCCGATTTTTCGGCGAGTGAAGAAGATGAGTGGGTACCGACAAAGGATACGAAGAAAAAACAGGGGGCCAAAAAGTTCAAGGCCGAAAGCAGCTCCGATACCGAGGAGGACGATGAAGACTCCCTTTCGGAGGATGGTAGCGATCTAGAGGAGTTTGAAGAAAGCAGCAAGAAGAAAAAGGGCAAACAGTCGACGGCGCGGAAAAGGTTTGTGGTTACTTCGATACGATACGAATGCTTTATCATCCCAACATGGATGTTCCTTTTGTCCTTTTAGGCCAGCTTCAAAGACTTCTCCCAAACCAGCAGCGGGTGGCAAAAGGAAACGTCTTTCACCTGGACTGCGCGATCGGCTATATCAACAGTATAAGAAGGATTTGCTCAAAGAGATAGCACCAGCGAGGCCACCACTAAATAGTAGCGTTTCCGATATCCTGCAAAAATGTCAATACCAACGGAAGGGTGGAGCGGTTGGAAGCCAAAGTAGAGCGGAAGATTCCGATAGTAGTGGCGACGACCACTTAGTTGATCCGGAAAAGTTGGATCTTGGCTCGACCTTCTTCAATAAGCACGATAAGACCCAGTCAACCAGTGGTTCCGGTCCACCACAGTTCGACGTAAACGCCGGTATGCGCCTTTCGGATAGCTCCGACGGGGAAGATCCGGAACCGAGAAGCGGACGAACTGGTGAGGAATTTTTACCTGCATCGATACCGAAGCAGGCCGCTGACAAACTGATCAGCCATATCAACCAGCAGTCTGGTGAATTCATGAATTTTCACAATCTCGACCAGTTCACGGCGAAGGTGGAGGAGGCGAAGCGATTTCTGAAAAACTACCAACAAAAAGAGGCCGAGCATGTTAATACGGAATCATTGGGGGACGGCGCAGCGCTAACGGCCAAACATCACAAGGAAAGCGTGTCCAATTTATTGGCTCTTGGCGAAACGGATGCAGGAGCTTCACCCCTTAAAGTACAGTCAAACGCCAGCTCTGACTCGGAATGGGAAGAAGTTCAAACGGAGGAAGGTGCTGAGAGAAAACCAGAAAGTGAGTCAAAACCGAAGGATGTTACCATCGAAATGGACACTGCGCAAAGCAGGAGAAAGCGTAGGGAAGAGCTGGAAATGGAATTGTATATTAAAAGGCAAATTAACAAGGTAAAACGAGCGAACCAGCTGAACTACCACAAAAGCAGTGTTCTGGCAGCCATTGCTATCGGGCGTGAGTTGAATCGCATCATCGGCGGTAGTTCTATAAAAGGATTTTTAATTTCCATCATGCAAGAAAAAGTTTCCGTCGCTAGCACCAAGTGGGACGAGAAAAAAGTACAAAGCTTAGCCGATTGGTTTAGGGCGGAGTTCATGCTCCTGTCGAACGATTATCTGGGAAAAAGAAATGGATGTAGCCTTGCGTTCAACCTATCACTGGCTCTCTATACCCGCAAGGTAAACTGTCGTCGAGATTATATATTACTGTTTCTGGCATGCTTACGTTTGGCCGGTGCTCAGGCTCGTATCGTGCTTTCCGCCAGTGTGCCATATAAGCGGCCAGCTATGAACGACCTCTGCCCAATGAGCGAGCGTCAGATTAAAGAGAACACCGCAAAACGTCTTCCGAACGGAACTCAAAGTGAGCGTCCGTTGGGAAGTGCTCAAAAACAAAAAAAGGATTGCGTGGAAAAATCCAAACCTGAGAATTTAGATGTGGAACAGTCTGTCTGTAAAACTACACCTACAAAAGAAAATACATCTAAGGAACCATTGAAAAGTACGACCCAAAAGGTGGCAACTCGTAGAACCACACGAAGGGCGCTAGCTACGCTGAACATTCCACAGCTGGACGGTGCAGATGATGTTCCCTTGGAAACTGCGTTAAACGTAATACCACTTAGACGTTCATTGCGATCCAGCAGTGCATCTGCTATCCCGGTAACTTCTCCCGGGACTTCTCCTTTCACCAAGCGAAAATCAAACACTTCGGGCTCATCTAACTCTGTTGGTGTTGGAAAAACTAAAGGGATTGAAATGAGAAAGAGGAAACTTTTCACGCTTCAAACCGAACCGACAGACCTCGTCGTGACAACGCTGACAACTGAGAGTTGCCCAGCGGTGCGATCAAGTACCCGGAATCAGGCAAAGGAGCAAAAAGAAACTAAACTAAAACTCGATAGTGCGAAGGAAGTAATAGTCAAACGACAAACAGCCCGACCTAGTACACCTTCGGACGACGATGCCTTCGTTTCGAAAGGTTCCAAGTCTAAGAAAATGAGAGCGGCTAGGGGTAAAGGAAAACCCGGTGGAGAAGAAGATGCTGCTCCATTAATCAATAACGGGAAAGTACCAACAGTCGTTCTCACACCCGTAAATAAATCGATTGAACAAAAAGTAGTGCCTACTTATCTTGATGTCGCAGGCGAACCACCGCAGGTTACGAAACCGCAGGTTAAGGCAGAAGAGAAGCCACTGCATGTAGCGAACAAATCAATCGATCGAAAAGTATCATATGATTCATCCTCTGAGGGCGAGTCAGCTAAACAAAAGCGGAAAGTGACCACTAAAAAGAACCACGAACCTCTGGCCGGAAAGGTTAAAACAAAACGGGCAGGGAAGAAAAAGCAATTCAATTCATCTTCGGATGATTTGGAGGCCGATAGTGACTTCGAGCTACCAAAGGCATCTTCGAAACACACGAAAAAAAGGCCCACGGCGTCGAAGGGCAAAAAATCTCCCGCGGTCAAACGAGGCGGTACGGCGGGAGCACGTCAAGTCGGAGGCGACAAAACGGACCTTTGGATCGAGTTCTACTGTGAAAAGTCAAAACGATGGATTACTTTCGACTTAACAAGTGGACGTGCCGATTGTGTTGACTATATCGTGGTAAGAACATTGAGAGCCGATATAATAATTTCATGCTTCGATTGATCAAACTAATTTTTTTTCAGCGAAATGCAACCAGCCCGATATCGTACGTGTTTGCTTGGGATAATGAAGGTATTATCAAAGATATAACCGCTCGGTATGTTCAAAATTGGAACACTGCCTGCCGGATGCTGCGTGTCGAGCACGCATGGCTGGATAAAGTCCTTGCGCCGTTCGTGGGCGCCAAAACCAACCGGGACCTGCTGGAGGATAAGGAACTGAACAAACTGGACGCAGACAAACCGCTTCCGAAGACGATCGGTGAGCTAAAGAATCATCCGCTCTATGCGTTACGACGTCACTTGTTGAAATTTGAAGCCCTCTACCCGGCGGAACCCCCGAGCCTAGGCTTTATTCGTGGCGAGGCCATCTATCCACGCGAGTGCGTCTTCACACTGCAGACACGCGAAAAGTGGTACAAGCAGGGACGCGTCGTGCGGCCGTTTGAGACGGCTTATAAGGTGGTCAAGTGTTGGAAGTACGATCGGCCAACTAACAACTGGTTAAAAAACCAGCCATGCGACTTATTTGGTCTGTGGCAAACGGATGAGTACGATCCACCTACTGCGGAGAATGGCCTCGTGCCTCGCAACGAGTACGGTAATGTGGAGCTGTTTACAGAAAAAATGCTACCCAAGGGAACGGTCCATTTGAAATGTGCGTATCATTTTATCAAAATTTATTTTTCTTTGCTGGGAAAACCTTTGCCTGTCTTACTTTGATTTTCCTTCTTTGACTCTTTAAAGTGCCGGGACTGAACAAGGTTTGCAAACGGCTGCAAATAGACTGTGCGCCAGCCCTCACTGGTTTCGATATGGCGAAGATGCGTATGGTCCCAGTGTATGATGGATTTGTCGTCTGTCAGGAGTTTGCCGAAAAGGTAGTTGAAGAGTGGTACAAGGAGATGGAGCAGGAGGAGCGCCGGGAGCTGGAAAAAAAGGAAAAACGGGTGTATGGTAACTGGAAGCGGCTGATCAAGGGACTCCTGGTTCGCCGCAAACTACAGAACAAGTACAATTTTGATAATTTAGCATAGTACAAACTGAAGCATTAGCATTTAATTTTGAGTATTATGTCGGTAGGAAACGTTACGTTGTACCTTGGTTATGTCAATTGAAAGAATTTGTTATGCGGGTTCATGCTATTTTAAATATAATGATACTTTTTATAATTCTGGTTTAACATGAACTGGTTAAGCAATATTTGAGAAAACAACCATTTTACTGTCAATGCAACTGGTTTGTTTAAAAGATAACTGTAGTAGCTTGTGGCTGCTAGGGGGCTAATACTTGGCGTACCAATGTGTGTAGTTTTAAATTCGAATTCGAGTTGAACTTTTCCATAGTGTATGTATGAATGCGGATTGATAAGATATCAGATTTAAAATTATTCGAATCGTCGTGTTGCTGGATGATAATGCATCCCAAGATAGTCATATTTGTATTCCAACGTTTTTTTTCGCAGCCACGCGCCATCTAATGATTCATGGTTGCTGATAAAAGCAAAATTATCGTTATCGTTTTTTTTTAATCAAAGAGACAAACCAACCTATGGGCACATCCAGTGTGTGCTTGTTTGATTCAAACCGTGTTGAAGGTTATTTAGATTTTTTTTTTCAAGCTGATTGAAGCGAAGGACCAAGCCGATAAGATCTGAACAAAATCATTTTATCTGTACCGACAATGCTGACCCCTACAAACACTTGCACCATTTTCATTGCCAAGAACCGGACGCCGAGATAAGGAAGTCTAATTGCAAAACAGCTTCATTCGAACACACACACTCCCAACGAAACAGTGATCATATTTTGGTGCCCATGGACAATCCCCATTGGCACCAAAATAGAAACTATTCAGTGTGGTTTAAGCGTTCCGTGAAGGTTGGTCAGAAGACGATTGCTGCGCAAAAATGTTGCTTACAATCACGCTACTCGTGACAGTGGGAACGCTGGTTTACCTGTTCCTGGCATGGAACGTGAATTATTGGACGAAACGGGGCGTACCAGGGCCAGCCCCACGTTTGCTGTTTGGTAACTTCCCCAGCTTCGTCCTGCGCAATCGGCCGTTCGTCGATGACTTCCAGGATATATACAAGTAAGCACGAATGCATCTTACATTGATTGTTGTGTCAATATCCAGATTCTACACATTTTGTGTATTTTTAAACATTTTTTCCACACCGGTGATGACGATGCAGTAAGTTTCGCTTCCAAGGCAATTTCGTCGGCGTGTTCAATAGCCGAACACCGGCCATTTTGGTGCTGAAACCCGCGCTGCTGAAGGATGTGTTGATAAAGAATTTTAAAAACTTTCAAGACAATGAGTTTGCCGACTCGATCAACAAGGAGAGCGATCCCATCTTTGGTCGCAACCCGTTCATGCTGAAGGGCGAGGAGTGGAAGGAAAAACGGGCCGAAGTGACGCCAGCCTTCACCACCTTGCGGGTAGGTGACCGGCTCTTAGTTTTCTACCGGCGATGAAGATTAATGGCCACATGTTTGCTTCCCTCAGATGAAGGCTCTCTTTCCTTTCGTTGAGGATGTGACGCAGCGTATGACGCAGTACGTGGTGAAGCATGAGATTGAGGGACCGATCGAGTCGCGGGAACTGTGTGCCAAATATACGACCGACGTCGTGTCGAGCTGTATATTCGCGGCGGACGCACAATCGTTCTCCAATGAGAAGGCGGAGATCCGCGAGATGGGTCGCAAATTGCTCGAGCCCAACTTCAGGATCGTGATAATGTTCTTGTTGATTGGGCTTGTGCCGGCACTCAAGAAGCTCTTCCCAATCGCGTTCGTGCCAAAATCGATCGAACAGTTCTTCACCCGGCTAATGGATGACGCCGTGGCGTATCGCGAAAAGAACGGCATCAAGCGCGTCGACTACCTTGACCATCTGATCGGTTTGAGGGCGAGAAAACAATTAAGCTCGCTGGACATGGCCGCCCACGGGGTGACATTCTTTATTGATGGATTCGAAACGTCCAGCTTAGCGATGAGCTTCACGCTATACGAGCTGGCCCGCAATCCGGACTGCCAGGAAACTCTGCGCACTGAACTGCTAGCGGCACGTAACGACAACGGTACAATCGACTATGACACGCTGCTGGAGCTGCCCTATCTGGACCAGGTTTTGAACGGTAGGTCACTCAATATTTTTAAAACAAACATATCAAAGTTTTAGCAACTAAATTGCTTGGCAAAAAAAAAATTGAAAATTGATTTACATTACATTTACAATTGATTGGTGAAATTTTTCGAAAAGTGGTGCTAGTCCATGCATTTCTCCATACTTCGATATTATCGTCAATGCATATGTGAAAATAAATGTTTGCTGAGTTTCATTCATTTGCTGTTCATGTCAACTCTGCTTTTCACTTGTTTTCCAGAGGCACTTCGAGTGTGGCCACCGGCTGCCTTCCTTTCAAAGGTCTGCACCGTACCGACGGAACTCGAGCTTGAAGACGGCGGCCGAAAGGTGTTGATCGATCGAGGTGTGCCGGTAATGCTTCCTGTCTGGCAGATTCATCGTGACGAGGAATACTTTGAGGATGCACTGCGCTTTAATCCGGCACGGTTCGCGCCGGAGTTGGGCGGAACGAAAGCGTACCGCGAGAAGGGCTGCTTTGTACCGTTCGGCGACGGTCCACGCCAGTGCCTGGGCATGCGATTCGCTCTAATGCAGGTCAAGCGGGGCATCTTCGAGCTCGTGACCAAGTACAACATTTCCGTCAACGCGAAAACGAAAGAACCGATACAGCTGGATCCAAAAACATTCATCATTGCTCCACTGGGTGGCATCTGGTTGGATTATAAACCGATCGCGGCGTAGGTTTGAACGACGCACACCAACGGAAGCGCTTCGCAAGTTAATATTTTCGTGCTCTACGATAAGATAGCTAGCTGATTGATGGAGATAAAGCAAGTGTTTCCGTCGTAACGTGCTATATCAGAGGAATAAATTATGTTTCAAATAAGAAATCATTTTAGCTTCCAATATTCTCTACTCATTTTGTTACGAAATAATTCAAAACTCCTGTTAAACACTTCTTTTGTAAGTGGGAAAGTAACGTTATCCGGATGGATGTTCAACAAGCAAACAAACGTTTGTGCAAACTCTGCTGGACTGCATCTTAACGTCGAAGACCGGCGTGACCAATTGAACTCAATTTGGACGATGCCAGAAGAACCACGACAACGATTTATGGCAATAGACGACGACGATGATGGCGCAGATTCTTAACGAATATTGTAATGTACTTAAATGCACTCAAGTCGGTATTGTTCGTTTTTGTTAGTATTTGCGTACCGCTGAGAACTCGTTCCTGGAAGAACCAGTGATGACTGGCAAATTCGCAGAAATGTGTAGCATCGATTACAGCTAAAGCTATATACATGGCTTTTTCCATCAATCGACATGCAATTTTGTATATTCAATCATAATAATTAATCATATTTTTTTTAAATTTTTAACCTTGTTAATGCAAAATTGAAAAACAAAACTCCGCTTCCTACACAAACCAAAAGAATTTCGATTGCGAATGATCACGTAAATAGGCCAAAAATACTCACTGGACGAAACATCTGTCGCCGGTTAAAACACGTTGGCGCAAAAAGACATAACATCAATTTGACCTCGAATTGTGCACGCAACAGATTACGATGAGACAGTGTGAGCTAATGGAAAAATAAATGGAAAATTTAATCGCTGTATTGAATAATTTATCACCTTCGACAAGTTCCGACAAACACCCCAGTGGCGTGTGTTATTTCGTGATAATTTGTTCGTTCTGACTTTGCACCATCTTCACCGAGGGGGGTCAAAGGTTGTCCATCTCTACCAAAGCATTCCGGGGCAAACATATGTTGATTGATCGTAACGGACATAACATGAGTTGCAGCATTCGTGTGAAATTCGATCCAGAAATAACTGCGCGATCTCGGCGATAACCCTTGAATGTGTGACCTAAGGGAGAAGCGGCAGGGATGAATTTTAGACATTTTATTTGCCGATTATGACATCATTAAAACTAGAGGCGACGGCTTCGCTTTCGACGAATTTCCAGCGCACATTCAGTGCATTGCAAACCATTTCTCTCAGATGCAATTGCGTTGCACTGATGCACTACCGGTTCGCCACCCTTCAACTAATATTCGCCAACGCCCTTTTGCCAGCGTGGGCTACTGCTGGATCTAATCGGAATTATTTGACGACCAACCAACACCGCACACTGCCGCGGTATTTTCCCTTAACCTGTGGTCACAGCTTTCCGCAACCGCATGCGGTTGTGCTTTTGATCTGTCAAACGAGCACAGCTTTTTGCCAAAAATAATACTTTAATGTTTGAATATACCACTTATATGAGCATACAATCCCATTAAAGTCTACTAGGAACAATATTTACTGTTGACATATAAAAACGCAAGAGTCTGCGGCAAGAATCAAATTCGTTTGATTTTTTAGTACAGAAACCGCAAGGTCTTGCGTCTGCGGTGACAGTCCATGACAGCTCCTATCTCTCCCATGGGAAAAAACGCAACCGCATGCGGTTGCGCAAAGCTGTGACCAGGGGTTTACTCTCCTGAATTGCACACAATGTTATCGCTATTGCTGAATATAACACGGGTCACTACATAGTCTATGGCCCATAATGGGTGTGGTGTGTTAGCAAAAATTTAAATACGGACCGAGCAGAGATTTTGTCCGTAATGTGGTTCTCGTAGCGAAATTGACCGCAAAGGGTCCAGTTCTGATCGGGCGATCGAGTCGATCGGAAGCATTCGATTGCCATAAGAGATGATTTTCGTCGTTCTCTGCGTACTGGTTGCCATCCTGGCGCTGGTTTATCTGTTCCTGACATGGGAGTTCGGAGTCTGGGAAAAGTATGGCATCAAAGGACCGAAACCGAGACTGCTGTTTGGAAATATACCGAATATGTTGACTCAGAAACGGCACATCGTTTACGATTATGATCAGATTTACAAGTAAGTACGCGGTGTTCTTTGTTGCGGATTGTGAATATGTTTTAAAAATTTGAAAAATTATTAATTTGTCCAAGAGTGTTACTGTGAAAGTGTTTCGTGTAGAGATCTAATGCAATGAGTTTAATTCTGTATTATTTAAACAGAATGTACAAGAGGTGTATGATCATGTGAAAAAGTGAAATACAGTGATTAAAATCGAATTAGTACAAAATTCGAATCGAATTGAGATTAAAATCGAATTTTTGGATAGATTACTTGAGTATAATGATAGTCTTTTTACGAGAAGTTGTTTAACATCTCAAAACGGATGTTCCAACGTTCATGTACACTTCATTCGGTAATTCTCTAGCGTGATTCTCTGACGAGATTTTACATCATACATCTTTCATAATCTTTACGCGCGACACGTGATACTTTTTTCTAAATCCTATCAGCTCGGTACTGCGGTAGTGCCAATACATATTGTTACAATAAGTAAATAAATAAATATTGTAAATTCGAAAAAAAAATCAATGGAATACAAACTCATTCATTAGCACGTTCACAATAAATACGGCATTGGTGAATTTGGCAAAGTTGACACTTGGACGGAAAATTCCGGCCACGCCGGTATAAGTATTGTAAATATAACTTGTTTTAGGCCATTTCCGGATTATAAAAATGACATACATAACTTAATAGTTGACGCACCTGGTCGATACTTGCCAAAGAATTGTTATTGACCAAGACGTAGATGCTCCACAGTATTTCGGAATCCGTGTGCGTGAAGAGGCAGTTGAGAAGCGATTACGTCTTCTTCCTGGCGTAACGACCGTGTTTGGCCATGCCTGCCCGTTAAGGGCTACGAGACTTTTTCCCTATGTTTACGTGGATAGCCAGCCCTCTCGCACAGGGGAGGGTCCGGTCTTGGTTGGGATTCGAACCAAAGCCGTCGAGGTGGTGAACCCCGGCGCTCATGGGCCGATTTTCTGACCGGCGCTACCACTCGGTTGTCGCGGACCCTTTACTACGTCTAGATTTATAAACTTACGATCTTTTTGTCGCAGACGAATACGGCCCATTTAGCTGTCGTGGGCTGGTAGACCTGTCCCAGGAAACAATGTTACACTAGACCAAAGGTGGAAGAATGACGTAGACTATGCTGCCAGTAAAATCTGGTTTACCTCTTCAGTGTGTGAACATTAGAAGTTTCGGATGGAAGTTCGTTCCACCAAGATCGGTCTGTGGCGATGGAAGAGGTAGCTAGCCAAATTACACAACTCCATTGCTAGTGTAAATCACCGAGATGGGAAAACGCCCTTGGGACGATTTATTTATTTAATTGGTTTCATCTGCCAGAGTCCATCGTTGAGATAATGGCAGTTTTCTACACCTACTCCCTTGTTGACTTTGGCACTAGAAGTTAAGAAAAGGAAAACATTATTACGAATAGAGCAAATTTAATGAAGCACAGTGGTCCTTACATGTCATCCGTTGACAGTGTGGTCAATCCGATAGCCAGTGCATTTTGCTTTCCTTCAGCCATTATTGCTACTACTGTGCCCTTCTCCACCTTGGTCATGCACGCGCCGGGAGATGTTAAACCCGGACACATAATGTTCGCCCCACTTAGCACGAACCGAATGGCGCCCTTATCGACCTGTTCCATTGGCAGAAAGAATGGAAACCGATGAAATAGCCTGAGGGTTGGCATCCAAAGTCCATCCCGATGGCGAAAGAACAACTGTTCTCCGGCGCCATTGACGAGTATCTCGATGTGGTCGTGGCTGCAAAAACGTAATCATGATGAACCTTCACTTCTGCCATTGGATTCGTTTGTTTCTGTTCAGTAGTTTGTGGATTGCTTTTTTGAATAGACTTTTCTAGTGACAATCTTACCATTTCACTATCCGGAAAGCATCTTTTTTCGGCAGCACCAGATCGATGTGGCTCTCGACGCAGGGAAACTGTTCGATTAGCTTTGCCCGTATGCCTTTTTGCACCGACGATTTCAGTTGCTGCACTCCCGAAATACTCTCTTTTTCATCAAACCTGTGAAGGCAGTACATGATAGAAGCGTGGTTTAAGCATTAACATATTCCAAATGTGTGAAAATAGTACCTAGACTTACTTTTTAAACATCGTGAACAGTCCGAGAAATACAGCGAGTGTTTGCAGGTTGTTGTTAAAACTGCTTGTCAAGCGAGCGAAAAAAAGGCAAAGAACCGGTGTTGCAACCGACTGTCAATTATTCAAGCAATTTGCCAAGGCAATATGTTTTTAGTACGGAAGGTTGCGTCAAATACGTTTTAAGATCCACCAATGTGGTAAAATTTCGAATTAATTTTACCCTATTCACATTTCATTTTTGCCCATGACCAGCGAAGCAGCATGATTCAAATCTATTTTATTGTGGTAGACTTGAAATAAACCGTCTGTACATAAACAAATCGTGGTTGCTGGCTGCTGGATTCTCCATGCAGATAGCAAAATATTTGAATGTTCCGTTATCTTTATGTGGTATACTTAAAAACTAATTGAATAAAACATTTTCTTTTTCATCAACCTCAAGTGACTACAAAAACGAACCAGTTGTTGGATACTACAGTGCACGAACTCCCCAGTTGTTGATAAGGGATCCGGGCTTGATCAAAGAAGTGCTGAGCAAGAGTTTTTACAACTTTGCGGACAACGATTTTTCCGACACGGTTGATGAAAAATCTGACCCCCTTCTAGCGCGTAATCCCTTCAGTTTAAGTGGTGAACAATGGAAAAGTCGTAGGGCCGAAATCACACCTGCTTTCACCAACAATCGGGTAAAGTTTACGATTGGGATTGCAAGTGTTGCAATTTATCGGTAATTGTTTCTTTTTGTGCTTCCCTTCTATTAGATTAAAGCAATGGCATTCCTCATGGAGGAAGTATGCGAACAAATGACCAAATATGTGAAAAACCAAGTCAGCCCTTCCAGCGGAGCAGCGACATTGGACGCTAAAGAGGTAACATTTTTTTATCTACAGCAATTAGGCCCTGAAAGAAGTTCTATTCTAATATATTTATGCAACTTTTTAAGCTCATGGCAAAGTACACCACTGACGTAGTAGCTAGCTGTATCTTTGCCATCGACGCCCAGTCGTTTGTGAAGGAAAATCCTGAAATTCGGGCAATGGGCAAGCGCATTATGAACTTCAATTTCGTTGTTCAGTTCATCATGCTCATGACCACCTTTTGTCCTTCCATCAAGAAATTCTACAAATTTACCCTGATCCCAAAAGATGCGACGGATTTCTTCATCCGCATCATGCAGGATGCAATTCTCTACCGTAAGACGAACAACATCAACCGCACGGATTATCTGGACCATCTGATTCAGCTGCAGGAGCGAAAGCAGATCACCGACATCGACATCGCAGGCCATGGTGTGTCGTTCTTTGCAGACGGGTTTGAAACTTCTAGTATACTGTTAACGTACTGCCTGTACGATCTGGCCACCCATCCGACGGTGCAGGATACACTACGCGCAGAGATACGGCGGGTGAAGGAGAGTGACGATGGCATGACATACGAGCGTCTCATGGAGATGGCCTACCTGGATCAGGTCATCTGCGAGTCCCAGCGTATGCATCCGATCATTGCCGTCATGGCGAAACGTTGCACCGTCGACACCACCTTGGTCGGACCGAAAGATCGTAAAATATTCGTCAAGAAAGGAACCACCGTTGCTCTGCCTTACTATTCTATCAGCTTCGATCCTGCCTACTATTCTGAACCGCAAAAGTTCGATCCGGAGCGTTTTTCAGCCCAGAACGGTGGCAGCAAGGCGTACCGGGAGCGCGGTGTATACTTTCCATTTGGCGAGGGTCCGCGCATGTGTCTGGGAATGCGGTTCGCATTGGCCCAGGTCAAACGCGCCATCGTGGAGATCGTGCTCAACTTTACGCTGTCTGTCAACGCTAAAACAGTCGAACCGTTCCAAATGGATCCGGCACAATTCATGCTGATGCCGAAAGGAGGCATTTGGTTGGACTTCAAACCTATATCACAGTGAAGAAGTGGATTTTGAAAAAGCTGAAAGGCATATTCGGAGTATAGTATACGAAATAAAATAAATTCGTTCATACGCACCGTAACAATATGTATCACAATAATTTTTAGTTTTAAAGCTATTATACTTTAGAACACATCAATTTTTGTACATGTTCAGAAGTGCTGCATAAATTCCATTATATCCTATACAAATCAAATTTTTTATGTGACCCGAAATCTTTGTAGGACTTGGCCTCTTTCCGAGTGGTTTTATTGTGATCTATTGATATTCAGTGTACAGTAGATTGGTGGTCAGTTGTTAAACCAGCGGGGGTGGGTGCTAGTATTGAGATTCGAGCAAACCATTTCTAGCGTGGTGTTTCCGCATCCTTTACATTCATTGTCCTAATTTCGAAACGCGTTTTATTCACCCCCAAAACAACTGCACACTTCGGACATTGCTGCAGAAGTTATCAAACCAAATCATATTCGAACAGCAATTCACTATTTCAATCCGATTTATTTTGACTAGTACGGATCATCGTCTGTTAAGGCTCCATACATCTCAGTAACCTTATTAATTCAAGCTTTTCGGGGGGTTATAGTTGAAGTAGATCAAACCACTTTCCTTTGCCTGGAAGAATAATTTAATGAAGTGTTCAAGCTATTGTACATCCATGGTGCTCTACAGGTTCTAAGTGTTGTACTTACCACCGTGAAAGCGATTCCAAAGATGACTATACCAGCACCCAGCATCGCGTTATAAACACGGTTTTTGCGTCGATGTTCCTCGAAGAAATCTCCTTCCGGAACAGGCATGTCGTTCATTGTGTACACACGGAAATTACTCGGTCCATGGTAGCCACGGGCCAGGAAGGCGGCTGAAACCCATTCGGACAAGAATTGATGTAACAAAGTATCGTTATGTAACGTAGAGGAGTTAACACGAAAATTGCCAAAGAGTTAGCACGAAATTTGCCATTTGTTTTCAGTAACAGGGAATATATTTACCATTTCGAATAGCCAAACTGGCAACTGGACGAGCAGACTGCATTTTGTTCCAGGCAAATGGGTCAGTGGAAATTATTTCAACTGATGCGAGGTTGAAAATTTTTGGTCGACTGAGTGCCGAACGGTTTGACAAACAACGACATGATTTTGACCAAGATGTATATGTAAAGAGGTTGGTTCATACACTCGCCATGGTAACACTAATTGTACTGTTTCGTCAATTTGCCCTAATTTCATACTTGTTTCGAAAAATGTCCGTTAAAATGTTATCTTTTTTTATTTTGTAAAAGAAAGTTATTTTAAGTTTTTCAACCACCACTTCAACGGCACAATATATTTCACTAAAAACGAGGTTTCTGAAAATCCGTACAGCACCAGATACAAAAGCAAATATAAATCACTATTTCGTATTACTGCATGATAAAATGGCTTTTTACTGAATATTTACAGGAACTATGGATCAATTGAGACTCTTAATTCCATTTCTTCGAAACTTATGGCTGAATGTAATAAAAATGGAGAAGTTTGTAGGTAGTAAAAATCTTGTGAAGTAAAAATGTTGAAAAGATCGCAAGATCAAACTGAGTTATTATTTTAGTTTAAGCTGTATGCAAAATAATACTTTATTAACGAACGTATTAACCGAATAAGCCCATTATTCTTCATAGGAATTGTAATAATGCAAAGTCTCATGGTACCAATAGAGTTTTCCTTACTTCGTAACGCAAGTCCTTTGGACTATACAAGTGAATAACAAAAATATTTTACTGGCTTTTTCTAACAACGTATAATGCACAGAATAATCGAAATTCAAACGGGCAATGGAAACATGATAAATAATGAAACACAATAAAACCAGAATCTTATTAATTACTCGAACAAACCTTACTGGTTGAGATTATCAAAATTGTACTTGTGTTGAAGTTTGCGACGGATTAGCAATCCCTTGATTAGCCGTTTCCAGTTACCATAAACACGCTTTTCGTACTTTTCCCGGGCCCGTTGCTCCTCAGCCTCCTGCTCCTGATGCCAGGCATCGACCACTAGGTCGCGATACTCTTCGCAAACCACAAACCCATCGTACACCGGGTGGCTACTGCCACCGTGAAAGTCAAACCCGGTCACTGCTTGTGCGCAATCAATCCGCAGTTTTTTACATATTCGATTCAAGCACGGCACTGAGATCGAAAAATTGAATACAAAAGGTAGAAATATTATTTGTTTTGGAGAAAAATCGAATGTACGTATATGAAAAGTCAAACTTACACCGAAGATGGACGGTTTTCTTCGGCAGCATGCATGGTTTAAAGAGTTCCACGTTGCCATACGCATTCCGGGGCACAATGCCATCCTCGGCCGTCGGTGGTTCGTACTCTTCTGTCTGCCAGTAGCCAAACAACTCCAATAGTTTCGGTGCAGGTTCCATCTGTCCGGTAGCCTATGGGCAATTATCACATAGAAGCGTGTGTTAAATGACGCACACAAAATTCTTTCCACCATTCCTTACCCTGTTATACTTTGGGCGAGCG
Organism: Anopheles ziemanni; assembly: GCF_943734765.1. NCBI lineage: Eukaryota > Metazoa > Arthropoda > Insecta > Diptera > Culicidae > Anopheles > Anopheles ziemanni. The sequence goes on along the minus strand of NC_080706.1, from coordinate 45,309,963 downwards.
GACACATTCTTGTACGGTGTTTCGAACAGTTTAACTGTGCGTGCCTGCTTAAGCCAAACTTCCCGCGCGTGCAGCGTGTGAACGCATTCACGTGCGTAAACCGGCTCCTTGTTGGATGTGAAACCGAGCGTCGGTGCATCCGGCGGGTAGATCGCTTCAAACTTGAGCAGATGACGCTTGAGCGCGAAGTAGGGATGGTTTTTGTACTCCGAGATGGTCTTCGGTAGCGGCCGCTCTTCCAGTATCCGATTGAGTTCGCGGTCTTCCACGGCGTCGCGGGCGCTTGGCTCTCCGCGAAACTGCAACAACGTGTCGTCCATCCACTGCTGCATGATACGTAATTTCTGTGTGACGGTCGTGTACTCTGCGCAGTACCTCGACGAAACGTCCTTTATCGAACCATCGTTATTCCAGGACAATACGTACAATAATGGGCTGGAGGCGCGCGCAACGATCTTATCCACGCACTGTAGGAGACCGTTCACTACATCGACCGGGATCCAGCGTTCTTCCTCTTCCGCGTAAACTTCAGCCCAAAGGTTAACACCGGTTGAGGTTCGCCCAGTAGCCGTAGACCCATTGGTAGCCGGTTTGGCTTCATCGTCGGTAGATAGTATGCGACGATCGAGAGCACGCCTTGTTGCCGTACTGAAACGTTCGATCTTGACTATCTTCTTCCCAGGGGAATTTTGGATTGGGGAATCGGAGCTGGATTTTTTCGTTTGTTTCAAATTGGATTCCTCCACTTTTTGACTGTAGTCTCTTCGAATCATCTTCGATGTCCCAGGGATACAGTCGTCAGATTTTTTCTCTTTTGGGAGGGCTTTGGTTTTTGTAGGAGTATGTCCCGCTGCTGAGTTCTTACTATCTTTTGCATCCGTTTTCTTTTTTGAAGAAACCTTCAATAAAAATGCTTGATCATGCGCATGAAATAAACATAAATGTTAACTGATATCGGTGAAACAATAAATACCTCTTGAACCAGCAACGATTCCTTCATATTCGATTCATTAATTCGCTGCTTACGTGTTTTTCTTGGTGAAACTATGATGTCATGCGGATTTTTCGAACTACTGGCCCCCGATTGGCCTTGCTTAGAAGATCGTTTTTGTTTTTTCACATCGTCCGCTCCATCGAGCTGGGGAATTTCCACCCCCTTTCGCTTCCTCCCAGAGGAAGACGATGTCTTTTCCCCCTTTTTTTCCTCATAATCATGATCACGTTTAACGTTGGCTTTATCTTCGTCCACCAGAGGCTTTTTAATGTTGTTGGGAGCCGCCTTCAGTAGTTCTGAAGTTGGGACATTCTTCGGCACGACCTGCAAAGACATCACCATACGGCACTGGACACCGATGGAGCGCAGCAAAATTATGAACAATAAAATGTAGTCCCGTTTACAGTTAGCCATCTGGGAAAGGAGCTGCAGTCGGAGGGATTTCTGAAGCGACAGCCTCTTCCAGCTACGGACGAACATACGCGTATCCTTAACGTCAACTATCTCGCGATAGTACTTTAGGATTTGCTCGATGTATCCTAGGCTCGTGCGTCCCTTAGGATAGCATCGTTCGGATGGGATCATTCCATTGCCAATAGCCAGCAGGCAGGGGTCGTTCAGGACAGTGTTTGTGTAGTTTCCATGTGCGATCCCCATGATGATGGTCATTTTGTGCAGCACAAGCTGCGCGTCTCTTTTTTCCCGGTTAATCATCCGTATGAGGCAAGCGTCCACATCGATTTCGGTACATTTCTTTTTCTTCTTTACTGGACCGTCCTGGCGGAGTGTAATTTGTACCGTTTTTCTGTCATCGCTCACTTCTGCAGTGGTTGGATGTGCGTTCTCTTCAACTTCCTCCCAGTCGGAGTCGGAATCGACCGGTTTTTTAGTAGCCTTCCTAGTTCGGGAGGAAGTGGTTGCCTTTGGCTCGGGGGCACTCTTTGTTGGTACGCTTGAACCCGTTTCACCCAAAGCGAGCAGACGCGACACATCTAGTGAGCCACCGGTTTGATTGGCTTGCTGTTGCTTGGTAGCTGAGTGCAAGTGGGCCTTGGCTTTCTCGAGGGTGTTTGTGAAATCTTGGAAATTGACGTACGTTTGGGACATTTCGTTGATTTTTGATATTAGTTTTTTTCCGCTGTTAGTTGTCCCAACATTCCCGGTATCGTTCTTTTCTTTCGGAGATTCATCTTCCGAGCTGTCGGAAAGTTTCCCCAAGCCGGCATTACAATCAAAAACCGGGGGCCCATCGCCGTGGCCAGAGGGTGCTGAGTGTGGTTGCACCGCAGTGAAGAACTTTGAGTTCAGATCGAGCTGGGTCGGATCGACAAGATATTCGTCTCCACTGCTAGCCGAATCGTCGTGAACACTTTTTAAGACACGTGTTCCGGACTTGTTCGAGCCGTCGGGTTTATTTTTGGTGGTACTAAGATTTGGCTTACTAAAAAAGAAAAAGGATTTGAAAAAGGGTTGACAGGGATTTAAAAAAAAGGTTACTTTCAACTTTACTTCGGATACGTTGGCACAACAGCGCAGGTAGTCAAAATCACTTCAAAGCCTTCCAAGGTCACGGCTGTGGTTTAGAAAAACTTGTTTCCTTGCCATGCTTACCTCTTCCTAGCAGTGGCCTTTTTTCGTGCGGCTTGTCTACCAAGCGTTTGGCCATTTTCATCATCTGATGAAACCGCAGAATCCAAACCGGACTCAGCACTACTTCCGGAGGAACTGTTTTGTTTGCGATTGCCCTTATTCCCCTCGGATTTTCCAGGCAACCACTCGTCTTCACTCGCCGAAAAGTCACCGGCATCTTCTTCGCTGTCGGACATAAATGCGTCGCTCATTTTTATGCGAAAGATAATTAAGATTCTTACTGTTCACAGAATGATTTTCATTCAAATAATTCCAAAAGTTGTAGGCAAACAAAATCAACGACGATACACAACTAAAAACCTGTGAAGTCAAACGCGCGTGACTGCACTTACCAAGGAACGTAAACAAACTGTGCTGTCAGTTTCCGCAAACCAGCTTTAGCTGGGTGCGAGAAAGAGTTATATTTAAAAGAAGAAGTTGCCACAAGCAGCTGCGAGCGAGAAAGAGCCAACCATATAGATGAGAGCGATCGCTTCGAATAAATTCGAATTTATCAGTTTAGCGCAATTTTTGTGTACTAAAAAGCTGATTTCCGAATGCACACGCATGGCATTGAAAATATTTAAAACAACATTTTTAATCACGATTTAAACACATTGTGTTCGACGATCACAAAAAGGATTCAATTTTAATAATAGAACTTAAACTGGGTATCCAATTGCGCATGTGTAAAACCCGATATTTCAGTGATTTTTTGATCATGATTCGTTTTAGGATCTAGTACCTATCCAGTAGAAGTACTAAGATGGCTTTCTCACTGCCTTTGAAATCGCTGTGAATGGTAATATGCAGAACATTGATGATGAGGGAAACATTTGTTTGCTCTAGTTTTTTGAATGGATACAGTTTCTGTTTCATCGTGAATGAAATTTTCCACCCCTGCCATGTTGATTTGAAGATAGTGATCAGCAGTTTTATACGTACCCCTGAACACTCGAGTTTCGGTATAATTACAACTAACTACTGAAGATTTCTTTCAAACTTTGTTTTAAAAATATCTTTATCCTTCTGAAACCCATTGAAAAACTGAAGTGTGAATAAGCGGATGCTTTTTTTTTGCTCAGCGAGCCCTTTTAAAATATGTCGGAATAAGATATTCGGTGCATTTCATTATTTGTTTCAAAAATCATTGACCGAAAAGCCGAATTACAATTATTTAGTTTTCGTTCGGTTCGGTTGCTTATATTAGGTTCAATAGTAATGATCCATAGTTGCGTAAAAAGATAACATACCACACTATGCAGACATTTTGCCCTGGTTGCGTCCAGTCCAGCTCAGAAAGTGTTTCTCTCTATAACTCTGTCATTGCTGAAGTATACTAGGTGAATTGTACCTACTCTTTATGTGGCATGCTGCTGTTGCTATTTTACGACGTTCACAATTAAACTTCTCCGAGCTTGAATTTAGTGCTTAGTATAAACCATTGTTCCAGATACAGTTAGTTGTTATTCATTTAATTTTTAAATGAGGGCAACATTTGCTCGGCCTCACTAACGACAACATGTGTTCGTGCCTTTTTTCAGACCACTTTTTTGTATTTCACTTCATAAATAACTGGACATCCTCTCTCACATGTATAGTACTCTTTCTCCGTCATCTACTGACCTAAAGCAGCTCGTTGGATGTAAACAATCAACATATCCTCCAGGAATGCGTAGGAAGATTCCGCTCAGGGACTTAAACACTATGTGCAAAATATGAGCCATGTAATTTGCAACTCACGCGCTCAACTGTTGACCGAGAAGTACAGAGTGCAGACAGTTGAAACATCGACAATAATTGGTCCTTCAATAAAAACTAAGCTCACCACATCGTCGTGCACCGGTCGCTCCAGGCACAAGCATAACTTTAACTCCTGCAAAGCATTTATGACCTTCGTACGGTTTGGCCGACGACGTGATAAGTAAGGGTGCATTAAACGAGTGTACGATTTTTTTTAACAATCCTTATATTGCGAAAGCAACACATTCACATTTCATTGTCGCTCTAAAAACTAATCGAAGCATTAAAAAGAGGAGCCAGCGAGGATGTAAAGCAAACTGAAGACAAATACACTAATCCTAGCAGGAGTGTATTGTTGCGCCTGTATGAAAGATCATCCATCTTTAGCCGTTTTATTTTAATTCCCTTTTGTCCTCGGCATATTTCGCCCTGCATGTACTAATTCACTAAATTTAGCTCCCACGTGGATAATCCACGTAAGGCCGCAAACACATTAGAATGTGTGCCACTGATATATTAGGAGAAAAAAGCATAATTAACCGAAAATGACAGTCACTTATCGCCTAGAATATTATATCAGTAGTTTACAATAGCTGTTTGCCTCATGTACTCGAACTTTACTTCATCTTTTTGTTTCCCTTTTTTAGCTTGATGTAGTTTGCTCTGTTTTCTGTAATCGACGGTTGTATTTTTCGGTTATTATAAAAAGCCTGAGCGCTTACACTCTCCCCTTGTGTCTAGTTCTAATGCTTTTCCACTGTTAAGCGTTTGCGTGTAAACACGTCACGTATTTGTAGTTATTAGGAAAAAAAACATCCATCAAAAACGGAGCAAAGTTCGCCAAAATAGCCAGGAAATGTATTCTGTGTGTGTGTATGTTGTGGTTGAGTTTACGGCGCATCTCTTAGCATGCAGCCGTCATCTCATTAGTCCACCTCGTCGCCGAGATGACTGCAGTCTTCCTCGGAATCCGCGAGCAGCAGATTGCTGCCGCTTATCGCTGCCTTCAGCGCACCCGTCAGCGTCGAGTCCCCGGCGGTGATGGTGGTAGCTGCCAGCGCCGGTTAGCTGGAGTTACTGCCACCGTTGGCAATCTCCGTACACTTGTTTGCGGCCAGCTGCTTCAGCAAGCTAATACTGTTCTCCTGTGCCGTCTTCGTCCCGTTCAGGTCCCCGTTTATGTCATGGAGCGTGACGACGTCGTCCTCGTCGTCGTCCAACAGGGCCGTTTTGGTGCTGGCCACTGCCGGTGACAAGGTTGCTACCGATGTGGTGGTAACCTTCGGTGAGTGTTGTTGTCGGTTATACTCGTTGTTGAGCGTGGTCTGGATCGGTTTGAAGGTGTTTTCGCTAGTTCCACCCCCATTGCAACCTCCGCTCAGATGATCCGGCGAGGATGAAGTGGACGAAGTCGACCGCTGCACGTTTTGTAGAGCCGCACGGAGTGAGTTCTCAAGCAGCGAATCGATGTTGGCGCTGGTTTGGGGCACGAAGGTGGTCCACTCGTTCGTCGCAGGATCAAGGTACTCGACTGTGCTGAGGAACGTTTTGCCCGAAAAACCACCGATCGCATATAACCGACCCTGCACCACCGCCACAGACACGTTCGAACGCGGCGAGGTAAGATTTGGTCCGGCGTTCCACGATTTGCTCTCCTCGTCGTAGCACTCGGTGGTGTTTAGGGAGTGCGTTCCATCGCTGCCTCCAACTGCGTACAGTTTTCCGTTAAACTCCGCCAACCCGCAGCCACGTCTGGAAAATGTCCCAACATTAAATATTATACCATCAATCGCATTCGATTGCTTATCAAAATCTTGCTTATAAACATACCTTGCCGTCGATAGTGATGGACCAAATGTCCACTGGTTGGCCTCCGGGTCGTACACCTCCACCGAGGCAAGACAGTTCCACGCATCACTGCCCCCCACAACCCACAGACTACCGCCGAAAGCGGTTACACCCGCCTGGTAGCGGCCGGTGTGGAGCGGTGCGATCGAGTACCATCGGTTCTCGTCCGGTTTCAGCACGTCGCACTGCTTGATACCGCTCTGCCCGTTCCATCCACCGATGCAATAAATCTTCCCACCCAGGGCACACACACCGGCGTTGCTCCTAGCCAGAGGTAGTTTGCACATCTTCTTCCACTTGCGTTCACTTTTCGCGAGATACTCGACCGAGTCGAGCTCCGTCGTGCCGTTGCACCCACCGACCGCGTACACCGTCCCTTCGATCACCGCAATTTGGACGCGGCCGCGTGCTTCACCCATGTTGGACTGCTGGGTCCAGCTGTTCGTCTCCGGACAGTAGGACTCGACCGACCGAAGACACTCGGCCCGATCATAGCCACCGCACACGAGAAGTTTGCCCTCAAGCTCGGCTACGCCCAGGCCACACTTCGGTCCGGACATGGTGGCCACCTCGCAGAACAGCTCCGGCCGTTGGCATTCATCCAGATCTTCGTCGCGGCTCACGCTCGTGCTCATCACGTCCGGTGTATTGATCGGTGATGGTGTTGTCGGCACATTCAGCTTCAGCTGTATCGACAGCCGGGTTAGGTTCCCGTTCAGTGTAACCAGTGCAACATACGTATGATCTGCCGGGTGTGAACAGAATAGAAGATTATAGATACGATAAAATAAATCATTTATCATTGATGCAAAATAAAACTGTCAACCGTCGTGAGACCCGTTTCAATTCCTTTCCTTTTTCCATTTTGACATCGAACTAACTGTTAAAATCACTTACATCAACCAAATGACAAAGCTAATTATATCAGAGATTCGAAGCCCATCCAAAGTCACCTACCCGATAATTTGCTGCATCCCACCAAACTCCAATCCATCTCGGTTGGGGCCGCCTCCTCGGTTGTCTCGCTCCGATCGCCAATGTCGCGACTGTAAAGAATCATCCGCGGACGTCCGGGGGTCTTCAGTGCCTTGCGGTGCTTCTTGTTGTTCGGGCCCTTGAGCACCAGCCGCTTATAGTCCTGCACCAGATCGCTCTCGGACTCCTGGCCGGGTGGCAGATCGGCGCAATCCTGCAAGGAATTATCCAGCGCCAAATACAGCATATGGGAACGCTCCAGCAAGGTGGATACCTATTGTGAGTGAGAAAGACACATGTGAGTGATTGAAAAATAAATAACCTTGACGTTGCGCTACTCACCGATACGTCGTCCTCAGTCATTTGTCGGCGAATCCAGTCGACCACCAGCCGACCTAGGGACGATTCGGCCACCAGCGACATCTCCTGGCGCGTCTGGTACAGCACCTCGATCAGGATGCACGGCAGCTGCAGGAAACCGGCCGTCTCCGAGACGAGCTGGAAGTGTTTGGCGATGTACGCGTCTACCTCCTGCACGAAGCGCCGGTTGCGCTCGATGCCCGGCAGCGACCGCGTCTCGATGCAAATGTCCGGTTCCAGCTCTGCGACCAGATGCCGGGCGCACTCCTTCACCACACTGTCGATCTTCAGCTGCCACGCAGCGAGATAGACATCGCGGATCTAGAAAATTGTTTTGCGTAACAGTCGTTTGTCTCGCGTCTTCAATTCGCGTGTGCGTGAGCGTGTGTGAGTGGGTGTGTATGCGCCACCGCCCGGGAGAGACAGTATAAGAGGGCAAGAGTGAAGGGCCTGGAGCCTACGAGAGAGTAGGGCGGGGCGCGCTCCGATGTTTCCGTTTTTTCCGCTGGATGCGCGCGCACTGACCGGAAGCTTGCCAATGGTAAGCCAAGCTTCCCGGGCAGCTGCGCCACCAGTGCACCATCTTATCTCGCTCGAAATCCCTTCTCTGGGCAACAGGGGAAAAAGTTTGAGGAAGATCAGACTGTTGTTGGATCAGGCTGTGGCTCGTCTGTTGGGTCAGCGGTCACGCAACAACAGCACAATCGTGTGAGGGGGGAAGTGTGTTTTCGCTTCTTTTCTGTGCCTGTGCCATACTATCGTTTACTGTCTCACTAGCCGTTGGTGAACGGAAACAATCTGCCGGGGGCTTGTCTTAAATGCGAACCCATGGTACCACTCACCATCTCATCGGGCACTTCCAATGATCCGGTGTAGGCGTACTCGACCAGATACTTCAGGCCGGGTTTCGTGATCTGTCCGTTCAGCCGGTAGCACGGCAGCTTGGCGTCGCTGGCCGCGGCCGCACCGTACACCGTACCCTGCAAAAAGTGAACAATTCGGAGAAGGACATTCAATCACAACTCTAGTGACGACCAGCAGGCGAACCCAAATGCGCAACTTACCGCGTCCGTGCTGAACAGTTCCATCAGCTGCGGTGAGACACATGCGAGCACGTTCCGGTGCGCATGGATTTCGGTGTTCTCAACCTAACCGAACGATGAAGAAGGAAAAACAGACAAAATGATAAGAGTTAAATATATAGCAATGCGACAAAAACAAGCAAGAAAACCTTACCAGCAGGATCACGTCGCAGAACAGACGATTTTTACGCATCGTGCTGAGACTCTGCAAGAAGCCGGACCTCATGTTTTGATCAGTGAACTTCAGATAGCCGCAGCTTTCCATGGCATCGTCTGAGTAAATAGTGAAAAATGGGATAAAGAAGCGCTATTAGAGAAGATTATGAAAGTGTAAAACATTCAATGGTCTTGATGACGGTGTCTCAATTGTCTCCCGTATTATCGACACGACTCCGAAAATGTAGTAATGAGTAAACCTTTAAACAAAAGTCAAATCCGACAAAATAAAATTTTACAAAAATCCCAATAAAACTTCTGGACATGTGTCAAAGTCAGCATTAATCACTTGGTAAAGTTCCCTAGTACTCCCTGATTATCATGCATCCGGGACACCAGACACATCGGAAGGCAGCCAAAATTTATCAACCCACTGATAAAGAAAACCGCCGCCCCACAGCGCCATTGTGATATCAGTACGGATAATTTGGCACATCAGCCAAAAACCAGCTAGGGTGTGCCGAAAGAGGGTTGATAAAGGAACGCAATTCTCAGTCATACAAGAAGCGTAAACCGCAATCAAATGAAACGTCACCGTGTCAGCTTTCCCAGTCGCGAGGTCGAGTTGAGGTATTTTATGCGAATCACGCGAGACGCGAGGCTTTTAATTGCGTCGCGTTGCGGCCACGCGAGTGCAGAATTCACTTCATGGAGTGCATCGTGCCAAATTACTCGTGCTTACACTCTGCTGCATGGGCATATTATTCGTCTGGGGCGACACTTAAGAGATAATTTATCCCCCATACGCTAAAGCACACGTTATACTAACCGATGCGTCGCCTGGTGTCAGCGCACGTGATGAACCGTTATGATAATTTCGTAAATTATTGTATTTGACTGTGATAAGAAAATATGAAACCTCAAGGATAAGCTACTGAAATGCGTCACAGAAAATTCACCAACCGGTAACCATGGTAAACAAAAATCACGTAAACACCACATTTCACTCCGTTTCGCAAACCACACAGCCATCCATCGAAACCGTGCCTGTAGAACCACGGCACGAGCCACCCGTGTTGTTAAGTTAGGCTCAATCCGATGCTGACAGTTGACCTCGGAAAATTGTACGCTCAACAATCGTTCAATATGTCCGGGTGATTGGAAGAACGTTTTACAACCATCGAGAAGTCCAAGCAACCGGTGACCGACCGATATTTGCAAACAGCTAAAATCCGCGTCGCCATAGAAAAAACGGTGGGAGGGAAAGAATCGTTTCCAAGAAGAGCCGAGGGGCGGAAGAAACCTGATGGCGGCGCATTTGTTTACACGTGGATAACAGACTGAGGCAAAAAAAAAAACAAGGCGAACAAAACAACGGCCAAAACATGTGCACCGAAACTTCCAACATTACCGTGTGCTCGCGCACGCGTGCGTATTTTTCCTCCACCACCGGTCGCCGTAGCACATATCAGCTTCACGTTACTATCTGTTTTTTGTTTGTTTATTCAAGCGAATTTCGGTCATAAGGTTCTTACGTTTTGGGCACCATTCCCGGCTGCTATCGATGAGTATTGTGGTAGATCGTTCGGTTATTAATCGGGACCAGAATCGGTAGATTTTTTCCCGACACGTGGTCGCTGATGACACGTGGATGGCAATGCGCGACGACAAGTGCAGTTTTCATCGGTCACGAATGCATGTCTCACGTTCCAATTACTCCCACCTTTCCATCCACAAGCCAAGGCCAATAGGTTATCGAATGGGGGTGGCGTGCGCTCCTGCTGTACCGGCCGAAACCGCTACGTTGTTAGAAAATTGATTGACTTTTTAAAGAGGTTTTCCTTCGATTAACATTTCGCCCTATTCCGGTCTCCGTTCTGGTGACCCTGAGCGGCAGTTTATTTTGGCCCAGCAAAGTAAAAAACAAGTAGAACAAACGAGACCAAAAATTAACCGATTAGATAACCCGGAGGGAGGACTGCTTGAAAGCCAGAGGTTGTCGGGGGTTTGTCTTGTTTTGCGAATCGGAGATAGCAAAAAGGCCACCCTGGAGAACAGGGGGCAGATAAAGCGCCTCCACCGTTCTGTCACAAAAAAATAAATAAAGGCAGCTTCAACCACCACATACCCAGCACCCCCACCCAACCGAGGGGTTGTATGAAATGTATCGATTAAACAATGTACATCCCGGCGCGGGAAGGAAACTCGTGGGACCGTTGGTGAATTTGCGAACCCGGACGCACGGGGAAGCTCGCTTTTTGCGCGTTAAACAATTCTGCAGATTTGTTTCTACAGCGTTGGACCGGTTGGCAAAACCACCATGGTTTCGTTTTTCCTTTCGGCGCCCAAATGTGCGCCTAACTTGACTGTGTTTTTCATTTGACGACCGTAGCGTGATGGACAGCCATTTTTTTTAAGTGATCAGCAGTTTGATTATTGGTACTGACGAGAAAATTAACTTAATCTTTATGCGAAGCACATTAATTCTTTGACAATGAAAATTTTAAAAATCTGTTTCTTCATCAAAAGCATTGCAGCCGTTGAATAAAACGGAAGGAGATTCATTGAAACAACCTAAAAAGGGCTTTAGAAAAAGCTAATAATTTTCTATGTATAATTAAACACTTTACCTTGCTATCATAGTAAGAGCCCTTATAATGTTAATACGATCATGTTATTACCCGCGCCTATGAATATTTTTTGGCGAGAATTCAAACATTTCAATCCGTTGAAGAAATTGTAAAACACAAAAGGGTTTGTTTTGTGGATTTCTACCTTCAGAATATTTATGAAAACAAAAGCACTTTATTTGAAATTATTTATTTTAGCCTTTAAGTATCAAATCCTTGACGACGTTGGTTCGAATCCCAGCCGAAAAGATTGACTATCCACGTACACAATGGAAAAATGTCTTGTAAAGTCACTATTTTTAGTGTTTTTATTTATATCAATTAGCTCACATATCGATCAAATTTCGCCTACTTCTTCTTAAATAAACAACAAAGCGGAAATCCATGAACCACAAGAATATTTTATTGCTACTCATAGTATTGGAGATCTATCAATTAAATTTATTGAAAGTTCTCGGTGTGATAGAAACTATCACTAAACTATTCTATTTTTCCTACTTCAGACTCAATGACGACCATCGAAAGTCAAACTATTGACACAACAGATACTATCATTCTGCTTATTGGAACAGGCCATAGCGCATCAGTGCTTATGAAAACACAATCTAACTGCACGAGTGCCAATAAAGTAGTGATAATCAACCAATTACTGATACAAGCCAGATATGCAACCAACCTCGTGCTCGAGCAGAGAAAGAGAGCAATGAGAAAGCAAACGTTCTTTTTACGATCCTCGAACCTTGCCTACAATCAATCGGAATCATCATGACTTCAATAATGTCGGTTCAACAATAGTCATGGAGTTGGTTAAAATGTTGTAGTTGGTTAAAAGAAATACACAATAGTGCTTGTCATGGAGAAGCTTAGTTCCAGTAACAGTTAAAGTGCCGATAGAAGCGCGATGAAAATGAATAGTTATCGCAAATTTGCACAATTAGCTGATAAAAACGACTCCCTGCGGAAATTGGTCAATTGGGATGTTTTTCCAATTTTAATGGCATGGTACACACGACCCTGTCGCTCTATCTTCGAACGTCATATCATGACTACAGAAGATGCTCTATTTGCGGCGTATGAGTCTGGGTGTCACGCGGAAGTCACGTTCCTTTTCGGTGCCACTTTATGTCCCCGGGGGCTCGAACATAAAATGGGGCTAATTTTGACAATGATAACGTTCCTCTCTACCTTGCGCGTGACTGAGGCATTGATCCATCAACGGTGACATGCGGTAATTGCTGCTCTATCGGGCCATAAAGTGGGAACAACGCAAAGATGATTTATTGTTAATGATAGGATGATATTATTTCGAATTGCTAGCAACCCTACAGGGGATAATTTAATAACGTGTGAGCTATGGCAAGTTTAATACACTTCCGCAATTAAAAAAGTAACGGCACCGTGACATGTTAAATTGGCGACTACTTTCACTCGTCCTCTGTTGATCCAATTTTCGTACTCAAATAACCCTTCGTCTATCTTCATCATCAAACCAATTTCAGAACTGCAGGCATGCAGTTTATGCATCTCACGGTTCGCAGTTGGGTGTTTCGTCCGTGAGGGCGTTGACCTCCGATGCTAAATTGGACCATCGGTGCTGTATGCCGACTCAACACATGCTCCCCAAATTATTCGGACTGACAAAAATTGCTAAATTGCCAACCTATATGCTGCCAGGAGGAGAGAGAGGGATGAGCTTTCTTAAAAACGACGACCAGACGGTTCTGCGCCACCAAAACCATTTTTGTTGGTTTTCTTTTTTTTTCTTTTCAACGTATAGCTGACACATTTACACGGGATGATGCATCCTTTAATTTATTCGTTCACCTCAAGACGAGGGGAAAATGTCTCCGACTATGTAATGGCCGTCCACAGAAACGTGCGGCCCTCGTAAATGTAGCGTGCAGCGTTGTGTATCGGAATTGGGCAACTGACCAAAACCATCACGAATCGCCGGCCGGCAAGCCAAACCGGCCGTTCAATTTTTTTTTTTCTTAAAAGTTGACGTCGAAAATCAAGAAAGAGAGAAATGATACCGATGGGAAATTCCCTTGCTTTCCGCACCAAGCGGTCAGCCACACTCAATCGTCATTACCATCGCGTTTATTTAAATTTCCATAGAAGATTTCGGCTTTCTAAAGACCTGTGATTTTTTTTCGAACCGTCTTATTGCCTGTCTGGCTATTGGATGCTCAAAGATTTTTCACGCTGTCTTAAGTTTATTTATTTACTCTAGCCAATGTTTACGCCACACCGTCCGAGCTACTATCCACAGGAAAATCTATCGCGTCGTAGTCGAAATCATGCGCCAAACTTTAGGCCTGTAAATTATTGCCGTACCTGTTCAGTTGAAATGTTTGGGGGAACACCATAACATGTTTTTGTGTATAATACCAATGGCCGTTTAAAAAATGGATGAAAAATTCTAAAACAAAGTCAAATTTGAATTATTTTAGTATGCAGTAGTCGATGAAAATTCTTGTAAAATTGGGTTGGTTTTGTCCTTATGTAAAATTTCAACTACACAAATCTATGGAAAAACAAAAATTAGATTCGAACACCTATATAGAATATTTTCTAATGTCTCAATAGACACAAATAAAATATTCCCCATTTGAGACTAATTGGAAATTGATGGCCTTCTATTCCATATAAAATGTTTATTACTGTAATGGAGGTCCATGAATGGAAAGATCTCATCATCAAAGATTGGTCTTTTACTTTCGGCGTTAATTGCGCACGACAGAAGATACATTACTTCTGTATTATTTTTTTTAGATAATCATCTACCCCCTCACAATGACAATTAACAACTATCGCCGAGATCGATGGAAGGGTGCCATTAAATCGTAAACGAATAAATTGACATCCTCGCAGCCCGTGTTCTACAATCTCCGATCTCCACCCAAACCGGCAGGGGAGGTTTGAGGTGGACGTCTACAATTACTTACTCGCTACCGGGTTTCGCACCATTGCCTTCGGGGTGCCGTCGATAGGAGTATGGCTGCCGAAAGCCGGAACACGCGCTCCTATCGGTCGCACATGGCAAGAAAAGGAAAGGTGAGGGAAAGTGTCTCCGCGACACGTTTTGCAACTAGGCCAATTAATAGCGTGGTGACGGAACTAATAACCTACTCGGCCACCGGCGATCGCTCCAATAAAGGACATTACTGCTGACGGCGGGATGGATTTGTTTTGGTTTGCCACCGCGTGCGTCGACAATTATTTGCACTTGCTTCAAACAACTGCAATCGCTTGTTTCACGCCATTAGCCATTCCCATGACTGCTCGAAGCAACATGTGCTATTTTTCACACACACAACTTTATCCTTTCCCTTTCATTTGATCTCCTCTGCTTCTCCTTAACTTTCAGAGTGCTTATTTTTCAAAACAAGAATGCCCCGGAGCTAATGTTGACGGAGTGAACCCCAAATGAAAAAAAAAACCCTCGTTTCAATCACAAACAACGCTACTTGCAACTTCCACTTCGAGCAAAATCAAGCGAGAGTTTATCTATCGCCCCGTTGTAGCACACAGCTTCCCAATGAATCATTCCACGGCGTTCGAAGAAATCGTTTCCGATAACGATTCGTCGGTGTAAGCGTACGCAAGAAACTAGAACAACAAAACCGATAACTTTGAGCAGAAACTTTTAATGGGACACTTTTATGTACCCACTAATGAGCACTCGTTCCGAGCTCCAGACATCAACAGTTACTATTAAAAGACCGGCTTCGGGTGGTTGAATTTTTAGAATTGTTTTTTACCAAGCGAAAGCGCGGTGCCCAAAACGGACTTGGCCGGTGGTTTTTGTTTACAAACAAACACATATCATCGGAATCCCCCTCCTTCCAGCGGGGGAGTCGTCATGAAAATGCACCTGGTCGGGAGTATTTTCCCAACGCCCAACCGCGTATGGCATGTTTATTTAGCAAATCCCAACATTCCGTTTACGGGCGTCTTGATCTTGACGTCAATTGGTGCTTCGGACCGGGGCCCTCTAGCCGGTAGTGTCCGCGGGGCAAACCGGTGCGAGAGTTGCAGTTGGTAATTTTGCGACCGCGTTCCAAAGACAAAATATGCAGTTTTCGCGTAATGCAATTAAGGCAAATTGGCGTAGCATTGGGGAAGGTGACTTATAAGAGCGTAACCACTGTCCTTCGGATGAAGCTGAAGGGAACCAAGTACGTCACAAATCGCGGAAAAAAGTAGCGGAAGTTAGAGCTAAACTTTCTTTACCAATGAGAACGGTTAATAAGGAAATATTTCGCATCGATATTTTAGTACACAGATGGGTGGAATATATAGCAAACATTTCAAAGAATTTGAGTGCATCAATCAAAGATACGTCACTTTTATGATTATTTAATAAGCCTATAGCGATATGTTTACAGGTAAACAAAACTCTAAACTGTTTCTTTATGAAATGAAGTCGATATTTTCTAATTCCATTTTAAAATACAAAAAATAGCCTGTAAGGCATATTTCATAACTTACCACTGTCGTACGACAGTTTGATGATATTTTTTCTCGTCATTTTGTATGTAACTATTAAATGCCGCGTCGAGAATGAGAAGTTACAGCCGAGTGCGAAGAAGGTAATTGCACTTTTATAAGGATAAGGTGTACTAGTTTATTCGCAAGGTCCCGAGAAGTGTTGGTGGTGGCTTCGGATAGAAGCCTTATGGCGTGTAATAAGTAAAACCACGAAGAGGACGGAAATAAATCCTGCAAATTAATATCACACTCTCTACGGAGGATCTTCCGTTGTGAAGTCTACGGGCGGGACACTCAACTGGCGGAATCCTTTAACTATCACAGATCACAGATTAGACACGTGTTATCTTCAGCTGGCAGCTACCACGCGGTACTCTTGCAACCATCGAGTTCCACAGCTGGCTGCTTCAGCGTTCCACCAACGTCGAATGGCAGAAGAGCACACAACGCGCTGTCTGTCAACACGGGCCACCGGGCCAGAGTGTCGCAGGGTGCGGGGGACGTAGCAAAGAGTTTGGCACTCGGGTGCACTACTTTTCACATTTCACACACCTCGACATCGGACATCGCCGTCCTTTCCGGCAGCATCCCGCCTTCCGCCTTCGATCGACGGTTCACGAAAAAGGCAGACACTCGTCAGAACTGGCACACTTGATCTTTTGCCACCGGGCCATGCCCTTTCCTCTCTCGCCCGGACGGTCGGTTCGCTTGTCGACGTGACAATACGGTTGACAAGTAACGGGCCCGTTTCGTCGATTATCGATGCTTCGCGAATTTTCAACACGACCAGCCACATTCGCGAACGATCCCAAAATCTTCCATGGCTTCCCGGCGCAAGGTTGGGCCACACATCAAAGAATCACCTCCTTGGCGTGCAGATCCTTCAAAGGAGAAGTCTCTACCCCAAAAAACTTTCGCCAATCTCGGTCGCGTCCACCGGACTCGGGGCTTTGACAGGATGATTGAGACCAAGAAGCTGGTGGTGCGTGCCCTTAGGCAGGTGTGCCGCAGGGCAATGCGAGGAGACGAAGGTGTTGTCCCGGCGAGGACCAGCAATCGACTGACGGAAGACTTCGATCGGGCCGACTATACTCGGGTGGTAACCAGTCCCCCGGAGCCCCTTGGGCCGCCGCTCGCGACGCAAGACAGGTCCCGACTGGTGACGCATCGTCTTAGCTGTCTTGCCCCACGTGCCCCGCTTGGTCGAGGAGATGTGAAGGCGGTCACGGAACTGGAGGGGTAGTGGAAACTGATTGTAGTAAAAAAAAGCACCAGTGGCGTACAGGCTGTTGCATGTATTTATTGGAAATTTCAAATGAACCATCCCCCGTCCGATGATAACGTTGGCGAGTGTTTCGATCTTAGTGTTTAAGCAAAATTAAAGGCAACTTGCCTGTGTGTTTATCATCCTTCAAAGCGCGATGGAGCAACGCACAATCACACAGACAAATAATAGATACGCTACCGACTTACGTTCGGCCACACGACTTGGCATTACACCGTCTCTAACGACTACCCGAAGTGTTTGGTACTACTATCTACTCGTTGACCATCGATCGAGGATACTTCACCAACAAAGATAGACGGACACAACCCACACCACTCACCCTTGCGCCCGTTTGCCTATGTGTGTGTGTGTGTGTGTGTGTGTGTCATTGCTCCGCATTTACTTCTACGCGAGCACTTGAGGGAGGTCAAGAACACGCGAACGGCAAGTCAACTAAGCCCAGTACTGGATGGGAGTAACCTTGCACCCTTGCGCCATCTTCCCCACCGATGACACACACAAACGCAGTATCTTCCACTTTCTACTGCTTTTATTGAGGAAACTCTGCTAGAGGTCAGGAAAGTTTTCCGTGCCTGAAGTTCAACCTCTTCCCCACTTCAACTTTTTTCAACCTAAGTCTGGACGTCGACATCGTTCCCTTACAATCGATCGTTGTCGGACGGTTCGGTTAAGCGAAAGTCAATCAAAAAATCCACACCTTACCCCCGCCCTTCGCGGTGGGTGATGTTTGAACGAAGGCTTTGAACTTATGCGAATTTCGATCGACGATCCATTATGCTGTGCGAGAAGAAGTTGTTGAAGTCCATTTTTATTTGGCCAAATTATTCTCCCCTTGACCTTTAAAACTTTGCCTGATAGCATTTCAACGGGGGTGTCCATCAATATCGTTTAAATATCTAGAGGCACAGTTAAGTCCTGCAGCACCATATTCAGCTCCCATCAACCATCGTTAACGTTTATTGATTTCCACTGCACAGTAGCACAGTGCTTGTGTCGTTGGAACGTGAAAAGAGGAACTTACTTACGCTTCATACACGCTTTGGAGGTGTGTGCCTTGCAACTTAGCAATGTTCCATTTCCACTTCTACTGATAACTAATTAAATTAAAAGAAGTAACATATTCCGGATGGAGGCGCCAAGTAACCGGTTCTAGCTTCATAGAAGTGTTAGAAATGCTGGGACTTGATTTTTGGGCACATCGATCCGGATGTTCTTTCAAACCCGAGATTCTTAGGATTTAGATCCAGGGTTGCAAGATAAATCCAGAACCCGAATTAAGAATCCTTGGTATCCAGTTCCAGAGTCCACATTCAAATCCCTTAAGATCAAGATCCGGAATATGGATTCTAATTCCTAGGAATTTGGTTCTATGATGTTTGGAATTCGGAATTTCGAGCTCGATCGTCCCACGGGGATTTAATGTATAGATCCCAAGTCGGATTTTGATGTGCCGGATCGAGAAAAAGCTGGATTCGAATTTTCTCATCGCTACTTCAAAAGTCGTTGAAAACTTAAATGCTCAAAAATGTTATACTTGTTATAAAAAAAACTACCAAACCTTCCTCTTTTTATATAATTAATCAAGATCGAACAAGATGCCGTTAGTGCTAGGTCGCAACTTTTCGCAAATTATTTTGTACATTTCGTGTATTCCGCAACCGATCTCAACCGGAGCTCACTAGCTTTTATTATCCCACTGGAGGTGTTAACTTAATTTATATTCCACTCTTAATGGCATATCCATTAACATGGCGCGCTAGGTGTTGTGGCCAACAGACCACCGCAACGGATGAAATATAATCATGAAATCACACTTTTTGCACGACTGGTGTTGGATGTCAATGGCCAATACTGGGTGTACTGTTAGGAGCCCCCCACATGCTAAGTGGGGTAAGGCATAGACCAAATGACCGGGGTCACGTGGATATCCCACCCGATAGTGCGTAAAACCAACTATGTTTTGGAGAATAGGAAAGTATTTCCTTCGCTATGCTTTAAGACAACCTATGAAGACATTCGAAGCTGCGAGTATACCAGACATTTGTAGTTCCAGTGCTCACATAGTACTGCGCGACATGGGCTCTGTCAATTCTGACGAAACTCTCTTAGCCGGGTTTGAGAGTAAGAAACTCAGGAGGATTTTTGGCCCCGTATGTGAGGAGAAACAATGGAGGAGCCGATATAATGTACGGAGAACCCATTGTCGTTTTTAGGCCAGACTCCGGTGGACTGGTCATATCATGCGAATAGCACCGGACGACCCTGCTCTCGAAGGCCAGAGGACGCGTGGTACGCCTAAATTGAGGTGGAAGGATGGCATAGAGGTAGGCCCCAGAATAGCCGGGAGACGGAATTAGACCAGTGGGGCGAGCGACCGTTCCGGATGGAGCTCGCAGCGGTTGTAGCGCCTCATAAGTAAGTATGTGTTAAGATAGAGTATTTATATTTTAAAGGAAACGATTCTTTTTAGCGTCACAGGGTCTTGAAGGTCCGAATTTGCGTAACCCCTAGTCGATGCGCATGTGCGCGTGTTTAAACTCCATCTCGATCTCGTCAAAGGGCGCACGGACTTTGCGTAAATCACTCAACACCCGACTCGGTGTGCCAGAGTAGTTTAGTGACCGTCTCTTCATACAATCGCATTCATGATGTAAGCAGGATACCATCGTCCGTCATCCGTTTGCTTAACGCTCTGCTTTGATAACTTCCCTGGTTATTGTCACGACGCAGTAGATTAGCATACGCTTTATGACGCACCAATGGCATCAGGCGCTCATGATGCCAAGCCAACCACCATTATTATCGTTATACGAGTGTGTGGTTAAGCGGGAAGACTTCAGCGGTTCAGCGTCCGCCGGATGTAACACTAGCACTCGGGACAGATGATATGTTTATCTCGACGCTGTCTGTCCACTTTCAGGGGGTGTGCGATAACAGGAGATCCGAGAAAAGGGTGTGTGTATGAGAGGTTCGTTAGTGGCCAGAGTCTGCTACACCTTCTTCCTTGATCATTCGAACCAACGCTTCCGGGTAATGGCTTACGTCCTAGAATAAATCATACGGTGCTATGACGCGTGTTGTCATCACCATTTCTCTATATAACACTCGGCTAGTTGTGGGATGGCCTTATATGCCAATGGCGTACCGCCATTCAGTAGTGTTCCTTTTCAATTAGTCCCGGGCTGTTTGGAGGACATCTGACAAAAAATAAGCCCCGGTACCTTTTGATCTACGACTGGAGGATATTGTAGATTGACAGCGGTAGAAAATAGCACAGTTCAAGAGTCATTTCGAATCTAGGTCAGTTAACATGGTGATTGAGAATTGATATTGAAATATTGTTCCAAATTCATCTGACCTTCTGTGTTCCTCTTCATATAAGAAAAAGTTGTTGATCAAGTGTACGGAAATATTAAATCATTGCCGATTTTATAGACACAATTATATACAATTTACTGATTAAAAACAGGCAATTGTTTGTATTTCAGTCTAATTGATATCTACCATCGTATATCTTACCTATCACCATAGAATACCATTTTCTGTAACTTATAATTTTACCTTAAAAAAAGATTTTACAGGTTGGCAATAAAACAATCTGGTAACCAATAATTGGATCGCCAATTATCGCAATCCCTTCGACGGCAACGTAATACAACAACGCCTATCGATCGCCGTTACCAGTTCACTCGCGGGAAACCACCTAGCGAGAGGGAAACCTTAGCAACAGCGCACGTGGAAAAACACAGCTTCGCACGGCGGATGGTGATCGGCCCCAGGGCGGACTCGCAAATCACGCGCACGTTGTCGCTAATGTGCGTCGCCTGACGTTTGGCGGGAAACCAAAGCGAGCCGAGCGGCAAACAAAAAATTAAGAACACAGCCATTGGGGGTCGACGAAGTCGAACCCGTTTGGGGCGGAAAGAACCGCTAGCCAGATAATGAAGAAGCAGTCCGAAAAGTAGGAAAAAGGAGCTGTACCCGCGTATGTGTGCTCTCCCGACCTCATCTCGAGTTCATACACTAATGGAGCGTAAGGGGTGGGGAATTTTTCAAACTGTTTCTTTCTGTTTCTCGATTGCACTTCAACACCGTTAAATCGAGCGCGACGAGCGAAAATTGCGACAAATGTCACCAATTGGGACTGGCGGCATTAATCCCAACCCCCTGCCAATTGGGGGGCACGCGTTATGCGACCTAAAGCGCAAAGTGATGGGACAGTGTCTGCTCTCGACTTTTTTGCTTTCGTTATGTTAATGGTGGTGGGACTATGTGGCGTTCGGTGGCCATTCTCTAGCCGTCCACGGTCCACCATTCATCTTAGCAACTAAGCACAATCGGAACCAAACGGATGAAAGACGGTGGATTCAAATGGGAAGCACTGCGTGTATGTGTGCTTGTCTGACTGTAACGGTCATTCATTCAACTGAAGAAACACAAGTAATGAACAAAATCAAATGACCTCATGCAGTGTTCAAAGGAAAAAGAAACGAGAATCCTGCAAATACAGATCACTGGGTAATGTAATGTCTACCTCGTAAACTTGTTTGAAGGTTAAGCAACAGCTGCTTCTGGGAAAAAATGTGCTCACGAGGTCGTGCCACTCATCACATGATTCAACATGATGTCATTCAGAGCGAATTAATCATATAAATTGTAAGTGATCGAAACATTTGTAATTCTAGCACGATTCCATTGCAAAAGAAAAGACAATTTCGTCGTCTCTTCGAGTGATAAGTATGTAAAAAGCTGTATTGAAAAAAGAATTAAAACATTCAGATTTCATTGTTTATCATGTTCGAGCATTTTTGAGTGACACTAAGAAAAGTTCATTTGATCGAAAGAGAAAAATTGAATATGAACGTTCATTTGAACGTCACTAAGATTGACATGATAAGAAATAATATGTTATCACAAAACCATTCAACAGGCAAAACAGTGCCCTTTATTTGCATATTTGCTCTTAATGCTAGAACATTCCGATCAAAACTATTCAAATGTATAAAGCAAATGTATATAGCTAAAAACGTCTTTTTAAGCGAGATTTTGAATAAATTCCATAACACTGATGGAAATATTACGCACGATGCAAATGAAATCGTAAAAATTCCTTTTAACTAATTTGAAAGCGTCAACCGATCGTTTTAATTCATAACTGAACTCTAATTGCTGGAAATATGACAGTTGCTGTCGTTCAGTAATTTTAACGATCGTGGGGCGTGTTGGAGAGCACTGTTAAAAGCAACAACGAAACAAACACATTATTTATCTCAGAGTGCAAGGCCAAGACACAAAAGGAACAGGTTCTGGTAACGAATAGATAAATAAGCGAGCAGCAAAGTGCACACTTCCAAATGACTTGATTGACCGACCAAGGACATCTCGTCGCCGTTTGACGTTCTATCATTCAGGTTTTGTTTTCTGTTGCAATTTGGCAGTCATGTTTCTACAAGGACAGAAAGTACGCTGCCGATCGTCACTTTTCTTTTCGCACCGAAGGACAAAGGAAAGGCGGAACCCGGCTACCTTCCGAACTCGTAGGGGCGGGGAAAGGGAACTGTGGTAAAAATAAGCATACTGTGGTATAGCAAAAAAAGCGACACATAGTTAGTTGTTACCTACCGAGAGGGGCAAGTCAACTTAAAAATACTACACACCACCACCCGCACCATTTGTCCGTCCATGTCGTGCGTGTGCCACGAGAGCCACGCGGTCGGAAGACAATTTGCTTATCTAAATTTACTCTCCACCAGCGCCAGGCCACAAGTGTTCCCTCTGTGTTCCTGCGGGCGACGTGCACCAGACCAGAAACCCGACAGATTGGCATCCGACACATTCGAAGTAGTATAGCGTTCGTAGTGATTGTGATTTTTTCTTCCCGGGAACTACATTCCTTCCCGCACAACACATGCGCCCCGGAATTGAAAGTTACACACATGGTGTTCCTGTGAAGCTGCTTTGCCTAACCCCGGATTGTTGATTGTTACAACGGCGAGTCCTGACCACGTATTTCCAGATGAGCAAATCACCAATCACTGCGAGCATGTCTGGATGCGATCGTAAGAAAGTAAACAACCAAACTAAGAAAAGTTTACCGCGAAGTGACGCAAGACATTACGGAGCACGAGCGAAAAAGATTTTGACACACCTCCACCGAACAGATTTTCCCTATCGATGGCAACCCCAAGCGCACATTATATGGTATGGGTTTATCAATGGTAAAACGGATGGACAACGTGGTACTCACCGCCAATGGAGTTCTCAATCCGTGGACGCATCCTGCGGGGGACTGGCGAAATACCGTTGATAGAAGTGCTGTTGCCCGAATGGAGAATGTTCCCAGCTGACGTCGGATGCGCGTAGTTCTCGGTGGCGCTAAAAAAGTGACCCCTGTAGCGAAGGGGGAACAAGTTGGGGAAAAAAAGAAACATATTACTATTTACTCAACTGATGTTCCACATTTCATCAGCAAAGAGAGGATTGCGATGCTGTTCGAGGGTGTTCTTCTCAGTGAACCATTTAGCAAGGAATTAAATACACGTGCTCGTTTCGGTCGTGATGAGTAAATAACACACACAATACCACTACAACCCGGTAGTGTAACGTTTGAGTGAGCTACGAATAAAACATGTCCATGGTGGAAATGTTGTTTTGACAGACGGCCATATCGTTAGAAATCACTCATGGCGGTCGCACTTATTCGCTGGAACGTGCTAATTTTCTCGAACACTAAAATACTTCCACATTAAGACGCAAATATGTTTCCGATTATACGGTGTATGTGTGATTACGGCATTATTATCAGTTGCGATATTATTTGATAAAATAACACCACTAGAAGAGCAGCTCGATAACACTAGTAGTGCATGTATTCGCACTCTTGAAATGTTTTATTCTTTGAATTGTTTAACACTTTGATTGCCAAGAAAGTGCGTTTTTAGAAAATTTTGGAAAAATCATTATTGATAAAATTTGTTTATAAAAACAAATGAGACTAAACTTTAGTAAACCTTTCGTCAAAAACAAACAAATGTATGTTGCTTACAAAAAGGCCTACAAGGGCTATTGAAAACCATACTGTAAAAAATGATATCTCTTTTCTTCATCTTCGAGATGTCGTCTCATTCTACATTTGCACCAGAAAACACCTATACTATTCAATATAAT